>NC_088371.1:39325586-39344971 GCF_034508935.2 Berghia stephanieae | reverse complement strand
TTTCGGCGGGTTTCGGCGGGTTTCGGCGGGTTTCGGCGGGTTTCGCGGGTTTCGGCGGGTTTCGTAAAAAAGACACACCGCTCAAAAAGTAGGAAATTCAATAAACCAATAAAACAAAATATCACGATTAACTCTCTCCTTACCAGCCATTTTCAGGATTTTCCCCAAATCTTTACATCCAACTAACACAAAAATATATTTTTATTACTCAAACACAATAGCAGTAAGTTCTTGCCACAAATAATTTCTTCAGAAAAACTTGCTCTACAACTCACTGTTCATTTTCTTTAAATTTTATGATGTACAAAAGAAATTTAAATAAGAAAAATGTTAGTTGTATCGTAACGAATTCTGACGATTTTCCTATAGTTGGTAAGGAGAGACATGTTGACAAGTTGAAGAATCGAGAGTGAGCGGGGTTTAATCCTTTCCTTCCCAGTCATTTTCAGGCTTTTTCCCAAAACTTCACACTCAACTAACACAAAAATATATTTTTATCACTCTGACATAATAGCAGTAAAATTCTTGCCATACATAATTTCTTTTGCAAAACATGCTCTACAACACACTGTTCATTTTCTTTAAATTTTATTTGTACAAGAGAACTTTGAAAAAAAAAAAAGTTGGTTTGTATCGTAACGAATGTGACGATTTTCCTATAGATATTATGCACTTGGATAAGAAGCTCATAACATTGCCATCCGGAAGTATAACGGACCAACACACAAAACTGTGTGTATCCATGAACGTTTATAGTCTGGATAATACCGTTTAATGAGTATTACTCATAAACGCGAATGGCAAAGAACAATAACAACGACCTGAGTGACGTCATCTTCGAACTATCTATAGTTGGTAAGGAGAGGGTTAATGCTACATTAGTGTGTCGCCACTCTATCAGAGACAAAAGAGGGCGAGGTTTTGTATTATGGGTTTCTGATGTCATCTTGGCCATTAAATCGGAGGCGAGGGGTCTGGGCATAGTCTTAACAACAGGTAGACATACAATGACAGTTGTAAAGAGAGACTGAGCGATATCCTTTGTTTTGGCATTGACAACTGTGCATTATGACAAACAAGTTTGGTGAGAGCTTACTGTCTATCATCACGGTTAATCTCTTGAACTCTGACAAATGTTGAGTACAAGAGGGTGAAAGTTAATCCACATCTGAATAGGATGTCGGCTTGCATCAAGGCTGCTTTTGCTTGACCAAATCTATACAGACTGCCGAAATGTTTTTATTTCAATCAAATTGCTCAGTCTGTGGTGGATTAAGAACAATGCTTACAACAACTGGTTTGAGTTAACCGTATACGTGTAAAATGTTGCAATAGTGGGCAGGAAACTCAAATTCGGTTAATCGCAACATTTTCGCTGATTCTAATGTGTTGCGATTATCCGATATGGACTATAGGGAATGAGATTAGCGGAAGAGTAGTGTCCCTTGATTGGACGTCACCCATAGTCTGTGACGTCACCGGCGAAAATTTATTAGAGAGAGAACGTCATGTTGGTTGTGCGCATGCGTCTCTCGTCCTTGCTTCCGGTGAAAGCGGCTTGAGACACTTCAAAACCAAATTGACGTTCTCTCTGTAAGGTGACGTCCAATCAAGGGACGCCACTCTTCCGCTAATCTCATTCCCTATATATTATATGCAGGATGGAAACAGGGCATAAAAAACAATTCATTCTTTTAAGAAAAATATGGCTAGAGGTTAAAAGTATTCCTTATAATTATTCCGAATTAATGGTTTGCCTATAGAATTACTGGCAAATCGTTAAAAAAATATCGTTTAACAGATTGATATACGATTAAACTTGTAAACCTTCTATTTTAAATCAATGGTACTTTTATCACCTCAAATGATTATTTTTGAAATCTGCTGGTGGATAATGATCTTTCCGAGTTTGGAACTTTGTTCTATTTCGAAATTGTTCTATTCATTTTTTCTTCATTACTTCATACTTGAGTGGCTATGTGGTCTAGTGGTATGACACTCGCTCTCGGATAGGAAGGTCCTGGGTTCGAGCCTCGCTCGGTAGCATAGTGAGTCCTTGGAAAAGGCTCTTTAATCACATTCTCTCACCGTACTCAGGTGTAAAATGAGTACTTGGCCGTTAACAGCTTTGTCACTGTCCGGAAAAAAAGTCTCGTTCTACATGAAACGTGTTGCTGTTGGTCAGGGACCCTTTATAAAGCGCTTTGAGCACGTTAAGAGTATATTGCGCTATATAAAAGCTCAAGTTTGTTTTTGTTTTTTTGTTGTTTTTTTAAAGGGGGGGGGGTTGTTTTTTGTTTATTTTGTTTTTTATTAGTGACTTCATTCCTTAAACGTGGTTCTCGTAACTTTAAATCTAAATTATATTTTCTTGGTTTGGTTCATTCCAACCAAATATACCAAAATGTCGCATTCGGTCACAACTGTGGTCGGGGTAGAGTAGGATCAATCCCAGCCTATAGATAGTATGCACTTGGCTAAGAAGCTCATAACATTGCCATCCTGAAGTATAACGGACCAACACATAAAACTGTGTGTATCCATGAACGGTTATAGTCAGAATAATACAGTTCAGTGAGCATTACTCATAAACGCGGATGGCAAAAAACAATAACAAAGACCTGAGTGACGTCATCTTCGAACTATCTATAAAGGTTCAAGGGAAAATTACAGGGTATCACACATCTGTGTCAGTCCATGGCACAATCCGCCGGAAGATGAACATTTTGGATTTGCATTTTCTGAAAGAGCACGCTCCCCAGAGCATTTTAATATTTGAAGTAAATCGGGTGATTTTTCATGAAGTCATGGTCAGATGTATGGGAAAGGTATCCAGCAACTTTTTTCTCAAATTTCATACTTTTCAAACTTGACTAGCTGTAAAAAATATTAAGAAGTGAAATTAATTAAGCTTTGATATTTTCCGGAGATGTACAAAAAGGTTGATTTAATCATTTATGACAAGAACTCATTTTTATGATAAAAAATGACCTTCTAACTAAACATGGCAATATCTCAGTTCAAACGTTTTCACCATCCGACTGGTCTTGCCATTCACTGTAACATTTATGTTGTCAACCCAAAACCCACCCCAAACTAAATAGTCCTTGAATCCCATTAGAGCTCAGTCCGGTTTCTATAGCGTGAAACAGAAAATAGCATTTGTTTGATACCCTTTGGATAGGACTCTAGTCTATCGCAAAGCTACCTTCCACAAGATCTAACAGATCCAGCTAACCAAATCACTGCGGGAACGGACAGGAAAATAAATCGACTTCAATAGGAATTGATGCAGGTCCTTTTACGTGTGAAGCGAGTGCTCTATCAACTGAGCTATCGGAACCCCTTACAAATGTGTTGAGGTTATAATCAAATCGACCCCAGCTTATAGATAGTTCGAAGATGACGTCACTCTGGTCTTTGTTTTTGTTTTTTGCCATCCGCGTTTATGAGTAATGCTCACTGAACTGTATTAACCTGACTATAAACGTTTATGGATACACACAGTTTTGTTTCTTGGTCCGTTATACTTCCGGATGGCAATGTTATGAGCTTTTTAGCCAAGCGCATACTATCTATAGGCACTCAATCCTAGATATTTTTGCTACTTTTCAAAATTGGAAAGTATATATTAAAAATGAGCATATACATAGATAGTTTTATTCAACTACCATTAACATGCAAGAACCAAAAACATTAGCTTTGATACTACGTCTATAATTTGTCTCATAAAATCGTAATAAATAGGCATGGAGTAAAAGCAACCCGGGTCAACTACGGATATAGTCGGTGTTAGGCGTGAGTGAGTTAATATATAATATCGGTTATAGCCATCTTTGCTGCTGAATTAGAGGAACGTTCTAAACACATGGTATTATTAAATCTCTATATGATAATATTAAAAACCCATTAGCACAGTCTAGCCATTAGAAAATCATTTATAATCAATTACCCCCGATATTTTTGTTTAATGGGTATCAACACATTATTTCAAACAAATTATTTTTATATAACTATAGTGGGGGGGGGGAGTGGCCGAGTGGTTAACCCTCTCCTTACCACCTATTGCAAAATCGTAACATTTGTTACGATGCAACAGTTACTTTTCTCGTCCAGATTTCATTTATTTTTGCTATAGCTATAAAAACTTGACATTCTGTAATAGAGTTTATATCTTGTCGAACAATATTATGTATAGAATGCGCTTGTTGCTTTTCTGTTTGAGTAAGATATGTCTGTTTTTGTGTTGGGTGGGTGTGAAGTTTTCGTGGAATATTCTGAAAATAGCTGGTAAGAAGAGGGTTAAGGCATTGCACTGTGATCCAGATGACACGGGTTCAAGCCCCGCTTCAGGCACTTTCGTTTTTTTTCCTTGAGCAAGATTATTAACCTCCAATTTGCTCACTTGGACAACATGGGTGATTCCTGTTGACATCAGACATCTTGTTTGATGAGTTATCTATTATCCTTCGTGGAATGCCTAGGCGACGATATCTTATGATGTCGTGGCGCAAAAGGCATATTTTTCTTTTAATAGTGAAAACCGGCAATTTTTGTAGGGAAATAAATGAAGGCTAATGCGAACGGACACTCGTCTAGTTTTATTATTATATGACACTGGCTGACGTCACGGAAAACAGCATAGATCGAGATGAATCTTTTGGACGTTCAACGATCAAAATAGGCCAGATATATGGTCTAGTGGTATGACACTCGCTTTCGGATCGAAAGGTCCTGGGTTCGAGCCTCGCTCGGCGCATAGTTGAGTCTTTGGAAAAGGCTCTTTACTAACATTCCATTCTCTCAACGTACTCAGATGTAAAATGAGTACCTGACAGTTAACAACGTTGTCTCTGTTGAAAAATAAATTTTAATCTCACCAAAAAGGCCTCATATCTGGTTCTACGTGTTACGCGTTGCTGTTGGTCAGGGACCCTTTGTAAAGCGCTTTGTGCACGTGTAGTGGATATTGCGCTATATAGAAGCTCACGTTTTGCTTAAATATAATCAATGCGTTTATAAGAGGTTCCCAGCCCTTCTTAGCAAAACCTCAACATGTAGGACAGGGCATGAAGCCTGAAGCGCGATCTTGCATATTGTTTTGACAGTGATCAGACAGTGGCAGGCTAGGTACTCGTGTTACATCTGAGCAACTTCGTCTCTTTCCAAAAAAATAAATAAATAAATAATAATAATAATAATAATAATAATAATAATAATAATAATAATAATAATTATCATTATAATAATAATGATAATAATAATAATAATAATAATAATAATAATAATAATAATAATAATAATAATAATAATAATAATAATAATAATAATAATAATTGTATTAATAATAATAATATAATAATAATAATAATAATAATAATAATAATAATAATAATAATAATAATAATGATATATATAATAATAATAATAATAATAATAATAATAATAATAATAATAATAATAATAATAATAATAATAATAATAATAATAATAATAATAGTAATAATAATAATAATAATAATAATAATAATAATAATAATAATAATAATAATAATAATAATAATAATAATAATAATAATAATAATAATAATAATTAATATATATTATAATAATAATAATAATAATAATAATAATAATAATAATAATAATAATAATAATAATAATAATAATAATAATAATGTATTAATAATAATAATAATAATAATAATAATAATAATAATAATAATAATAATAATAATAATAATATAATAATAATAATAATATAATAATAATAATAATAATAATAATAATAATAATAATAATAATAATAGTAATAATAATAATAATAATAATAATAATAATAATAATAATAATAATAATAATAATAATAATAATAATAATAATTGTAAAAGTGCCTCACAAGTGTCATGTCTTGTCATGACTTGTAAAGAGATTTGAGCACATACTGTGGCAAATGTTCATAATATTGTTTCATTTACATCCAGTTGTAAAGATTATGAATTGTTGTCAAGAACATATGTAGACAGTTCGAAGATGACGTCACTCAGGCCTTTGTTATTGTTTATGCCATCCGCGTTTGTGAGTTGTTCTCACTAAACTGTATTAACCAGACTATAAAAGTTCATGTTTACACAGAGTTTGTGTGTTGGTCCGTTATACTTCCGGGTGGCAATGTTGTGAACTCCTTGGCCAAGCGCATTCTATCTATATGGAAAAATATGCTGTGATGAAAGATTTGATTTATCCTTGAGTTGAGAACTTCATCTTCAAATAAAAATCCTGAGCTTTCTTAAGCTTTTATATTGCACAATATCCACTAAACGTGCTCAAAGATAGACGAGAAGTGATGCCTGTTAGGCGATATTACAATTTTTACGGACAGAGACAACGCTGTTAACGGTCAGATACTCATTTTACACTGAGTATGGTGATAGAATGTGAGTAAAGAACTTTTTCCAAGGACTCAACTATGCGCGGAACGAGGCTCGAACCCAGGACCTTCCGATCCGAAAGCGAGTGTCATACTACTAGACCACAAAACACATTAAAAAATGAACCGTACTCAAATATTGAACTTGAAGGCCTAACCAAACCGGAGACTGACTCCGACCGTGGCCTTCGTAAAGTTATGGCCTGATATTGACCAAAAATGACGTCAAAATGCCAGTCTTTTGCCACAAAAGAAAACAAATCGTGAGTTGTATTCAATAGTTCAACCAATGGGACCACTTGTTTCCATGAGCTCTACTAACGACAACTCACTAGACAGTGCGAAAAAAACCTATAATGACGTCAAAATGCCAGATTTCAGTGTTAGGCTATAACTTAATGTTATGGCTACGCTCCGACGACCCGGCACTGCCGTCCTCTGCCGTCTTCCGGATAAAGACGTCGGGCACGAATAAAATAATACTAAGAATAAAAAGAAGAGCCGCTAGACCTCTAGACCAAAGAGCGTGTAGGTAACGATTGTTATGTTACCAAGAGCTCTCACTTCCGCTTTTGGTGAAGCCAAGCATCTTCCGTCTTCTACTCGTATTTTCTTCATTGTATCAGTAAGCCTAGCGCGCATGATACACGCGGAGCACACCCACCTCGCTGTCTCGCCTGGCACGCGACAATAGCATTGTGGTTAAGAGAAGTGAGGGCTCTTGGTAACTACGTTACCCTACACACTCTTTGATAATACAAAGAATAAAGAGAAGAGCCGCTAGACTTAGACCCATACCAAGAACCCGACGTCCTCTGTCGTATTTTAAGGTGCTTGGTATGTGTAGATCTAGCGGCTTTTCTCTTAAGAGTCTCATCATTTATTATATATTGCCAATGAGATTATCATTATCAATGAGGAGTTTTATGACCCGTGCGATGACCCGTAATCAGAGGCAGCGAATACGTAGATAGCAATGATTACTATCTATAGCCCCCTATCTTAGAGTGTACAGGGTTATTAAGTAATATAAAATCAAGTCTTTTTCTGTTTCATTTTCAAACATATGTTTATTTATTTATTTATCTATTTATTTACTAATTTATGTATATAATTCTATCCTTTTTTGTTTGTTTTTTTTTTACTTTTTAATTTATGGTTCTTTTTCTTTTTTTTTTTTTTTTTTTTTTGTTTGGTTTTTATTTTGTTTTTTGTTTTTCGTTGTTTTTTTTTTGTTTTTTTTTTTGTTTTTTTTTTTTTGTTTTGTTTTTTTTTTTGTTTTTTTTTTTCCTTTTTTGTTTTATATTAAGGTCAATATACCAATACTGTTTATTGTCGTATTTAAAAGACGGAGATAAATCTAAATTGGCAAAGCAACGACAAACATTGGGTGTCTCCCATGACTGATTTAAAAAAAAATTTTAAAAAATAATAATAATAATAAATAAAAAAGTTCTAGCGGCTCTTCTCTTTATTCTTAGTATTTTGTCCGTGCCCGACGTCTTTATCCGGAAGACGGCAGAGGACGGCGGCAGTACCGAGTCGTCGGAGTCAGTCTCCGGTGTGGGTTGGCCTTTAGACGTAGCCGGTGTGGGTTGGCCTTTAGACGTAGCCGGTGTGGGTTGGCCTTTAGACGTAGCCGGTGTGGGTTGGCCTTTAGACGTAGCCGGTGTGGGTTGGCCTTTAGACGTAGCCGGTGTGGGTTGGCCTTTAGACATAGCCGGTGTGGGTTGGCCTTTAGACGTAGACGATGCAAGAAATATTGAGGAAAAAAAAAAGCGAAAAAATGATTAAGATGTAAAGACAAAAACAAGGGATGAGAAGAAAATGTAATGAAGCGAAAGCTGTTGTGAAAATTGATCGGTGTGCAGAAATAGAAAGCAGCCTGTCGTTTCGTGCTGCTATGTGGTCTAGTGGTATAACACTCGCTTTCGGATCGGAAGGTTCTGGGTTCGAGCCTCGCATTCTGCGCATAGTTGAGTCCTTGGTAAAGGGTCTTTACTCATATTCTCTCACCGTACTCAGGTGTAAAATGAGTATCTGGCAGTTAACAGTGTTGTCTTTGTCCGAAAAATTGTAATATCGCCTTACAGGCGTCATGTCCCGTCCTGCATGTTAAAGTTGCTGTTGACCAGGGACCTCTTGTAAAGCGCTTTGAGCACATTTAGTGGATATTGCGCTATTTAACCCTCTCCTTACCACCCATAGGAAAATCGTCACTTTCGTTACGACGCAGCCAACAATTTTCTTATTTTGATTTCAATTTGTTGTAGTTGTAGCTATAAAAATTCGACACTGTGTTGTAGAGCTCATTTTCTGAAAAAATATAGAATGTATTCGTTACTATTCTGTTTGAAAAATCTATTTTTGTTGTGGATGAGTATGAAGCTTTGCGGTAAATTCTGAAAATAGCTGGTAAGGAGAGACTTGAGCTCAATTTTTTTTTTAAAAAAGCTCAATTTTGACATCTATCATTCTTCTGCTCTGCTGAGCCTCATGCTACAGGACAACAAAGCACAGCGAATCTCGCCTTTTGATCTGTTGGACTCGGGTTCAAGTCAGGTTTGGGGTGGCGCAAATTTGAGTTCTCGGATAATGCTCTTAACTTACTTTCACTTGCCGCACTCAGGTGTAAAATGGGTACCTGGGCGTAACAGCATGGCCTCTGTCAATAAAAACAAAATGTAATGGCGCCTTACAGGCCATATATGACTTACCGTGTAAAAGGACATAGTATTTGCATAGCCTATAACCATGACTATGTCATGATCTGTGCGCTTAAAATAATATGAAAACTTACGGAGTACGGTCCAATTTTGATGTGTTTATTTGAATATGCAGTTCTCAACTGACTGGTAATAGCATTTCCATGAGCACTACTCATGGATTAGGGTTTCTCCATAGCTCAAACAAGATCAGTGACTGGTGTCACTAAAAACATAAAATTAGCACCTTTTTTTGTTTTTGTATGAAAGATAAGTTGTAAGCCTTCAACCGTAGTCATCGTTAAGTTACAGCCTGACATGATCATCATCATCATCATCATCATCATCATCATCATCATTGCCTTTTTCACCCTGTGTCAGGGTATAGGCCACAGACAAACAGTTTCCATCCTTCTCTATCCCAAGCTAACTTTTTTTATCTCATTCCAGGTCTTACCACTTCTCTGTATATCAGCTTCTTTAATTCTTCTCCATGTTCCTCGTGGCCTTCCCCTTGATCTTCTGCCCTGAGGGTTCCAGTCCAATACTTTCTTTGTTATAGTTGAGTTATTCTTTCTAAGCGTGTGTCCAATCCACCTCCATCGTCTTCTTCTTCCTATTTCCTCTCCCACTGGTTTCTGCGGTGTTCTTTTCCATACTTCTTCATTTGTTATTCTATCCATCCATTTTATTCTGAGTAGCTTACACATGCACATGTTTACGAAAATCTGTACCCTCCTTAGCCTGACACTGAAACCCAAAAGGACTGGTATTTTGACGTCATTGTTTGGTTTTTGCACCGCCGAGTGCGTTGTTGTTAGTAGAGCTCATAGAACAAGGGTCCGGTCCCATTTGTTGAACTATTGAATAAAAATCACGATTTGTTTTCTTTTGTGGCCAAAGACTGGCATTTTGACGCCGTTTTTTTGGTCAGTGTCAGGCTATAGATAGTTCAAAGATGACGTCACTCTGGCCTTTGTTATTGTTTTTGCCATCTGCGTTTGTGAGTTGTTCTCACTAAACTGTATTAACCAGACTATAAAAGTTCATGGTTACACAGAGTTTGTGTGTTGTCCGTTATACTTCCGGATGGCAATGTTGTGAACTCCTTGACCAAACGCATTCTATCTAAAGATATAACGAAGATGACGTCACTCAAGCCTTTGTTATTGTATTTTGCCATCCGCGTTTGTGAGTGATTCTCACTAAACTGTATCCACCTCACTATAAAAGTTCATGGATACACACGGTTTTGTGTGTATGTCCGTTATACTTCCGGATGGCAATGTTGTGAGCTTCTTAGCCAAGCGCATACTATCTATAAGTTATCGATGGCGACGCTTCAACCACAAGAAAATTAAGTTGACGTCACTCAGATCTTTGTTATTGTTTTTGCCATCCACGTTTATGAGCAATTCTCACTAAACCAAATATAAACGTTCATGGTTAAAAAGACTTTTGTGTCTTGGTCCTTTATACGGACGTATACGGATAATAAACAAATTTAATTTCGATAAAATTTTATTTGTCAATTTGATTGGCATTCTTTAAATTATAGACGAATCAATTGACTAAATATTCATATTTGCTTACATTGTCTTCGTTCATTACCTGGTTTAGAATAGAAATAAGAAAAGGGTTTTACTGATCCATCGGTTATGTCTACCCGTGGCCTTCGTGAAGTTATAGCCTGACACTGACCAAAAAATGACGTCAAAATGCCAGTCTTTGGCCACAAAAAAAAAACAAATCGTGAGTTGTATTCAATAGTTCAACCAATGAAATAACTTGTTTCAATGAGCACTACTAACGACAACTCACAAGTAGGTGCAAAAACCAAATAATGACGTCAAACTGCCGGTCCTTTTGGATTTCAGTATCAGGCTATAACATAACGATGGCTACGGCCTGACACTGACCAAAAAATGACGTCAAAACGCCAGTCTTTGACCACAAAAACAAAAAAAACAAATCGTGAGTTGTATTCAATAGTTCAACCAATGAAATAACTCTTGATTCTTTAAAAATAGGTATTATTTAAGTGTTTTTGAAAATATCTTTTATTCAAATAGATATGACGAAATAGTCTTCAACAGTCGTAACGTCACTTCCTTCCTAATGACGCATGGTAACTTAGTAACACTGGCTCTAAACTATCGGAACAATATCGGATGACGTATGAAATATTTCTCCGGCGAGCTTAAAAAACGTATCCAGAGGGGAAAAAACCATCAATTTGATCATGTTTTGACTTTTACACATTCTGATCACAAGGCATATGAAAAGGGAATGAAGAGTTCTAGCCAGCATGAAGAATAAAAAGTAATGATTTTCTTTGTTTAGAACCAAGATGGCCGCCGTTGCCGGGCGCGTGACATCAGACTATTGAATCCAATTGGAATTGATAGAGGGATATCTAGAATAAATGATTTCTTACACTCTTACGTTTTGGAATTCGAACTTAGTTCCCAACACGCACTCGCAAGCTCTTGCAGCGGTTGGGGACACGTCCGGAATGGGAGCGATCTATATTCATGTATTCGTCCAACCGAGGCATCAATCACATGTTTGTTGCTGTCCAACGATTGGCTATTTCTTCAGAAATGTAAACACGCTGCTTTGTTTATGAAAGTTGTAAACATACCCATGTGTCAAGCTGAACAAAATGGAGAATCGTGATGTTTGGTATTTCAAAAACTGTGAACACTTTTCACTACGTAGGTCACATTCCAATGTGACCAATGACCTCGAGCACATGGAAATGTAATATAGGTCATGCCCATTCCAAAAGGCAAGTATGTAAGAATCGTAGAGATAGTATGCGCTTGGCTAAGAAGCTCAAAACATTGCCATCCGGAAGTATAAGGGACCAACACACAAAACCGTGTGTATCCATGAACGTTTATAGTAAGGTTAATACAGTTTAGTGAGCATTACTCATAAACGCGGATGGCACAAAAAAAGATAACAAAGACCTGAGTGACGTCTTCTTCGAACTATCTATATTGTTTCGGTTGACACAAACATCATGATTGAAAAGGTCATCACATTTTATTTTTGTTATTTGTTCTAAATTTGTAAAAATTTGTTTCATGTCAAGTCTGGATGAATTCCTTGTCATCCATCGGTGGACGGATCAGCGGCTGTCTAATTGACACGACATCAAAATACCGACGACCAAAATGTCACAGATTAAAGCAGGTTGATTGCCGTAGTTATTGATTTGGGGCAATAAGGAATTGCGACATTCTCTCTCTAATCCTCCCCCCCCCCCCCACCCCAACCCCCCCCCCACCCACCATCAATCTCTCTCTCCCCCTCTCTTTTCTCTCTCTCTCTCTCTCTCTCTCTCTCTTTCTCTCTCTCTCTTTATTTCTCTCTCTTTCTCTCTCTCTTCTCTCTCTCTCTCTCTTCTCTCTCTCTATCTCTCTCCTCTCTCTCTTCTCTCTCTCTCTCTCTCTCTCTCTCTCTCTCTCTCTCTCTCTCTCTCTCTCTCTTTCTTTCTTTATCTCTTCCTCTTTCTTTCTTTCTTCCCCGCTTTCTGTCTGTCTTTTTATCTATCTATCTATATATAATATATTATATAATCTGAACTTCTCTCTCTCTCTCTCTCTCTCTCTCTTCTCTCTCTCTCTCTTTCTCTGTGTGTGTGTGTGTGTGTGTGTTTGTGTGTGTTTGTGTCTCATAATCACCATACCGCAAACCTCCCGCCATCTCACCGTCCATGATAATAAGAGAATGCGATTTGCTGGAAATTTCAAAAAAGCAAGATTAAAAAATTCCTATATTATTTTATTATCAACATTCGAGTGGGGAGGGGGGAGGGGGGAGGAGGTCTCTTGAATGGACATGACAGCGACTACCGGTTTGTGACAGCCGACAAAGTACCCGTTGTCATCCACGATTTGGAGAAGCTGTCACAAATTTCCATGTCGGAAGGCAGACTTTGTGATCAAGGGGATCTTAACCTATTCCAAGCTAGATTAGATTTCGATAATTCAGTTGGTAGAGCACTCGTTTCACACGCAATGGGACCTAGATCGACCCCGGACAAAGACAAGGTTGTTTTTACCGCCCCCCCCCCCCCCCCCCCCTGTCCATCCGGTACAGATTGGGTATCTGGATTTGTTAGATCTGGTGAAAAGTACTTTGCGATAGACTAGCATCCTATTGAAAGGGTAGCGAGCAAATGCTTTTGTCGATATACAATCAAGTTCCATGGGCCTATTGCGACGTGTACTTATTTGCAGGTCTGATAACCCAATTCATTATGGGCTCATTCTTGTAATGGAAATTTCAAAAAATGACGCAAAATATTGTCTATTATAGCAATATTAAATTAGCCCCATAAATGTGTTTGGATGTCAGACCTTCATATATGTACACGTCGATCCAATGGCTCCTAAGGTCTACGACATGTTAGGTCCGATTTTTCTTTAACTTTACCTAATAAAAATTAGCTTTTATATTGCGCAATAACTACTAAATTATGTGCTCCAGGGGTCACAAGCCAATACCACAATATCACCATGAAAGAGGAGACATGACGCCAATAAGATCCTGTTATAACTGGGGGGGGGGGGGGTCGCAGAACGAAGCGGTTACATGAAAGGGAACAAATGTGAATGAAGAGAATTCTTCAGAGATTCAACCTTACGTCGACCAGATCGGGCATCGAACCAGGGACCTACAGGATACGAAAGGAAGTATCATACGACAAGACTTTAAGCCGTTGGCATGATTGATGGAAATGGGCAATGCTATCCTAAGAGTAATACAACTTCATTCAGTTTACTTTAGAGTTCAATGGGTCTCCAGACCCTGACATGATTGATGGAAATGGGCAATGCTATCCTAAGAGTAATACAACTTCATTCAGTTTGAGTTCTTCCTTGAGTATTCAAGCAATACTATCCTAAGACAATACAACTTCATTCAGTTTTAGATTCTTCCATGGATCTTCAAGCCGTTTGCTTGACTGATGGAAGAGGTCAATGTTATCCTAAGAGTAAAGGAAAATTATTAAAAGAATGTGCCCATCAGCTTTCCCCCATTTATACACATATTTTTAACTGGTCCCTCCAATGCGTTTCGATCCCTGAAATTTGGAAAACTTCAAAAATTATTCCTATTCCAAAAAAGAAAAACTTGAATCTATGAACGATCTCAGGCCTGTTGCACTGACTTCAAAAGTCATGAAATCTTTAGAAAAACTTGTTCTTGTTAAAATTAGGAACCAGTTTATGCCATTGGGTTATCAATGTCATCAATTTGCTTATAAACCAGGACGTGGCGTAGAGGATGCATTTTGCTGTTTACAACAACATTTACAGGCATCTGGATCACGCTAAGAGCTATTGCAGATTGCTTTTTGCAGATTTTTCTTCAGCGTTCAATGCAATGCAACCTCAGTTGGTTGTTCAAAAATTGACTAGTCTGAATTTAAACAAGTATATAATTGCTTGGGTGCTCGAATTTCTTACGGATAGAGCACAATATGTTCAATTAGGACAAAACATATCTTCCTGTATAACTACAAATACTGGTGCTCCTCAAGGTTGTGTATTGTCCCCTGTATTATTCACAATATACACGAATGACTGTAGAAGTCAAAACCTGAGTGTCCCTTTAATAAAGTTTGCAGATGACACCGCTCTTCAAGGCCTCATAACAAATGGCAACGAAGTGGCTTATAGGCAAGAAATTGATAGATCTGTGTCTTGGTGTGATGCCCACCACCTAGAGCTTAACATAAGCAAGACAAAAGAGCTAGTGATTAACTTTAGGAGAGTAAAGGAACCGATAGAACCGTTAATATTAAAGGACCAATTCGTCCAGCGAGTTCCCTCACTACAAATACCTTGGTTGTAACAATTGATGACAGGCTCAAGTGGGATGAACACTTGAAAATAATTAGGCATAAGATGTGCAAACGTATATATTTTTTTATCAAAACTCTCTCAGTTTAGAATAGATAAAACCCTCTGCACATTATTTTATAGAGCAGTAATCGAAATTGTTTCTCATTTTGTATAACAGCTTGGGGAAGCAATTGCTTAGCAGTGGAAAGGAACAAAATAAATTCAATATTAAAAAACCATTAAACGCTATATAAATGATGACGATATAGATCTTTTATATGAGAATTTTGTATAAATAAAATAACTAAAATATTAAATGACCAGTATCATCCAGTAAGACCATCAGTTATTATGTCGAAAAGAAGTGGTCGCCCTTTCTCTATTTCAAGGAAAACAGAGAGACACCGAAAATCTTTTCTGCCGTCCAGTGATAGGTTTATAACAACAAGCAATAATCATTTTATATAATTATTTCGCATTTTTACTTTCAAAAAAATGTAAATATTAATTTATTAATTTATTTGTTTTGCAATCTTTTCAATTTTCAATTTATAGTGACAGTTTTAACTATTTACAGTGTTGAAATTATTCATATTATAAAGAGCAGCTCTGGTTATGGAGCTGTTCCTTTTTTTATATATACATCCTATTTCCATTGTATTTTTATCTTATTGTGTAAATTATAACACGTCTGTACAAAAAATGTCCTTTTTGGGATGCAATAAAGTATTATTATTATTATTATTATTATTATTATTATTATTATTATTATTATTATTATTATTATTATTATTATTATTATTATTATTATTATTATTATTATTATTATTATTATTATTATTATTATTATTATTATATATTTATTATTATAATAATAAAACTTCATTCAGTTTAAATTAATCCATGAGTCTTCAAGCCAATTGCATGACTGATGGAAGTGGCCAATAATATCCTAAGAGTAATACAATTTCATTCTCTTTAAGATATCCCATGATTGATAGAAATGGTCAATGCTATTCTAAGTGTAATACAACTTCATTCAGTTTACTTCCTGGAGTCTTCAAGCTGTCGACATGACTGATGGATATGGTCAATGTTATCCCAAGAGTAATACACCTTCATTCAGTTTTAGATCTTCCATGGATTTTCAAGCCGTTCGCGTGACCATTGAAGTTATCAATTGTCTTAGGATGATTATGTAAACTACATAACTATATATTGATGGTCCATTGACAAACCATCTGAAGTAGCGTTTTCGCCATTCCGATGTTCAAACCCTTGATGTCTGCAAGATTCCACGATGACCAAGCCTCGAATGTCACTTCAGAGGATTGTACAAGGGATTTGAATAGGAACCAGGACACCTGCAATTCGGATTCCCTTGCTCTAAACAATAGACCTACTGTTTTGTCTGAAGTCATTGTTCTTGACGCCATTACTAATTATTATTATTATTATTATTATATTATTATTATTATTATTATTATTATTATTATTATTATTATTATTATTATTATTATTATTATTATTATTATTATTATTATATTATTATTATTATTATTATTATTATTATTATATTATTATTATTATTATATTATTATTATTATCATTATTATTATTATTATATTATTATTATTATTAATTATTATTATTATATATTACTATTATTATTATTATTATATTATATTATTATTATATTATTATTATTATCATTATTATTATTATTATTATTATTATTATTATATATTATTATTATTTATTATTATTATAATATATTATTATTATTATTTTTATTATTATTATTATTATTATTATTATTATTATTATTATTATTATTATTATTATTATTATTATTAATATTATTATTATATTATTATTATTATTATTATATTATTATTATTATTATTATTATTATTATTATTATTATTATTATTATTATTATTATATATTATTATATTATTATTATTATTATTATTATTATATTATTATTATTATTATTATTATTATTATATTATTATTAATATTATATTATTATTATTATTATTATTTATTATATTATTATTCATTTATTATTATTATTATTATTATTATTATTTATTATTATATTATTATTATATTTATTATTATTATTTTTATTATTATTTATTATTATTATTATTATTATTATTATTATTATTATTATTATTATTATTATTTTTATTATTATTATTTATTATTATATTATTATTATTATTATTATTATTATTGTCAGCATAATGACCATCTTTATTATCGTCATCATATAATAATAATAATAAATAATAATAATAATAATATAATAAATAATAATTAATAATAATAATAATAATAATAATAATAATAATAATAATAATAATAATAAAATAATAATAATAATAATAATAATATAATAAGTAAAAATAATAAGAGAAGAAAGAAGAAGAAGAAGAAGAAGAAGAAGAAAGAGAAGAAGAAGAAGAAGAATAAGAAGAAAGAAGAAGAAAAAAAGAAAAGAAGGAAGAAGAAGAAAGAAGAAGAAGAAGAAGAAGAAGGGAAGAAGAAGAAGAAGAAGAAAGAAGAAGAAGAAGAAGAAGAAGAAGAAGAAGAAGAATAGTAATAATAATAATGATAATAATAATAATCATCATCATCACCTTCCCCTTCTTCTCGATTCTTCTTAGGGTCTCCAGTTTAGGACGATTTTGCAATGTTTTAATTCCCCCTCCTTTCCCATAACATGTCCTATCCATCTCCACCTTCTTCTCATGGCGATGTCAAAAAATGGAGCTTTTATTTAGAGCAATATCCACTAAACGTTCTCAAAGCGCTTTACAATGGGTCTGTACAGCAGCAACATTTAACATTTAGGACGGGACATGACGCCTGTTATGCGATATTATAATTTTTTTCGACAGAGACAACGCTGTTAACGGCTATGCACTCATTTTACACCTGAGTACGGTGATAGAATATGAGTAAAGAGCCTTTTCCAAGGATTCAACTATGCCCCGAAAGAGGCTCGAACCCAGGATCTTCCGTTCCAAAAGCGAGTGTCATACCACAAGACCACATAGCCACACTTCATGTCTTCCATTCCACATTGATCTAGCAGTCTTTCATTTTGAATTCTAGTCGGCCAGTAAATGTCCATAATCCCCCTGAGGAACTTCCCTATGTCAACACCCCAATGAAACAGTAACACACCACTTGCTTGAATGTCAACTCTTGAAGTCCTGAGATGCACATTCCTCTCACCAAATCCAAGCATCAGTAAACACACTTTATAGTCACCTGGAACAACTACAAAGACGTCTAACTTCTACGTCATGGCACAAGACCGAAGGGCTGGAGCTCAGGTGGTCGCTGGCTCGGATAAGTAAGTAAGTAAGTCCTGAGGAACTTTGTATGAATGCAGACAGATTGTTCGTGTTGCTATATGTCTCCTGCCATCTTGTGGGGATATGTGGTCTCGTGCTATGACACTCGCTGTCGGATCGGAAGGTCCTAGGTTCGAGCCTCGCTCGGCGCATAGTTGCGTCCTTGGAAATGACTCTTTACCCACATTCTCTCACCGTACTCAAGTGTAAAATGAGTACCTGGCCGCTAACATCGTTGTGTCTGTCCGAAAAAAAAATTAATATCGCCTAACAGGCGTCATGTCCCGTCCTACATGTTAAATGTTGCTGTTGGCCAGGGACCCCTTGTAAAGCGCTTTGAGCACGTTTGGTGGATATTGCGCTATATAAAAGCTTAAAATCAAATCATCATCATCCTGATTTCATCACGAGAAGAATGTGGAGATAGTTGACAAAGGGACAGAGGTACGGCCTTTGCTTCTTACCCAAAAGGTACCGAGTTCGATCACCCGCCGCTGTGCTGTGTGGCCTTGAGCAAGTCACCTCGCCCTAGCTCAATTTGCGGCGCTGCACTGCGGCTGACGCCTAGGTTATTCCAGTCTTCCCGTTTTATAGACCCCAGAGATAAATTCCCCCTATGGGATGAATACAGGGAATTTTTTTTATTTTCAAAATTTTATTTTTCCTCCAGCATTCAAATCCATACAGTATAGGGAATGAGATTAGCGAAAGAGTAGCGTCCCTTGATTGGACGTCACCTTACAGAGAGAACGTCAATTTGGTTTTGAAGTGTCTCAAGCCGCTTTTTTAACCGGAATCGAGGACGAGAGACGCATGCGCACAACCAACATGACGTTCTCTCTCTAATAACTTTTCCGCCGGTGACGTCACAGATTATGGGTGGCGTCCAATCAAGGGACGCTACTCTTCCGCTACTCTCATTCCCTATTGTTGACAAAATACAACTTTGGTAAATGTTAAGACTGGTCTTCAAGCTGTAACTGAATGACCTGAGTTTGATACGAATTTTTTTGGG
>NC_088371.1:39291240-39325486 GCF_034508935.2 Berghia stephanieae | reverse complement strand
CTTCTCTCTCTATCTTCTCTCTCCTCTTCTCTCCTCTCTCTTTCCTCTTCTTTCTTTCTTTCTTTCTTTCTCTGCCCCCTATAAAATCTCCCACATATTTTATCTTTCTATATTATTAACTATTGCCGAAAAATTTTCGCTCTTTTATAGGTTTGAAAAAAGGGTTTGTAAAATATAGTAAATTAAATAATAACGTGAAGTTGAATGTAAGTTTCCCAATTTAATTACAAAAAAAGATAAAAATGAACGTTTCGGGTATCAACAAAACGGATGATTGAAAAAAAACCTTAAGCTGTTTGGGGCGATTAAAAATCATTTTCAGGGCAAATTTGGAAAAAACGACCCTAGTTTTTCTTTTCTTTTCTTATTGTTGGTCATATGTGACCCCTCATCTCAAAACGGTATTAAGTCGGGATGACTAAGATGCTGAAAATGGAATCTGTAGCCAGAAATATCATGCTTAAGTTGAGTTTATATGCTTTATAGAGGAGAAGGAATATCATATTTTACTGTGTTAAATACCAACGTTTCATATTTTCGACCAGTTTAACTATAATTTGACTTTTTAGAATCTGGTCCATCCCGACACAATGCCGTTTTGAGACGAGGGGTCACATATTGTCATCCAAACAGATGGAGCATTGAAGAACTATAGTCCCTTCCAAGTCCCAAGAGTATGGAATATTGCAAATTCTTCCAAAGTTACGAAATGTGGTGCCTTTATTTTTGAATGCGGGCTTATATTTTAAGTGACTTTTGAATTTTGAATAGATAGAATGCGGTTGGCCAAGAGGTTCACAACATTGCCATCCGGAAGTATAACGGACCAACACACAAACTCTGTGTAACCATGAACGTTTATAGTCAGGTAAATACAATTTAGTTAGAACAACTCACGAACGCGGATGGCAAAAACAATAACAAAGGCCTGAGTGACGTCATCTTCGAACTATCTATACCAATAACGATTGACCAAACGAGTTTTTTTTTTTCACAATGACGCATTCCTTTGATTTTTTGATCGTTTGAAATAAAATTTGACTCAAATTTGTAAATGTTTACAGTAATGGTGTGTTGATTTTCATTCCCATGGTAAAATAATCATAACAAAGTTGTATTCAGTGGCGTAACTTAGCAAATGATTTTGGGTTGTTTGAAATAGTTTAACTATAGATAGTTCGAAGATGACGTCACTCAGGTCTTTGTTGATGTTTTTGCAATCCGCGTTTATGAGTAATGCTCACTGAACTTTATTAACCCGACTATAAACGTTCATGGATACACACAGTTTTGTGTGTTGGTCCGTTATACTTCCGGATGGCAATGTTATGAGCTTCTCAGCCAAGCGCATACTATCTATAGATAGCATTTATCTAGTACTTCACAGCATTGAAAACAGGCGGCGTTTATACGATATCTATTCCCAAGTGGGCAACGGCCAAATAATACACAAGCAGCCCTTTAGGTGTTTATACATTTTTTCGGATAAAGAAATAAATGTAAAAAAAATAGCAGGGGGGGGGGCCTTCGAATTTTTACCCATCTCCGATAGAACGGGGAGAAAAATGCCTTTCACAAAGACATATCATTGTACCAACTGTTGAGCAATACATCTCATAAAAGTCGGACAAGACTTGTCACGAAATCCCGCTGGTCACCCATCGATTCGAACTTGAGCTTTTATATAGCGCAAAATCCACTAAACGTGCTCAAAATACTTTACAAGTGGTCCCTGACCAACAGCAACACGCAACATATAGAACAAGACATGACGTCTGTTAGGCGATATTATATATTTTTCTTTCCGACAGAGACAACGCTGTTCACGGTCAGATTTACACCAACTTTACACCCCGAGTACGGTGAGAGAATGTGAGTAAAGAACCATTTCCAAGGACTCAACTTTGCGCCGAGCGAGGCTCGAACACAGGCTCTTGCGATCCGAAAGCGAATGTCATACCACTTAACCACATAGCCGCTACATGTTCGCCATTCTTGAATTATATTCGCTGGAAAGACGGCGGGAGGGGGGGGG
Source organism: Berghia stephanieae (assembly GCF_034508935.2). NCBI lineage: Eukaryota > Metazoa > Mollusca > Gastropoda > Nudibranchia > Aeolidiidae > Berghia > Berghia stephanieae. The sequence continues at coordinate 39,323,451 of NC_088371.1, read as the reverse complement.
AGGAGGGGGGGGTGGCGCTTTGAATGTATTAATGTATTATTTTTTCTGAAATATCACTGAATGTCAACTTCCTTAACACCAGATTCCATGTAAGTTTTGTACAGTATAACCTTTCAAAGGAACTGCAGTCTTCAAATACAAGAGATGCATAATTAAGATGACATTAACATTTATTAATCTGACCTCTCCTCTCTGACTTCCTGGTTGTAAGCCATACTGCTATTTGTCGCATGCTAGGAAAAAGAATTCCGCGCTTCGCCCCTCTGGTGAAAACATTGTGAATTTTCCGCTGTGACAAATATGCATGTTTAATCCATATTTTTTAAATCAGTTTTTATGAATGTAGACTTCACAACGGGGGGTGGGGGGGGGTGGCCTCTGGCTTTCAAATATAAAATTGTAACAATGGGAGTTATCTATATTCATGTTTTCGTCCAACCAGGCCATCAATCACATGATTTGTTGTTGTCCAACGTTTGGATATTTCTTAACAAATGTAAACACGTTCCTTTGATTAGAAAGGTTATAAACACACACATGTGTCAAACTGAACAAAATGACGAATCGTGATGTTAGATATTTCAAAAATTGTGAGCACTTTTCACTATGTGGGTAACTTTGAGCATACATTGCAATGTAACCAATGACCTCGAGCATATGGAAATAAAATATAGATAGTTCGAAGATGACGTCACTCAAGCCTTTGTTGTTATATTTTGCCATCCGTGTTTGTGAGTTATTCTCACTGAACTGTATTAACCAGACTATAAAAGTTATGGTTACACATAGTTTTGTGTGTTCGTCCGTTATACTTCCGGATGGCAATGTTATGAACTTCTTAGACAAGCGCATACTCTCTATAGATATAACGAAGATGACGTCACTCGGGTCTTTGTTATTGTTTTTGCCATCAGCGTTCGTGAGTGATTCTCACTAAACTGTATTAACCAGACTATAAAAGTTCATGGTTACACATAGTTTGTGTGTTCGTCCGTTATACTTCCGGATGGCAATGTTATGACCTTCTTAGCCCAGCGCATACTATCTATAGATCATGCCCATTGTTTATGTCAAGTATGTACATTTTGCTGTGTCATGTTGAACTCCAGTTGGAAATAATAGTGAGTAGTACACATGAATCTCGTGACATGCAAACTCCTGGTCAAGCCTGTGGGCGAGTTTAGCGATCGTTATAACAACAGAATTGGATCCAAGAGTCTGATGTCACGCCGCTCGGCAACGGCGGCCATCTTGGTTCTAAACAAAGAAAATCTTTACTTTTTATTCTTCATGCTGGCTAGAACTTTTCATATGCCTTATGATCAGAGTTTGTAAAAGTCAAAACATGATCAAATTTATGGGGTTTTTTTAAACTCTGGATACGCTTTTATGCTCGCCGGAGAAATATTTCATACGGCGTCCGCCATTGTTCCGATAGTTTAGAGCCTGTGTTACTAAGTTACCATGCGTCATTAGGAAGGAAGTGACGTTACGACTGTTGAAGAGAATTCACTGTGTATAATATCGTATTGTAAACCATCAAAATGTTCACTCATCCCAGACGCTTCGATATTAATATACCGTAAAGAAGAAAAACTTCTAAGTATGGTACTGTAACCGATGCAAAATAATCTGCTGAATGTCACCAACAGTTCTAATGCTTCAATAGTCATGACGTCACTTCCCTCGTAATGACGCATGGTAACTAAATAACTGGCTCTAAACTATCGGAACACTGGCGGACGCCTTTACGAAATATTTCTCCGACGAGCATAAAAGGGTATCCAGAGGAGAAACACATAATAAATATATATCATTTTTTGATCTTATACATTCTGGTCACATGACATATGAAAAGTTCTAGCCAGCATGAAGTATAAAAAGTGCCGACTTTCTTTGTTTAGAACCACACTGCTCGCCATTGCTGGGCGACGTGACATCAGACTATTGAATCCAATTATCATTAAAATCCATCAGAAGGTTGTGAAAATATTCACATCAACGCGTGTGCACGGGTTGTGGAACAGACTATAGAGCGATACAATTGATCACGAAATATCTAAAAATCTTACATGGAGGGATGGAATAAAACGTATTCTTTCATTGATATTTTGGTAATTATTAAATTCGTTATATTTTTATCGTGTAGTAACACAAACTCGCAAGCTCGTAGTGTTATTTGGCACGATTAAAGTAACTACATAGAACTGAAAGAATTGCACAATCAACACGTTAATTAAAAGGACAACCATTATCGCATATTCAAGTATATAATAATATATAATATATATATATATATATATATATATATATATATATATATATATATATATATATATATATATATAATTGCAATGGCGACACGTCATTTAGCCAATCAATGGATGAAGTTTATATATCTCCAGTCTTCAATTGGATTCAGTAGTCTGATGTCACGCCACACGGCAACGGCGGCCATCTTGGTTCTAAACAAAGAAAATCATTACTTTTTATTCTTCATGCTGGCTAGAACTTTTCATTTGCCTTGTGATCAGAATGTGTAAAAGTCAAAACATGACGTCACGACTGTTGAAGCCTATAGATAGTTTGCGCTTGACTAAGAAGCTCATAACATTGCCATCCGGAAGTATAACGGACCACCACACAAAACAGTGTGCAACCATGAAAGTTTATGTTTTTTTTCCCTCTGGATACGCTTTTATTCTTGCCGGAGAAATATTTCATAGGGGCGTCCGGCATTGTTCGGATAGTTTAGAGCCAGTTTCTAAGTTACCATGCGTCATTACGAGGGAAGTGGCGTTACGACTGTTGAAGAGTATTGTGTAGGCAGGGTAATTTGGTGATAGCCAGTACGTCTTGTCATTGTCATCTACTTCAATGTGTCCATTCTGTTGTGACGGTGATGACACCCGTGTTGATGTTTGTGGAGCATCGTGGCTCAGTGGTACGGTCTTTGCTTCGTACACGAAAGGTACCGAGTTCGAATGAATAACCCGCTGCGCTGTGCGGCCTTGAGCAAGTCACCTCGCTCTAGCTCACTTTGCGGCGCTGCACTACGGCTGTCACGTGGGTTATCTAAATTTAATTTTATCTTTAAATTGAGCTTTTATATAGCGCAATATCCACTAAACGTGCTCAAAGCGCTTTACAAAGGGTCCCTGGCCAACAGCAACACTTAACACGACCCATGTATTACATTTATTTTTCGGACAGAGGCAACGCTGTTGACGGCCAGGTACTCATTTTACACCTGAGTACGGTGAGAAAATGTGAGTAAAGAGCCTTTTCCAATGACTCAACTATGCGCCGAGTGAGGCTCCAACCCAACCCAGGACCTTCCAATCCGAAAGCGAGTGTCTTACCACAAGACTACATAGCTGACTGGTTTTGTTCCAGTCTTCCCTTGTAATAGACCCTTAAGAAAGATTTCCCCTATGAGAATAAAGGGAGTTTTATTTTATTTCTATTTGTGACCTCTCGATCAAAACAGTATTAAGTCGGGATGATTAAGATGCAAAAAATGGAATTTGTAGCCAGAATTTTCATGCTTACGTTGAGTTTGAATGCTTTATAGAGGAGAAGGAATATCATATTTTACTGTGCTAAATACAAACGTTTCATATTCTTGACCAGTTTAACTATAATTTGACTTTTTAGCATCTGGTCCATCCTGACATAATGCCGTTTTGAGACGAAGGGTCACATTTGTTATTCGGTCACGTGTCATCCTTGCCTTCCACATCCATGTCAATCTCGATTAATTTTTAGGGCTGTAGTGGAATCTCTAACGAAAGAGTGAACAAGGATAGGCTTCCCATTCGTTCCCATACGAAGCGTCTCCATTTCCTCTCTCTTTCGTTAGTATTTTCACGATCACCGGCTTCAGGCAGCCCCTACCGTTTTCTACTTTTTAAAAGAAGTAGAGCTTTTTTATATATAGCGCAATATCCACTAAATGTGCTCAATGCGCTTTACAAGGGGTCCCTGGTCAACAGCAACATTTAACATGTAGGACGGGACATGACGCCTGTTAGGCGATATTACAATTTTTCGGACAAAGACAACGCTGTTTACAGCCAGGTACTTATTTTACACCTGAGTACTGTGAGAGAATGTGAGTAAAGAGCCTTTTCCAAGGAATCAACTATGCGCCGAGCGCGAGGCTCGAACCCAGGACCTTCCGATCCTAAAGCGAGTGTCAGACCACTAGACCACATCGCCGATTATTGGAATCTCTGTTTCCCATTACTGAAGGTGCTGACAAATTGTAAGTTGAAATGAAAGTCCATAAAATATAACATGAGGAGGATAGGATGGTGCTTTTTCTTGGTGAGTAGTAGGAAAGAAGAAAATTCGTTACGTCATACCTTCTACTTTTCCAGTTCCAAAATCCGTGGAAGTGTGCATGCAACCAATCCTTCGGTAGACTAATAATGTATAGGTTTCATATTGAATCACAAGGTGGCACATCTCGGGAACCGAGGACGAGAGACGCATGCGCACAACCAACATGACGTTCTCTCTCTAATAACTTTTCCGCCGGTGACGTCATAGACTAGGGGTGACGTTCAATCAAGGGACGCTACTCTTCCGCTAATCTCATTCCCTATAGGCAGACTATTAGGATTATGGGATGTAAAAGAGAGAGGATTGATGATCTTTATTGACGACCAGCATTTATTTAGACTAGAAAATAAGATGCCATCGCTCTCTCTGCAACCAGAAGATCATTTACACAAGGGATATATTCAACCATCCATCCGGAAGAGTCCTTTTTACATTTTCACTGAGATGGGAATAGGTCGTTTGCGGCTATGTGGTCTAGTGGTATGACACTCGCTTTCGGATCGGAAGGTCCTGGGTTCGAGCCTCGCGCTCGCCGCATACTTGAGTCCTTGAAAAAGGTTCTTTACTCACTTTCTATCACCGTACTCAGGTGTAAAATGAGTACCTGGTCTTTAACAGCGTTGTCTTTGTCCGAAAAATGGTAAAAGTGGATATTGCTCTATATAAAAGCTCTTTTTTTTAAGTTTGACATCACACTTTCGTTCCCTACTGGGACCTGTGATGATATGAGAACCGATTCATAGGCTTATAAGGACAATACTCTTCAACAGTCCTAACGTCACTTCCTTCCTAATGACGTATGGTAACCTAGTAACACTGGCTCTAAACTATCGGAACAATGGCGGACGCCGTATGAAATGTTTCTCCGGCGAGCATAAAAGCGTATCCAGAGGGAAAAAAACATTTGATCATGTTTTGACTTTTACACATTTTGATCACAAGAGATATGAAAATTTCTAGCCAGCGTGACAAATAAAAAGAATCGATTTTCTTTGTTTAGAACCAAGATGGCCGACGTTGTTGGGCGACGTGACATCAGACTATTGAATCCAATTATCATCACCTTAATTGTGATCTCTCCTCTCAAAACGGTATTAAGTCGGGATGATTAAGATGCTGAAAATGGAATTTGTAGCCAGAAATGCCATGCTTAAGTTGAGTTTATATGCTTTATAGAGGAGAAGGAATATCATATTTTACTTACTGTGCTAAATACCAACTTTTCATATTTTTGACCAGTTTAACTATAATTTGATTTTTTAACATATGGTCAATCCAAACATAAGACCGCTTTGAGACGAGGGGTCACAATTGATATTTGGGAGCCAAGTGGCCAAGTGGTTAAGTCTTTGCACTGTGGTCCCGGGTTCGATCCCCGCTTCAGGCACTTTGGGTTTATTTTTCCTTGATTAAGATTATTAACCCCCAATTTGCTCACTTGGATAATATGGATGTTTCCTGTCGAAATCAATCATATTGCTTGATGAAATATCGATATTGCTTCATGGAATCTTTTGGTAGTAGTAGCGTATGGCTACACGAGGTCCTCCAAATGTATTTCGTCAACCCAGCTTCTAAAGTTTTCCTCCGCCCTAAGGATGGTTTCGTAGCCACCTACAAGTTTAGTGACTGGACAATGGAGGACGATGTGATCGCTGGTCTCTGGGGCTGCCTGACATTTCTGGCAGGTATCACTGTTTCCAAGTTTCCATCTGCACATATTTGATGCAGTTCTGCCATGTCCAGTTAAGAGGCGGTTTGAGGAAATCCAGTATTTCCTGGCGTTATCTTATGGTGTCGTGGCGGAAGAGCATATTTAAAAAAAAAAATAATATTTGAATATTTTCCTCATGGCAACAAATATGTAGGGAGACCACCAACATCAATCGTAACTACCCTGAATCAGGATCTCTCTTCATATCAGAAATTTCTGGACTCAGATGAGGCCGAATTAATCCCTGGAGAACTAAGAAATACTGTAGTGCCCTCTGTACTCAAGTCACAACAAGATTTTGACAGTCCTAAAACTCTGGCCCAGGACCGTGACCAATGGAACAATCAACAACTTGGATGGAGAGAGCAGCTATATTCATCGGGGTTTTTTAAAATATGTGGCTGAATCACATAATAGGCTTCAACAGTCGTGACGTCACTTCCTTCGTAATGACGCATAGTAACTTAGTAACTGGTTCTAAACTATTGGAACAATGGCGAGCATAAAAGTGCATTCAAAGGTGAAAAAATTATAAATCTGATCATGTTTTGAGTGTTATAAATTTTGATCACATGACATGTGAAAACGATTTTGCCAGCATGAAGAATAAAAAGTACTAATTTTCTTTGTATAGAACCACGCTGCTCGCCGTTGCTGGGCGACGTGACATCAGACTATTGAATCCTATTCTCGGCAAGCGTCATTCAGACTGCGAGGCTTACTACTAATTGATAACAATAATCTTTCTGTGCCAACTGGCATCAACCTCAAGTGGCTGGATTAGTGTAAATCGGATTGTGTAAACTGGACACTCACATGTTATGATTGGAACCTGCTGTTGATTACTGTGCTCACGATTGTGGAGGCGGGGCTGTCTGCCAATGGCAGCAGCCTCTTATAGTTTTCACACTACTATGTTATGACGATCGACCCAATCAGCAAAGTCCGGTCCTCATTCGTGCACCGTCGCAAACCCGCCGGGTAGCATCGTCACAACACACCGTTCGACTAGATGCTCTGCCGTCTCAGGTTCTTGCCCACAGCGGGTACATGTTGGACTAGTAGAAAGACCCCACCGATGAAGAGCACCGGCCGTGTGGCAGATCCTCGACCGAAGCCGATTCGCCGTCACCCAGTGTCTCCTCTTACTGGTATCAAAGCCTGGCAACTTCTCATCAAGCTTAGAGGAGGTTACGTCCCCGCCCCCACGAGGGATTGAATTCGTCCAAACCGATGGCAGCAGAAGCTTCTAATCGGGCCACAATACAACGCCACGATGATCTATCTAAGCCGCAAATTTTCTCGCCGCATTCGTGCACGATCGCTAACCCGCCCGGAAGCTTCATCACAACGCAGCGCTCGACCACGTGCTCTGCGGTCTTTGGCTCTTTGGCACAAAGCGTCCATTTCGGGGTTGCTGGAAATTCCCCACAAATGCAGGACTGGATAGACATATTAACCCTCTCCTTACCAGCCAGTTTCAAAATTTTCCGCAAAACTTCACACCCAACTAATACAAAATATATTTCTTAGCACTCAAACATAATACCAGTAAAATTCTTGCTATACATACTTTCTTTAGCAAAACATGCTCTACAAAACACTGTTCATTTTCATTAAAAATCATGGTCTAAAAATGAAATTTGAATAAGAAAAACGTTGGTTGTATCGAAACGAATGTGACGTTTTTACTATGGTTGGTATGGACAGGGTTAAATATTGGTTGTATCGTAACGAATGTGACGATTTTCCTATAGTTGGTAAGGAGAGGGTTAAATGTTGGTTTTATCGTAACGAATGTGACGATTTTCCTGGAGTTGGTAAGGAGAGGGTTAAATATTGGTTGTATCGTAACGAATGTGACGATTTTCCTATAGTTGGTAAGGAGAGGGTTAAATGTTGGTTGTATCGTAACGAATGTGACGATTTTCCTATGGTTGGTAAGGAGAGGGTTAAATGTTGGTTGTATCGAAACGAATGTGACGATTTTCCTATGGTTGGTATGGACAGGGTTAAATATTGGTTGTATCGTAACGAATGTGACGATTTTCCTATAGTTGGTAAGGAGAGGGTTAAATATTGGTTGTATCGCAACGATTGTGACGATTTTCCTATGGTTGGTAAGGAGAGGGTTAAATACGTTAGCGACCTTGACCTTTCTTGGATGTGTCAAATCATTTAAATTCCAATTATGCTTGAATGGCTTGTCGATGGCATTGACCTGGAGTCGACGGGCAGGCGAAGTCGGTCAGTGTGTTGTTCGGATGAGACAGTCACAAAACAAATCCTCTATATTTCAATTTCTTGTCCCCCCCCCCCTTCCATAAAAAAATGGTCGCAATTATCGGATTTCGTAGTACAAATATGGAAGAAAGATCATCTCCCCCCCCCCCCCCCCCGGGTTGACGACATTAAATAAAAAAAACAAAAAAAAAACCCAAAACCCTTCCACCCACTGGACGACATGTCTACATAATGGAGATTGTGAAGTTCAGGGTGAAAGAGCGTACCTATATATATATATATATATATATATAGATATATATATATATATATATATATATATATATATATATATATAATATATATATATATATGTATATGTATATATATATATATATATATATATATATATATATATATATATATATATATATATATATAGGCAAACATTCTCAATGCTGAGATTTCTTATAAGTCTCCCGTGAAGTCCCAGGTTTGAGAGTTTTCGACAGGGTGAAGGTCATCTAAATCGATCGAAATTTTGAAAAAAATTATATATATATATATATATATATATATATATATATATATATATATATATATATATATATAATATAATTCCTTATTTATCCCATTATAGGGGAATTTGTCTCTCTGGTCTAATCCAAGGGAAGACTGGAATAACCCAGGCGTTAGCCGCAGTGCAGCGCCACAAATTGACCTTGGGCGAGGTGAATTTGCTCAAGGACAAACAGCTCAGCGGTCGGTGATCGAACTCGGTAACTTTCGGGTATGAAGCAAAGACCGTTTTCTGGCCTAACTTTTAAATACGTGGCTTTCTTGAATACTGGAGTGAAATGGGTAAACTCTGAATGAATCTACTGCTTGAAGATTTTTAATAAACGCTTTATGTCTATAGGGAATGAGATTAGCAGAAGAGTAGCGTCCCTTGATTGGTAGTCACCCATAGTCTGTGACGTCACCGGCGGAAAAGTTTTTAGAGAGAGAACGTCATATTGGTTGTGCGCATGCGTCTCTCGTCCTCGCTTCCGGTGAAAGCGGCTTGAGACACTTCAAAACCAAATTGACGTTCTCTCCGTAAGGTGACTTCCAATCAAGGGACGCTACTCTCATTCCCTATTGGGATCATAAGAATATGATATAGATAGAATGAACTTGACGTCACTCGGGCCTTTGTTATTGTTTTTTGCCATCCACAATTATGAGTAGCTAATTCTAATTCACTAAACTGTATTTATAACCTGACTATAAACGTTCAAGGTTACACATAGTTTTTGTGTTGTGGTCTGTTATACTTCCGGATGGCAATGTTATGAATTTCTTAGCCAAGCGCATACTATCTATAAATCTCCATTGTGTACCGGAATAAAGGCTTATGTAACAATCTGCTTTAAAAATCGTAGAGATCTAAGTATTGAACCGTAGCCATCGTTATGTTGTAGCCTGACACCGAAATCCAAAAGGACTGGCAGTTTGACGTCATTATTTGTTTGTTTTTTTTGCACCGCCCAGTGAGTTGTTGTTAGTAGAGCTCATGGAAACAAGTTATTTCATTGGTTGAACTATTGAATACAACTCACGATTTGTTTTCTTTTGTGGCAAAAGACTGGCATTTTGACGTCATATTTTGGTCAGTATCAGGCTATAGATAGAATGCGCTTGGCCAAGGAGTTCACAACATTGCCATCCGGAAGTATAACGGACCAACACACAAACTCTGTGTAACCATGAACGTTTATAGTCTGGTTAATACAGTTTAGTGAGAACAACTCACAAACGCGGATGGCAAAAACAATAACAAAGGCCTGAGTGACGTCATCTGCATACTATCTATAGATAGTATGCGCTTGGCTAAGAAGCTCATAACATTGCCATCCAGAAGTATAAGGGACCAGCACACTAAACTGTGTGCATCCATGAACGTTTATAGTCGGGTTAATACAGTTCAGTGAGCATTACTCATAAACGCGGATGGCAAAAACAATAACAAAGACCTGAGTGACGTTATCTTCGAACTATCTATAGATAGAATGCGCTTGGCCAAGGAGTTCACAACATTGCCATCCGGAAGTATAACGGACCAACACACAAACTCTGTGTAACCATGAACTTTTATAGTCTGGTTAATACAGTTTAGTGAGAACAATTCACAAACGCGGATGGCAAAAACAATAACAAAGACCTCAGTGACGTCATCTTCGAACTATCTATAACTTAACGAAGGCCACGATCGAACCCACTTTCCAGTTGTCTATGGTAGAGATGAAAAGAAAACGATTTTAGTTTATAGAGAATCAAGGAGAGGGAGAGAGAGAGAGAGAGAGAGAGAGAGAGAGAGAGAGAGAGAGGTGCAGACGGCGAGAGAGAGAAAGAGGGAAGGCGAAAGAGAGAAGGAGAGAGAGAGAGGTAGCAGAAGGCGAGAGAGAGAGAGAGAGAAGGAGAGATAGAGAGAGAGAGAGATGGTCACGCACGGAGGGGGGGGGGGGCGAAAAAGTGAGAAAGGGAGAGAAAAAATTTAGAAATTAAAGTGAAAGAGAGAACTGATGAGAGAGAGAGATAGATAGATAGAGAGAGAGAGAGAGAGAGAGAGAGAGAGAGAGAGAGAGAGAGAGAACGAGCGACAGTGAGATTGTAAATAAATAGAAAAAGAGAGAAAGAGTATAAAAAGAAGACAGAGACAGATATATAGATAGATGGATGGACGGATGGATAGTTAGATAGATGGATGGATAGATAGATAGATAGATAGATAGATAGATAGATAGATAGATAGATAGATAGATAGATAGATAGATAGATAGATAGATAGATAAATAGATAGATAGATAGATAGATAGATAGATAGATAGATAGATAGATAGATAGATAGATAGATAGATAGATAGATAGATAGATAGATAGATAGATAGATAGACAGATAGATAGATAGATAGATAGATAGATAGAGAGGGAGAGTGAGAGAGAGACAGAGAGAGAGAGAGAGAGAGAGAGAGAGAGATGAGTTGAGATTTTATTTGATTATTTTCAAAATCATTTTATTTTTTTTTTTCTTCATTCTCTCCCAAAGCAAGTTGATGTGAAAGCCTATCAAGTGCTGTACGGCCGCCTGCACAATACGTTGATATCAAATGTCTCTGATTACACAGATTCGTGCAACACGGCAATTTCCTACAGCATATATTATCTATACAGTATTGATGACAAATGAAGGTTTCTGATTGGATGAGCGCTTCATCGTCTCTCATCACGTGATCAAATCTAGAGATTGATTGGTCGTGGGAGTGGATAGATCACTGGATAGATCACTCTGACCCTAAAACTTTGACCCAAGTCGTTTTGTCTTTGCTGCCGTTCTGTAACAAAACATCAAAATCAAAATTTAGAAATCAGGAATGGTATAAGAAAGAACATGAGCTTTATATATATATATCGCAATATCTACTCAATGTGCCCAAAGCGATTTACAGGGGGTCCCAGATCAACAGAAACATGTACTATGTAGAACGAGACAAGACGCCTGTTAGGCGATATTACATTTTTTTTACCCGACAGAGACCACGCTGTTTCACGGTCAAGTACTCATTTTACTCACCTGGGTACGGTGAGAGAATGTGAGTAAAGGGCCTTTTCCAAGGAACCAACTATGCGCCGAGCGAGGCTCACATCCAGGACCTTCCAATCCGAAAGAGAGGGCAACTAGATCACATAGCCGCACAATAAAGAGATAAAGATGTGAAAAAATTGTGTATGGTACAGTGCTAGACAAAGCAAGAAAGAAAAATACAAGAAAGGAACAACTATCCCAAAATAAAAAAGCTTTGAAAAACAAGCGTGTTAAAACGAAGCCATCATTAACATAATATAGATAGTATGCGCTTGGCTAAGAAGCTCATAACATTGCCATCCGGAAGTATAACGGACAAACACACACAACTGGGTGTATCCATGAACGTTTATAGTCGTGTTAATACAGTTCAGTGAGCATTACTCATAAACGCGGATGGCAAAAAACAATATCAAAGACCTGAATGACGTCATCTTCGAACTATCTGTCGATAGAATGCACTTGGCTAAGAAGTTCACAACATTGCCATCCGGAAGTAACACTGTGTGTGACCATGATCGTTAAAAGTCTGGTTAATACAGTTTAGTGAGCATAACTCATAAACGCGGATGGCAAAATGCAACAACAAAGACCAGAGTGACGTCATCCTCTATAGCCTGACACGAGAACCCTCTAGGACTGACTGCTTGACGCCATTTCTTAGGTTTGTGTAGCGTCTAGTGAGTTGTCGTTAGTAGAGCTCATGGAAACAAGTTATTTCATTGGTTAAACAATTGAATACAACTCTCGATCTGTATTCGTTTGTGGCGAAAAGACTTGTCATTTTGACCTCATATTTTGGTCAGTGTCAGGCTATAAGTTTACGATGGCTTCGGTTAAAACCCATCACTTTACCGCCGTACATTCCTTTATTGTTTTGTATTTATTTCGTGAGGACGAGAGACGCATGCGCACAACCAACATGACGTTCTCTCTCTAATAACTTTTCAGCCGGTGACGTCACAGACTATGGGTGACGTCCAATCAAGGGACGCTACTCTTCCGCTAATCTCATTCCCTATTGGAGTTGTGTTCTATTATTGACGTGCACTTATTTGCACTTATAACCCAATAGGATTCAGTAGTCTGATGTCACGCGGCCCGGCAACGGCGGCCATCTTGGTTCTAAACAAAGAAGTCATTACTTTTTATTCTTCATGCTGGCGAGAACTTTTCATATGCCTTGTGATCAGAATGTGTAAAAGTCAAAACATGATCAAATTTATGGGTTTTTTGTTCCTCTGGAAACGCTTTTATGCTCGCCGGAGAAATATTTCATACGGGCGTCCGCCATTGTTCCGATAGTTTAGAGCCAGTGTTACTAAGTTACCGTGCGTCATTTGGAAGGAAGTGACGTCACGACTGTTGAAGAGTATTGGAGTTTTGTTCTATTATCGACATGCACTTATTAGCACTGATAACCCAATTAACGGGTAGATAACCACGCCTCTCGACAATCATCATCATGTAAACAATGGCAGTGATTGGTAGACACAGCAAACTACACAGATTTTACTATCGATGGTATGTGTTAAATAAAATACCCACTGTTCTATCGCTTGATCAGTAGAATCAGGACAGAAAACTATGTGTAAACTTCAACGGTTTTAATATGATCGAGAAAACCATGTAATAACTAGTCACCCATTTGTCAATATAAAATCAACAACGATCAGATGGAGGTCGAATTAGTTCACGTTATTGTTTATAAACAACCAACTATGTTTGTCCGAGCACGTGTGAAGGTGTGTCACAAATTCCATGTTTTGATTGGTGAAAAATCTACTGGTTAATTGCTTATGGGCTCATTGTTGTGATGGAAATCTACAAAAAAAAAAATGGCGCAAAATATTGTCAATTACAACAATGTTAATCTAGGCCCATAAGTGGATTTGAATGTCAGACCCGCATACATGTCAACGTCGGTTCTCACCAGTGATCTTTTCAGGGATTTTAAAAAAATGTTACATGCAGAGGACCCTCTTCATTTTTGAAATGGTCGCCATTATGTCTATTGTTACCATCCAGTTCATCTGGAGACGATTGTTAATATAGATAGTATACGCTTGGCTAAGAAGCTCACAACATTGCCATCCGAAGTATAACGGACCAACACACAAAACTGTGTGTAACCATGAACTGTTATAGTTTGGATAGTACAGTTGAGTAAGAATTGGATTCAATAGTCTGATGTCACGTCGCCCAGCAACAGCGAAAATACTTTTTATTCTTCGTGCTGGCTAGAACTTTTCATATGTCGTGTGATCAGAATGTATAAAAGTCAAAACATGATCATATTAATAATGTTTTTCTCTTCTGGATACACTTTTATGCTCGTCGGAGAAATATTTCATAAGGGCGTCCGCCATTGTTCCGATAGTTTAGAGTCAGTTACTAAGTTACATCGAGTTCAACAGTCGTGACGTCACTTCCCTCGTAATGTCGCATGCGTAAACTACTCAGAATAAAATGGATGGATAGAATAAAAAATGAAGAAGTATCGAAAAGAACACAGCAGAAACCAGTGGGAGAGGAAATAGGAAGATGACGATGAAGGTGGATTGGACACACGCTTAGAAAGAATGACTCAACTATAACAAAGAAAGTATTGGACTGGAACCCCCAGGGCAGAAGATCAAGTGGAAGGCCACGAGGGACACGGAGAAGAATTAAAGAAGCTGATATACAGAGAAGTGGTAAGACCTGGAATGAGATTAAAAAGATAGCTCGGGACAGAGAAGGATGGAAACTGTTTGTCTGTGGCCTATACCCTGACCAGGGTGAAAAAGGCAATGATGATGATGACTAAGTTACCATGCGATATTACGAGGGAAGTGACGTCACGATTGTTGAACTCAATGTTAAAGACTTGAGTGACTTCAACTTCATTCTATCTATAATATCTGTACTATGGATTTTAGCATTAGGATGTCCGAAGTATTGGCAGCTTTTCCTTGGTGCGAACATGACGACAGCATGACTGACCATTGTCCAGAAAAGATTGATGGCCAGCGAGATCTACCCCAGCATCCCAATCCGATAATGGCACTACAGCATTTTCCCAAAATTATATTTGATGGGTAATGTATTGGGCGAAGGTCATTGACCGAACTTTTCCAATCTTAACCCTCTTCTTACCAACCATTTTCAGAATTTTCCCCAAAACTTCACACCCACCCAACACAAAAACAGACATATCTTACTCAAACAGAAAATCAACAAGCACATTCTATACATAATTTTGTTATCCAATATGAACTCTATTACAGAATGTCAAGTTTTTATAGCTATGGCAAAAAGAAATGAAATCTGGGTGAGAAAAGTGACGATTGCATCATACCAAATGTGACGATTTTCCAATAGTTGGTAAAGAGAGGGTTAAGAAGAAAACTGCATTATCATATCATTCTATTAATGAAAATACTGAAATAGTTGTAAACGGGAAACCTGCTCCTTTATCAGGACTAATTCCGTCGACCTTGAACTTGAAGTGATCTTTGGTTCTCAAAGGTAAAACTCCAGTATTTTATAAGATTTGTTTTGTATTTCAGACACTGCTGTTTCTTTTCTGAAATTATAGTTTAGTGCTTGAAAAAGACTTGACCGGGAAATGACAGGTCGCGTCAAGTGACAGAGGTGATTTGTGTGTAAGTACGTGTGTGTGTGTGTGTGTGTGTGTGTGTGTGAATGCGTGTGTGTTTTTACGTGTGTCTGCTCTTAACCAGTTACTTCCGTATTCTGGAAAAACTCACATTTAAAAAAATGTCCAGAAACTTCTCATTCAAATATCAATCGATTTAAATGAATCTCATCTTGGCAAAAACTCTCAAAGCCGGGATTTTGCGAAATGTGGGTTTAAGTCTCAGGTTTGAGAATTTATTCCCCAAGAGGTGGGTCATCTAAATCGATCGATATTTGAAGGATGAACTTTCTGGCCTAATGTTTAAATACGAGTTTTTTGAGGGTTTGTTTTCCCATAGTACGACTGTTATCTGTTTAAAAGCTTTCTCTTCATAACCTGTCATGTGAGGCTTTTACGGGTCTTCCCCATCTGTCATTATGCTGTCTCCAATAGTATCCGATCTAATTTAAACACCACACACACACACACACATACACACACACGCACGCACGCCCACACACACACACACACACACACACACACATATGTACACAAACACTAAAGTGCAAGTGGCCAGTCATTCCATTCTTGAGTCTGGAATCATAAACTTGGATGGTTTCCTCTTTTTTTACAGAAAGAAATCACCTAGAAATAATAGTATTCAATAGTCTGATGTCACGTCACGTCCGCCCAGCAACCAGCAGCTTGGTTCTAAACAAAGAAAATCGGTACTCTTTATTCTTCATGCTGGCTTGAACTTTTTCACATGTCATGTGATCAGAATGTTTAAAAGTCAAAACATGATCAGATTTATAATGATTTTCTCCTCCGAATACACTTTTATGCTCGTCGGAGAAGTATTTCATGAGGGCAGTGGTGCAGGTAATGGCGTCCGCCATTGTTCCAATAATTTAGAACCAGGTGCTTTGGTATTTGTTCTCGTTTGAGGCTGTCGTATTCATATTTATTACTTTTTTCTATTACTTTTATATATATATAGTATGCGCTTGTCTAAGAAGCTCATAACATTGCCATCCGGAAGTATAACGGACCAACACACAAAACTGTGTGTATCCATGAACGTTTATAGTCAAGTTAATACAGTTCAGTGAGCATTACTCATGAACGCGGATGGCAAAGAACAATAACAAAGACCTGAGTGACGTCATCTTCGAACTATCTATAAATGTGCGCATGGACAATGAATCTGCTGAGTGAAGTTACTTTAAACTGTAGCATTCGCGGAGTCTCATTTTGTACTGGTAATAATATGAAGAGAACAATAGGGCATCTCTTTATCTGTCCATAATATGTCTATTAGTTTTAATTGGCTTCAACAGTCATGATGTCACTTTCCCTCGTAATGACGCATGATAACTTAGTAACTGACTCTAAACTATCGGAACAATGGCGGACGCCCTATGAAATATTTCTCCTACGAGCATAAAAGTGTATCCAGAGGGGAAAAAACATTATAAATATGATCATGTTTTGATAATTATACATTCTGATCACATGACATATGAAAAGTTCAAGCCAGCATGAAGAATAGAAAATACCAATTTTCTTTGATTAGAAACACGTTGCTAGCCGTTGCTGGGCGACGTGACATCAGACTTGAATCCAATTTATATCTATATCAATCATTCTATCTCCCTATCCATCTACCTGTCTATCTATATAATATCTATCCGTCTATCTATCTATACATCTTTCTATCCATCTATCATCCTTCCTATCTATCTTCCTATCTTTATCTTTCTATCTATCTATCTACCAACTAACTTACCAATTGTCTGTCTGCCTCTCCACTTATCTATGTATCTATCTTCCTATCTATCTATCTATTTCTCTGTCTATCTATCTATCTATCTATATATATATATATATATATATATATATATATATATATATATATATATATATATATTGAATCGTGTTTGATACAAATATGGTACGAAAAGTGCTCGACATGTAGTAATGGAGCAAATTATTATTTAAAATATTTACCACAATGTTTGGGACAGTCTACATCAATGTTTCAGGCAAATCAAGCCTGAAACATTGATGTAGACTGTCCCAAACATTGTGGTAAATATTTTAAATAATATATATATATATATATATATATATATATATATATATATATATATATCCATATATATATATATATATATTATATATATATACCTATTTCTTTATCGGTTTATCCATCCATCCATTTCTCTCTCTCCCTCTCTCTCTCTCTCTCTCTCCCTCTCTCTCTCCCCCTCTCTCTCTCTCTCCCTCTCTCTCCTCTCTCTCTCTCTCTCTCCCTTTCTCTCTCTCCCTTTCTCTCTCTCTATATCTCTCTCTATCTCTCTATCTCTCTCTATATCTCTCTGCCTCTCTCTCTATCTCTCTCTATCTCTATCTCTCTCTCTATCTCTCTATCTCTCTCTCTATCTCTCTCTATCTCTCTCTCTCTCTTTCTCTCTCTCTCTCTTTCAATCTGTACTGCCTTGCCCATCCGTCTATCTGCCTATCTATTCATTTCACCATCTACTACTATCTCCTTTACCTATCAACCAAAATATCACCCCCCCCCCCCCCCAACCCACACACCACCATATAACTCACCATTTCCCTATAACTGACATCCCATCCCTCCCCCACCTCCCACATTCCTCTTTATTAAATATTTGTCTTTCTATCTCTAATGCACACCCGTCAAAAATGGACTAAGAATCTTGTGAATATTTGTTAAACTGGAAACACGGGGTGTGATGCGATACAGAAATGTTGAGTGTTTTGATGACCTCAATAAAAGATTGCTGATTGATTTTGGGGGTGAATTTTTGTGTGAGTTTTTATTCTGTTGAAGATGGTGTGGAAATAGGACAAGGTATGTTTGGTTTTCAAATGGGTTGCGGGGTGGGGGGGGGAGGGCGGGGGGGGGTGGAGTGGAGATTAAAAGGTGTCTTTAGTTGTTGTCAACACTGGTGGACCAAAGCCCGGTTTTATGGATTCGTAGAAGTATAAACGTAGGGCCAGGTCACGTGGAAAAATGGTTGGGGTGGGGGGTGGGGGGGGGGGTTGGCGGGAGAACATAAAACCTTCAATTCAACAAATTATCATAGAAATATCGATGTGAGGGGAACCATAGTCTTGTTTTCGATGCTCTGAAAAATAATTTTCTTTTGAAAGCTGCGTGGCATGGGATATTTATAAAATATGAAATTAAATGTGATAGTATTATGCATTTAAACTATGGGATTCTTGTTCCTTTTTTTTTTTTTGTATGTTGATTTTGTATATATTATATATTTTAAATTTGGAATACTCGTCAACAGTCGTAACGTCATTTACTTCCTAATGACGCATGGTAACTTAGTAACACTGGCTCTAAACTATCGGAACAATGGCGGACGCCCGTATGAAATATTTCTCCAGCGAGCATAAAAACGTATCCAGAGGGGAAAAAAAAAACAACATAAATTTGATCATGTTTTGACTTTTACACATTCTGATCACAAGACATATGAAAAGTTCTAGCCAGCATGAAGAATAAAAAGTAATGATTTTCTTTGTTTAGAACCAAGATGGCCGCCGTTGCCGGCCGGCGTGACATCAGACTACTGAATCCAATTGTCCCCAATACTAGCTGTGTCGGCTTGCACCGTGGCCATCGTCTGATTCCGTGGCCTTTGTAAAGTTATGACCTGACACTGACCGAAAATGACGTCAAAATGCCAGTCTTTTGCCACAAAAGAAAACAAATCGTGAGTTGTATTCAATAGTTCAACCAATAGATAGTTCGAAGTTGACATCACTCCGGCCTTTGTTATTGTTTTTTGCCATACGCGTTTATGAGTAATTCTCACTAAACCTGTATTTACATGACTATAAACGTTCACTGTTACACATAGTTTTGTGTGTTGGTCCGCTATACTTCCGGATGGCAATGTTGTGAACTCCTTAGCCAAGCGCATACTATCTATAAGACCACTTGTTTCCATGAGCACTACTTACGACAACTCACAAGGCGGTGCAAAAACCAAATAATGACGTCAAAAATGCCAGTCTTTTTGGGTTTCAGTGTTAGGCTATAACTTAATGATGGCTACGGTGTCAGGCTATAGATAGAACGAAGATGACGTCACTCCGGTCTTTGTTATTGCTTTTTGCTATCCGCGTGTATGAGTAATTCTCATCAAACTGTATTAACCAGACTATAAACGTTCAAGGTTACACAAAGTTTTGTGTGTTGGTCCTTTATACTTCCATGGCAATGTTGTGAGCTTCTTAGCCAATCGCATACTATCTAAAAGTTAACGGTTTGAGGACAGGTCACGAATTTTACGTTTTGATTGTTCCAAAGTCTGCCGGTTAAATCAATATGCCAAGTTGATACGATTCCTGTATACCATGGACTCTGTTGAAACAACACGGGTCATAAAGTGAGTACAATGTACATTATAGAAGGAACGAAATTGAGGTCACTGAACTCTTTGTTAATGGGAGCGATCTATATTCAGGTTTTCGTCCAACAGACTGAGTCATCGATCACATGACTTGTTGCTGTACAACGATTGAATATTTCTTAACAAATGTAAACACGTTGCTTTGGAAAGATAGTATGCGCTTGATGAAGAAGCTCACAACCATGCCATCCGGAAGTATAACGGACCAACTCAAAACTATATGTAACCTTGAACGTTTATAATCTGGTTAACTCACTCAACCCTAAGACCGACTATATCCGTCGTTAACCCTGATTACTTTTACCCCATGCCTATTTATTACAATTTTAAAGACAAATCATAGGCGTGGTACCAAAGCTAATGTTTTCAATCTGTACGTGTTTATGATAATTGAATTAAACTATCTATGTACATGCTCATTTTACAAACATTTTTTTCCAGTTTTGAAAAGCAGCAAAAATCACAAGGATTGAGTGAGTTAATACAGTTTAGTGAGAAATACTCGCATAAGCGGATGGCAAAAAGCAATATCAAAGACCCGAGTGACTTTCCGCCAGCTCTAACAAAATTAGCAACCCAATCAATGAAACAGGCCCATGAAGACAGAATAGTGATACTATTCGTCAGATCGCCTTACAAAACGTGCCATACGGTGAAAACATTCAGATAAGTTTAATGGGTTGTTTTTTTTTTAATGATATATTATTTGATTCGGGACGTATCTAGTTCCAGGTCAGTGAGTACACGATAGATTGTTGCTCACCGAATTCCAGCACGTTCTGCAATAGGACACGGCCAGCTGGAGCTGATTGACCGAGTTGTATAGATATAATTAATCAGTCATTTCCTCCCATTATTTTCAGCATCGGATTTCGGCACCCTCGAATTCTTGTGCGTTTTCTGGCTTCTCTCGAGAGCATTTGTTTTCTTTGTTAGTCTGTTTGTCTGTTTTTTTGTTGTTTTTTTTTGTTTGTTAGGTTTTTGTAGGGGGGTGGTGTTTGTTTTGGGGAGGTTTTGGGTTGTTTTTCTTTTGTTTTTTTTTTGTTATGCTGCTGTCTTTTGTTTTTGTTTTGTTTTTTGTTTTTTGTTTTATGTTGTTGTTTTTTTTTTTTGTGTTTGTTTTTTTGTTTGTTTTTTTTGTTCTTTATTTTTATATTTTTGTTTTATTTTTATTATTTTGCATTCTTCTTTTGTTGTTACAAAGTAAGGAATTGTATTTATACTTCATCCGTAAAATGTTTTACATAATAAAAAAAAACTCTGTAGGATGAAAACCATATTTTACGCGTCAAATAACATAAATAAAAGAAATGTATCCCTTTTTGACTGGCTCGGATTGGATAGAAGTACGGAATCAGGATTAATACGCGACGTGCTACACTTTACAATTAATGGCAAATTCTGATTGGATAAAAGGCATCATGGGAAATTATAATGTGTTCTAAGTTTGCCGTCTGCCGTCTGCTCCTGGAGACCCAAATCTCCTCACTAGGACATGTAAATGTTGGTGCTCGAAGCTCGAAGAAATAAATAACAATGTGAAATTGAATGTAAGCTTCAATTTAATTACAAAAACAGATCAAATAAACGTTTCGGGTTTCCCATTTATCAACAAAACAGGATGAATGAAACACCACAGATGGATGAGATGATGTGGTAGCGGCGTAGTTAAGATGAAAAAACAAAACATTGGTTGGCAGGAAATATTAGGCTCCTTTAAAAGGAAGCTGTATGCTGTAAACTACTAAAGCACACCGTAAGGTCCTCTTTGACAGATCATCTTGAGTCAAATAAATTACTGAATGATGCTCAGCACGGTTTCAGAAAAGGCAGATCATGTGAAACACAACTGGTCTCTATGGTCGATGAATTCTCACTAGAACTTGACAAAGGTAGACAAACCGGCCTGATACTCCTTGATTTCGAGAAAGCCTTTGATAACGTACCGATTACGTGGCTTCTCTACAAGATCCAGAAATGTGGAATAATTGGTCAGATACTGAAATGGATAGAATCATTTATGAGCGACACAACCCAACAAGTAGTTATCGGAGGTCAAACCTCTTATATAGGCCGGGTAACTTCAGGAGTACCTCAATGACCAGTTCTAGGTCCTTTGCTTTTTCTTGTTTTCATAAACGACCTCCCTGGTGGCTTAACATCTGAAATTCGTCTATTTGTAGATTACACTGCACTCTACAAGTACGTCCACTCAACTGAAGATAGCATTGAACTAGACAAGGACTTGGCAAAACTCGAATCTTGGGAGAAGCCATGGCTTATGAGCTTCAACGTAAGCAAATGCAACGTTCTTAGGATATCAAATAAAAACAAACACCTGTAACCTACGACTACCACCTTCATGTCCAACAATTAGATAAAGTCAAATTTTCTTGATATCTTGGACTAATTATTACTTACAACCTCAAATGGAAATCACAAATCGAAATATAACATCAAAGGCAAACAAAACAAGCTCTTTTTTAACACCAAATCTGAGTGACTGTCCCGTCAAAACTCAGACACTCGCCTACAAAACTATAGTAAAGCCCATCCTCGATTATGCAAGCATAGTATGGGATCCCTACACAAACCTAATATCAACAAGATCGAAATGATACAAAATAAAGGAGATAACTTATAATGCCCCTTTGAGAATAACTTATAATGCCTCTTTAGGGGCAGCGTGGCTCAACGGTAGTCTTTGCTTCTTACCCGAAAGGTACTGAGTTCGACTAACCGCCTCGTTGTGTGGCCTTGAGCAAGTCACCTTGCCCTAGCTCATTTTGCGGCGCTGCACTGCAGCTGACGCCTGGGTTATTCCAGTCTTCCCTTGGAAGAGACCATAGAGACAAATTTCCCCTATGGGATGAATAAAGGGAATTTTTTTTTAAATTTATTTATTACAAATACTCACATAACAAAAGCGTAACAACAGACAGAGAAAGTTTATGTCTGGAAAAAATGCAAAATCGCCAAGAAAGAAACAAGATACGTACTTTCTAAAAACATGAATAGGGAATGAGATTAGCGGAAGAGTAGCGTCCCTTGATTGGAAGTCACGAGCGGAAAAGTTATTAGAGAGAGAACGTCATGTTGGTTGATCGGCATGAGACAGACACTTCACCGAAAGAGAGACGCATGCGCAAAACCATTTTGACGTTCTCTCTGTAGGGTGACGTCCAATCAAGGGACGCTACTCTTCCGCTAATTTCATTCCCTATAAAGGCAACACCAGCATTAAACCTCCCGACTACATTAGACCAGAAAACAGACTAACAAGGGGACACGACAACAAACTGTCAATTCAAACATCAAGACCAGACATCGGCCTACACTGTTTCTTTCCGTCGGCTGTTCGTTTATGGAATGAACTCCCTCAGGAGTTGATAGAAACTAAAAACAACACAGAATGTGAAAGGTTCTTGGAAGCGTGGAAAAAATAAAAATGAAATGATCACGGTGTGTATTATGAATATTATTTAAGTGAGTTTGTGCGTGTGTGTGGGTGTGTGTATGTGTGTGCGTATGTGTGTGTGTGTGTAGTGAAATTCATAAATGTGAACTGTAGACTGGATCCTCCATTTAAGGGGCTATTACAACCTCCATGCGTGCCTGGACGGATGATATTTCTTCACAACCAGTATTATATTAACTCGACAAGACGATGCCATCACTCCGAAACCAGAATATTATTTACACAAGGTATGTATGCCTGCAGTCACCTGGAAGAGTGGTTGTACACTTCTAATGAAATTTGAACCAGTTTTTTTACATCACACATTTGTTCTCTATTATTGGTTTGTATAGATGGAACGAAAATGAAGTCACTCAGATCTTTGTTATTGGTTTTAGACTGCCATTGTAATGATAGATTCTCACTAAATTCTATCAGTCAGGCTATAAACGTTCAAGGTTGCACAAAGCGTCATATTAGGCAGGCGGATGTTGTGAATATTTTACTTAAAAGCGTGTCTTAGGTTTTAAAGAATTCTAATCATCAGCCTTACTCCTATATATTAGCCTAATATATATATATATATATATATATATATATATATATATATATATATAGAGAGAGAGAGAGAGAGAGAGAGAGAGAGAGAGAGAGAAAGAGAGAGCGAGGTAGTGAGAGAGAGACAGAGGGAGAGAGAGATAGATAGACAGATAGAGAGAGAGAGAGAAAAAAAGAAAGAAAGAGAGATAGAGAGCGAGAAAGAAAGAGAGAGAGGGAGTGAAAGAGAGAAAGAAAGATAAAGAAAGAGAGAGAGAAGAGAGAAGAGAGAGAGAGAGAGAAAGAGAGAGAGAGAGAGAGAGAGAAAGTGGGAAGGGTATGGTGGGAGGGAGAGTGCTGTTAGGTCACAGACAGCTGACGGGTGGGTCAATAAGGTACCACAATCCATCCAAGACATTTACGAGACCGATAGGGGATTAAATTGGCTTGTCTTTATCCAACACTCCATGTCGTGAATCTTGATTTTGGCGGGAGCTCAGATTAAACCAACATTTTAAGTAAGTAGTTAGTTAACTACCGGACTCTGGAAAAACTCGAATTTAAAAATTTGGCCACAAAACTCGTCCTTCAATCATGGATCGTTTAAATGACCCTCACCTTGGCAAAAATTCTCAAAAATCTGAGACTTCGCCAAGTCTTGAGTTAGTCCCAGGTTTTATCGTTTTTGCCAAGATGAGAGTCGTTTAATTGGGTCGATATTTGAAAGCGAATTTTTCTGGCCAAATGTTTTAACGCGAGGTTTTTCAGATTGTCCAGACTGCGGCAGTAAATGCTTAACTATCCGCTTTCAGTATTTAAAAAAATAGTCCCTTAGGAAAACAGGGTTGTGATAAGGCCGTAGACGCGGAGTAATTCAAATGTTGACAAGGATTGATAGCGTGGATTGATGGCCGGATTGAAAATTGAAAATAATAGAAAACAATAATGAAATCGAGTAAGTCTGTCGGCACTTTTTAATACAGGTCTTCTTCTTCTTCTTCTTCTTCTTCTTCTTCTTCTTCTTCTTCTTCTTCTTCTTCTCTTCTTTCTTCTTTTCTTCTTCTTTCTTCTTCTCTTTCTTCTTCTTTTCTTCTTTCTTCTTCTTCTTCTTCTTCTTCTTCTTCTTCTTCTTCTTCTTCTCTTCTTCTTTCTTCTTTCTTCTTTCTTCTTCTCTTCTTCTTCTTCTTTCTTTCTTCTTCTTCTTCTTCTTCTTCTTTCTTCTTCTTCTTCTTCTCTTCTTCTTCTTCTTCTCTTCTTCTTCTTCTCTTCTTCTTCTTCTTCTTCTTTCTTCTTCTTCTTCTTTCTTCTTCTCTTCTTCTCTTCTTCTTTTTCTTCTTCTTCTTCTTCTTTCTTCTTCTTCTTCTTCTTCTTTCTTCTTCTTCTTCTTCTTCTTCTTCTTCTTCTTCTTCTTCTTCTTCTTCTTCTTCTTCTTCTTCTTCTTCTCTTCTTCTTCTTCTTCTTCTTCTCTTTCTTCTTTCTTCTTCTCTTCTTCTTCTTCTTCTTCTTTTCTTCTTCTTCTTCTTCTTCTTCTTCTTCTTCTTCTTCTTCTTCTTCTTCTTCTCTTCTTCTTCTTCTTTTCTTTTCTTCTTTCTTCTTCTTCTTCTTCTTCTTCTTCTTCTTTCTTCTTTCTTCTCTTCTTCTTCTTCTTTCTTCTTCTTTCTTCTTCTTCTTCTTCTTCTTCTTCTTCTCTTTTCTCTTCTTCTTCTTCTTCTTCTTCTTCTTTCTTCTTCTTCTTCTTCTTCTTCTTCTTCTCTTCTTCTTCTTCTTCTTCTATCTTCTTCTTCTTCACTTACTCTTACTATACTACTACTTACTACTACTACTACTTACTTACTTATCTCTACTACTACTACTACTACTACTACTACTATACTACTACTACTACTACTACTACTACTACTACTACTACTACTACTACTACTTACTATACTACTACTACTACTACTACTCTACTACTACTACTACTACTACTCTACTACTACTAACTAACTACTACTACTACTACTAACTACTACTACTACTACTACTACTACCTACTAACTACTACTACTACTACTACTACTACTACTACTACTACTACTACTACTACTTACTACTACTACTACTACTACTAACTACTACTACTACTACTACTACTACTACTACTTACACACTACTACTACTACTACTACTACTACTACTACTACTACTACTACTAACTACTACTACTACTACTACTACTACTACTAACTACTACTACTACTACTACTACTACTACTACTACTACTACTACTACTACTACTATTACTACTACTACTACTAACTACTACTACTACTACTACTACTGCTACTATTACTTCTACTACTACTACTACTACTACTACTACTACTACTACTAGTAGTAGTAGTAGTAGTAGTAGTAGTAGTAGTAGGTGTAGTAGTAGTAGTAGTAGTAGTAGTAGTAGTAGTAGTAGTAGTAGTAGTAGTAGTAGTAGTAGTAGTAGTAGTAGTGCACATTTAGTGGATATTGCGCTATATAAAGCTTAATTTTATTCAATTTGTTTATTTTGTGGATCAGAAATATAAATACTGATTTTATCATAAGATCTTGTGCAATGATACAGGATTGATTAGTTTACGTCATCAGCCAACATCCGCCAAAGATTTGTCGTCACTGGGGGGGGGGGGGGGGAGGGATCCGATCGATGGCGCATTTGGTAAAGTACTCGTATGACACGCAAATGTACCGTGATCGACCCCGGGCGCAGTCAATTTTTACTTCTTAATTCCCCCCCCCCCTCCCCCCCTTTGTTTTAAATTTTTTGTTTGTTTGTTTGTTTTTTTTTGTTTTTTTTTTGTTTAACCCAGCAGCGTTTACATAGCTGGTCGGTGTTAGGTCTGGCAGTAAGTTCTTTGCACTGGACGCGTCCTATCCTTTTCAAATATTTTTCCGAATTCTCCACTCGTCGTTTTAAAAAAGTTGTATCTACTACTTCCTAACGTCAAGAATAGAGTTAAACTCAAGTTTTAAATTCAGACTCTTAATCTTCTTATAGTTTATCATATATTTATTATTGAGCTTTTTCATATATAGCGCAATATCCACTAAATGTGTTCAAAGCGCTTTACAAGGGGTCCGTGGTCAACAGCAACATTTAACATGTAGGACGGGACATGACGCCTGATAGGCGAATTACAATTTTTCGGACAAAGACAAGGCTGTTAACGGCCAGATACTCCTTTTACACCTGAGTACGGTGAGAGAATGTGAGTAAAGAGACTTTTCCAAGGACTCAACTATGCGCCGAGCGCGAGGCTCGAACCCATGACCTTCCGATCCGAAAGCGAGTGTCATACCACTAGACCACATATACTACACATATGCTAGTCTGGGAGTTGCAGTTTCAGTATTTTTTTTCCCTGGCAAAAAAAAAACAAAAAAAAACAGGGCCCAATTTTATGAAAGCGGACTAGATTTAGTTATTTGCTATAGTAAATGACTTCCTAGTCTTAGGCCTAAGCGGAGCAAATGACTAAAAACAAATAAATTTACGATCGTTTTCTAGTCTCTGAATAGCTAAGCTTTTGACTAGAAGTGGGCGTTTTAAGGACAGTGACTAATTATTGTGCGACTATGTGGTCTAGTGGTATGACACTCGCTTTCGGATCGAGAGGTCCTGGGTTCGAGCCTCGCGCACGGCGCATAATTGAGTCCTTGGAAAAGACTTTACTCACATTCTCTCACCGTACTAAGGTGTAAAGTGAGTGCCTGGCCGTTATAAGCGTTGTCTTTGTCCGAAAAATTGTAATATCGCCTAATAGGCGTTATGTCCCGTCCTACATGTTAAATGTTGCTGTTAACCAGGGACCCCCATGTAAAGCGCTTTGAGCACATCTCGTGGATATTGCGTTATATAAAAGCTCAATTTAACTCGGCTATTTTGTGACGGTAACATCACGCTATCTTGTACACGATAGCATGTAAGACACCAGCCTTCATACTTTCAACGCAAAAGAATTCCAAAGAGGAAATTGCAACACATCCGGTATAGATAATATTTCGTTCCGTTTCATATTTGAACTTACTTTTGCAATGGTGAATCAAATCACGTGATATTGACACTCGACTGATCAGACAACAATGGTGTCCATGGTCGACTGTCAATTCTATATTTAGGCCAATCAAAGTTTCATTGAAACTCAAAGAAATTAAACCATAAAAAAATAAACAAACAAACAAACAAACAAAACAGAAAGAGTGTTCAGATGATTCACATTATTTCAGCCAGCAGAAAAACTTTTGTCGCCATTTATACTTTCTAATCGTTTTTCTTATTTCTTCTTTTTTTGGTTGTTCTTTGAAGCGAACCCTTCCAATTCGAGTCTCCGTTATCTCGCATCTCACGAGCCGATTAGATTCAGCATTTTCTTTTTTTTAGGTTTCACGTAAAAAATGTGTCCTTTCGCCGAACTGCACTTAACTTACAGGATTTTTTTTTAAAGCCACTCAACAGGACACTGTTTGTCTCTGTTATTCGTAACTGACGTTTTTTTTCCTTCCGAATCAAAGCTTTCTGAATCTAAAAATAGCTGCTATCTCGTCGACGCTACGATGTATCCTAGTAACAAGTTTCAGTCTAAAGCATGAAGTCCGGCCTCAGCAATAAACTTGGACTTTTATATAGCGCAATATCCACTAAACGTGCTCAAAGCGTTTTACAAGGGGTCCCTGGCCAACAGCAACACGTAACATGTAGGACGAGACATGACGCCTGTCAGGAGATATTACAAATTTTTGGGACAGAGACAACGCTGTTAACGGCCAGGTACTCATTTTACACCTGAGTACGGTGAGAGAATGTGAGTAAAGAGCCTTCTCCAAGGACTCAACTATGCACCGAGCGAGGCTCGAACCCAGGACCTTCCGATCCGAAAGCGAGTGTCATACCACTAGACCACATAGCCGCACATGACTGAGCTTGGCCAAACGTAGTCCGAAGGTGCCGTGATTTTAATCTGGGACTTGCTTAGTCAGCTCACATGAAATCCGATTTTTTTCAAGTCTTGACTAAAGTCAGAGAAAGTCAGAGACTAAGCGCTAGTCCACGTTCATAAAAACGGGCCCAGATCGATTTGATAGGTAACGACATTTTGATGAGTTGTAAAGTAAATGTTATCAATAAGTAAAGAGATAAATAAATAAATGAATGAATAGATAGTGTATTAAATTGATAAATATTATTTTTAAATAAATGAATGAATAAATATATAGATAGGTAAGAGATAAATAGGTAATGGAAAAAAATGAATAAATAGATTAGATAAATATATAAATCGCTAAATGATTACGAGTAAATATATCTATTTAGGTTATATAAATAAATTGATAAATATATTTTTTTAAAACAAATAGATAAATACGAATAAATAGATAAATACGAGTATATATATATTTATATATATATATATATATATATATATATATATATATATATATATATATATATATATATATATATAAAGGAATAAAAGAGAAACGCCAGCAGCCAAGCGTTGATTGATTGAATGGAATTTCCGGTTCCCACTGGTTTGGTCCATGCATGTATCAATAAAAAAACGAAGTAAATTAGGGACCATTTCATAGAATTCCGGTTGCAGCAGGAAGTTGGTTTATCCCCCCTTTGAATTCGCCATTACAGTCGCTTGTCTGTCGAATATGTAAGGGAAAGGCTGTTGAAGAAGTGGCCGAGTAAATAATTTAGATATTCCGAGAGAAATTTTGGACCTTTTTTTTAGACAGTTTACAGTTTATTTAATCTTAGGCTTTCGTACAAATTCATACAAATTGTGACCCCTCGTCTCAAAACGGTATTAAGTCGGGATGACTTAGATGCTGAAATTGGAATTTGTAGCCAGAAATATCATGCTTAAGTTGAGTTTATATGCTTTATAGAGGAGAAGGAATATCATATTTTACTGTGCTAAATACCAACGTTTCATATTTTTGACCAGTTTAAATATAATTTGCTTTTTTAGCATCTGGTTCATCCCAACATAATACCGTTTTGAGACGAGGGGTCACAATTGATTGACAACATACATTAACGTGAGAAAAAAAAAAGAAAAAAGAAAAGAATGGTAAATGGAACCAAAAAAAAATAAAATGATATAATCAATAACCATGCAAAAATACAAAGCACAGAATCCGCTAATCGAATAACGAACGAACACACGAAATTATGTGTAACTTTTAATAATAATAATAATAATAATAATAATAATAATAATAATAATAATAATAATAATAATAATAATAATAATAATAATAATAATAATAATAATAATAATAATAATAATAATAATAAATCTTCATTGTCCTAAAAAAACGTGGCAATACTCTTCAACAGTCGTAACGTCACTTCCTTCCTAATGACGCATGGTAACTTAGTAACACTGGCTCTAAACTATCGGAACAATGGCGGACGCCCGTATGAAATATTTCCCCGGCGAACATAAAAGCGTATCCAGAGGGGGGAAAAACATTAATTTGATCATGTTTTGACTTTTACACATTCTGATCACAAGGCATATGAAAAGGGAATGAAAAGTTCTAGCTAGCATGAAGAATAAAAAGTCATGATTTTCTTTGTTTAGAACCAAGATGGCCGCCGTTGCCGGGCGGCGTGACATCAGACTACTGAATCCTATTTGTCATTTGGTTACACATTTATAACTACAGATAGTATGCACTTGGCTAAGAAGCTCATAACATTGCCATCCGGAAGTATAACGGACCAACACACAAAACTGTGTGTAACTATGGACGTTTATAGTCTGGTTAATACAGTTTAGTGAGAATCACTCACAAACGCGGATGGCAAAATACAATAACAAAGGCTTGAGTGACGTCATCTTCATTCTATCTATACAATATTGACATAGACACACTCAAACAGATGCACACTAGTAACATAGTTTATAGTCAGATTGATATAATTAATGAGATCTAATCACCAGAATTATTGTCTTTGTTATTTCTTTTGATGCTATGCGTTTATGTTAAATACTCACAACATCCACCATCCGGATAAATGTACCAATACAAAAATAAATATGTGAAACCTTCTACGTTTATAGTCTGATTGATAGAATTTAATTTAGTGAGATCTAATCATTAAAATGGCTGTCTAAAAGCAAAATACAAGGAGCTGAGAGACGTCAATTTCGTTCTATCTATTTACTTTGTAGGTTACGCTAACCATCAATTAATTCATTCTCAAATGTTATATTTACCTACTTGACATTACATAATACCATCAATACTTAAATGCTATGTTTACCTACTTGACATTACATACCATCAATACACAAATGCTATGTTTACCGACTTGACATTACATACCATCAATACACAAATGCTATGTTTACCTACTTGACATTGAATACCATCAATACTTAAATGATATGTTTACCGATTTGACATTACATAATATCATCAATACTCAAATGCTATGTTTACCTACTTGACATTGAATACCATCAATACTTAAATGCTATGTTTACCGATTTGACATTACATAATATCATCAATCCTCAAATGCTATGTTTACCGACTTGACATTACATACTATCATCAATACTCAAATGCTATATTTACCGACTTGACATTACATAATATCATCAATACTCAAATGTTATGTTTACCGACTTGACATTACACACCATCAATACTCAAATGCTATGTTTACCAACTTGACATTACATAATATCATCAATACTCAAATGCTATGTTTACCTACTTGACATTACATACCATCAATACACAAATGCTATGTTTACCGACTTGACATTACATACCATCAATACACAAATGCTATGTTTACCTACTTGACATTGAATACCATCAATACTCAAATTCTATGTTTACCGACTTGACATTGCATACGATTATATCTTCGACGTTTTAGGTCATGGATCGATGGTATTATCATTTATAAGTTAGTCTCGTATCTTAGTATAATTGCTGAACACATTTTGGGAAACAAAACGGCCGGCAATATCTTCATTGTAATCCCATTACCTTCGTTCCTATTACCATAAATGTGCTTATGTTAATTTCATTTATCTTAGAGGGAAGACGATTGGGGAATTTACCCAGAATCCATCAGAGTTTGTGTTTTCTTTGGGGACTTAAGTTCTATAGCGTTTGGAGTCAATTTCATGAGTGCCCTCTCAATGACCACT
>NC_088371.1:39278740-39288740 GCF_034508935.2 Berghia stephanieae | reverse complement strand
ATTTAAATCGATCGATATTTGAAGGAGGAATTTAATGGCCAAAAAATTTTTATATGGGTTGTTCCAGAGTAAGACAGAGCTATAGTGCGGCTATGTTGTCTCTTGGTAAGACACGCGCCTTCTGATCCGAAGGTTGTGGGTTAGAGTCCCGAGTGTCGCCTAGCTGAGCCCTTGGAAAAGACTCTTAAATCGCGTTACCACCGTACTCAGGTGTAAAATGAGTACCTGCCGTTAATAGCGTTGTCTCTGTCCAAAAAAATGTATTATCGCCCGATAGGCGTCATGCGTCGTCTGACATGTGTTGTTGTTAGCTTGGGACCCCTTGTAGATCGCTTTGAGCACGGTCAGTGGATATTAATTATGCCCTTCCGCTACATCATAAGATATTGTCGCCTAGGCATTCCACGAAGGAATATGGTAGATAATTCATCAAACAAGATGTCTGATGTCAACAGGAATCATCCATGTTGTCCATATGAGCATATTGGGAGTTAATAATCTTGCCCAAGGAAAAAAACGAAAGTGCCCGAAGCGGGGCTCGAACTCGGGACCTTCTAGGTTATAATGCAATGCCTTAACCACTCGGCCACTTCGCCCCCCTTCAGTGGATATTCCCCTGGATAAACGTTCCAGTGGTATGATACTCGCCTTCGAAGAAGTAGGTCTTGAGTTCGAGTCCCTGTCTGGACTGCGCATTCATAATATATGGGTTTTTTTTAAGGGGGGGGGGGGGGGTGGTAATTGTGAAAAAGGCTCTTTGTTCACGTTCTCTCACCAGACTCAGGTGTAAAATATATACCTGATTGTAACAGCGATCTACTAGAGGTCCCCAGCCAACAGCAACACTCAACATGTAGAACGAGACATGAGGCCTGTTAGGCGATATTACAATTCATTTTTTTCGGACAGAGACAAAGTCTCACGTGTGATGATGTTGGCAGCAGTGTATAATATTATGATGTTCTATTCAGGCGGCTGCCTTTGACTTAGGACCCCATGTAAAGCGATTTGAGCACCTCCAATGTGTACATTAGTCTATATATAAAAGCTAAAGAGTAATATTGTTTTGTATACAACGGGTGGGTCGCATATTGGGTGCTAAATAATATGGTAGGGTTATATATCCAGTACTAAAGTCACAGCAAGATCTTGACAGCCGCAAAACTCTGGCCCAGGACCGTGACCAATGGAAACGATTAACAATATGGATGGAAAGAGCAGCTATACTCATCTACTATGGCTGAATCACACAATTCTCAACAAGCGTCATTCGGACTGCGAGGCTTACTACTACTACTGTTACTACTACTACTACTACTACTACTACTACTACTATTATTATTATTATTATTATTACTACTACTACTACTACTACTACTACTACCACTACTACTACTACTACTACTACTACTACTACTACTACTACTACTACTACTACTACTACTATTATTATTATTACTACTACTACTACTAACTACTACTACTACTACTACTACTACTACTACTACTACTACTACTACCACAACTACTACTAATTACTACTACTACTACTACTACTACTACTACTACTACTACTACTACTACTACTTACTACTACTTCTACTACTATTATACTACTACTACTACTATACTACTACTACTACTACTACTACTACTACTACTACTACTACTACTAACTACTACAACCACTACTATACTACTATATACTACTACTACTACTAACTACTACTACTACTACTACTATTTATTTACTACTACTATACTACTATATACTACTACTACTATACTACTACTACTTACTACTACTACTACTACTACTAACTACTACTAACTACTACTACTACTACTACTACTACTACTACTACTACTACTACTTACTACTACTACTACTACTACTACTTACTACTACTTAACATACTACTACTACTACTACTACTACTATACTACTACTATACTACTAACTACTACTATTCTACTACTTACTTACTACTACTATACTACTACTACTACTACTACTACTTACTACTTATACTACTACTACTACTTACTACTACTACTATACTACTACTACTACTACTACTATACTACTACTACTACTACTACTACTACTCTACTACTACTACTACACTATATACTACTACTACTACTACTACTATACTACCACTACTTACTACTATCTACTACTATTATATTATTATTATTACTTACTACTACTACTACTACTACTACTACTACTACTACTACTTACTACTACTACTACTACATACTCACTACTACTTCTACTACTACTATTACTACTACTATACTACTACTAACTACTACTACTACTACTACTACTAACTACTACTACTACCACCACTACTGCTACTACTACTACTACTACTACTACTACTACTACTACTACTACTATACTACTGCTGCTGCTGCTGCTGCTGCTGCTGCTGCTGCTGCTGCTTGTGCTGTGGTGTCGCTGCTGCTGCTGCTGTTGCTGATATATAAATAAATATTTGAAGTTACACAGAAAGTCAAGGGGGTTTAAACTAGATATCTTTTTCTTTCACCCGGACAAACGTGAATAATATGCGGTGAACTGACAAAACGTGTCCCATGTATTGAGAACGCAAATTAATACGCGTGATTGTTCTATAGCGAATGGGTGGACACCGGAAGTAATGAGGGGAGAAAGGGAAGCCCAAAAACAACATGGTGGAGAATGGTGAGAGGGAAAGAAACGATGTTGGCATAGACTCCTGGCAGCGAGCAAGAACTATATTAAGACAAGGGACCGGAGCAAATCGTAGCCATCGTTATCTTATAGATAGAACGACGATGACGTCACTTTGGTCTTTGTTATTGTTTTTTGCCATCCACGTTTATGAGTAATTCTCACTTAATTGTATTAACCAGACTATGAACGTTTAAGGTTACAGATAGTTTTGTGTGTTGGTCCGGATGACAATGTTGTGAGCTTCTTAGCCAAGCGCATACTATCTATAGCCTGACACTAGAACCGTAGCCATCGTAAACTTATAGCCTGACACTGACCAAAAAATTACGTCAAAATGCCAGTCTTTTGCCACAAAAGAAAACAAATCGTGAGTTGTATTCAATAGTTCAACCAATGAAATAACTTGTTTCCATGAGCTCTACTAACGACAACTCACTAGACGCTACATAAACCTAAAAAATGACGTCAAACTGCCAGTCCTAGAGGGTTCTAGTGTCAGGCTATATATGTTAACGATGGATTGATGGAGGAGGAACAGGAATCGAGCTATTGGGAAGATCTGAGGACAGATATGGTTGGAGGGACATGATCGCCGATGTCTGCAACAGGCCTGGCACTTGATGATGATGATGATTTCTGTCTCTCAATAAAATATGTCCAAATAGTAGTCTCCATCTTGTTTCCAAAATTTGTATCCTTATTATTTTATTAATTTTAAATTCTAGATCCACTTTAAAACAAAAAATAATACAGGCAATATCCACTAAACGTGCTCAAAGCGCTTTACAGGGGGCCCAAAGCCCACATCAACACTTAAGATGTTCGACGAGACATGGCGCCTGTTAGGCGATTTTCCCATTTTTTTTTCCGACAGAGACAACGCTATTAACGGCCAGGTACTCATTATACTTCTAAGTAGGGTGAGATAATGCGAGTAAAGATATGTTTCCAAGGACTCCTCAATGCACCGCTCAGAGCGGGACTGAAACCCAGGACCTTCCGATCCGAAGGCGAGTGTCATACCACTAGACCACATAGCCGATTTTATGGGGTCCTATTCTTCCCCACATAATACCGTTTTGAGACCGCGTGTCACATCTGTCTTCATCTTAGACTGCAACCGTTTATTTCATTTATCGATAGAGTCATCATCATCATGTTGTTCCATATCTGAAGCAGACGTCGGAGGTCATCTTCCGCCAAGCTGATCTATCTCTTGCAAATTCTATTAAAGCAGCGCCACCTTTCTCAGCTTCATCTGTCCAAGTTCTTATCCCTTTCAAATAAGTTATTCTTTGTCTTCCTCTTATTCTTTTTCCATTCATCTTTCCAGTCAAGGCGAGTACTTCCAAACCAGGGTGGCGGAAAATGTGTCCTAGAAATTCCATGTGGCGTTTGATGATTTTTGTTATCAGTGATATTTTTCTGTTTGCCATTTCTAAAATTTCTTCATTTCTTTTCCTTTCCACCCATGACACCCTCATCATTCTTCTGTAAAACCACATTTCCGCCGCCTCCAGTCTTTTAACCATGGTCTTGTTTATGGTCCAGCTCTCACAGCCATATAGCAGCACAGACAGTACATAGCAATCCAGGACCTTGATTTTTGTTTTCATGCTAATATTCCTGTTTTTCATAATTGTATGCAGCTGGTTGAATGCATTCTTCGCCATACCTATTCTTTTCTTTATTTCACAATCTGATTTTCCATTGGATGTTACATTGAAGCCTAAATATTTGAAACATTCAACTTGTTGTATTGTTTGTCCTCTGTTTGTTATTACACAGGCTGGTGGGTTATTATTTTTAGATACCGTCATACATTCTGTTTTAGATATATTCAGTTCCAGTCCCATGTTTTCACTACTCCTGACTACTACATCCAGTAATTCTTGTAGTTCATGTTCAGATTCTGCCAGTAGAACCGTATCATCTGCATACCTCAGATTTGTTACATTCTTTCCTCCAATACACACCCCCTTCTTATGTTCGATATCTCTTAATATCATTTCGCTATAGAGGTTGAATAAATCTGGAGACAAAACACACCCCTGCCTAACTCCTCTTCTAATAGGTGTAAAACTGGTTAGCTCGTTGTCAACACGCACTGCTGCTTCTTGTTTCCAGTACAAATTCCGTAATATTCTTAAATCTTTACCATCAATGTCCAAGGATGATAGAATTTTGAATAGTTTTTCGTGTTGTACTTTATCAAAGGCTTTTGAATAGTCGATGAAACACATATACTGTATATGTGTTTCATCGATAGAGTAAAAAGAGAAAATAAAGTAGTCCTTCAGAGCCATTAGGCCCATGGAGTCGGAGTTTATCCCGGTCTCTATAGCGTGAAATGGACAATAGCAATTGCTTGCTATCCTTTGGCTAGGACGCTAGTACTTTCCAGCAGATCTGACAGACACAGCTATCCAATCACTGCTGGGTGGACAGGGGGGAGAGGCGGGGGGGGGGGGGGATGTCAGAAAAAAATCTCGCTCCCTTTGCTTTACGTGTGAAGCGAGTGCTCCACCAACTGAGCTATCCGGACCCACCTGAAAATCATGACGAGCTGAAGCCCTTCTGTCTTGTGTTTAGTCATTCCTTATTCTAATCGCGGTCTCAACCTATTCTGGTGTTAATTCAATATCAGGTTTTTGGACAACGTAATAAAGTCCCTGGTCAACAGCAACATTTTACATGTAGGACGGGACATAACGCCTATTAGGCGATATTACAAATTTTCGGACAAAGACAACGCTGTTAACGGTCAGGTACTCATTTTACACCTGAGTACGGTGAGAGAATGTGAGTAAAGAGTCTTTTCCAAGGACTCAACTATGCACCGAGCGCGAGGCTCGAACCCAGGACCTTCCGATCCGAAAGCGAGTGTCATACCATTAGACATCCTGTTTGATGTATTATTTATATTCCTTCATGGAATGTTAGGCGATGGGATCTTATGGTGCCGCTGCGTAATTTTATTTTTTAAATAATAATAATAATAATAATAATAATAATAATAATAATAATAATAATAATAATAATAATAATAATAATAATAATAATAATAATAATAATAATAATAATAATAATAATAATAATAATAATAATAGTAATAGTAATAATAATAATAATAATAATAATAATAATATAATAATAATAATAATAATAATAATAATAATAATAATAATAATAATAATAATAATAATAAAAATAATAATAATAATAATAGTAATAGACTGAACCGATTGTGATCATGGTTATTTCCCCTTACTACCAAACTCAAACTGGCAAAAGCCGAGCTAAAAATTTTTGAACCAAGGGAAGCAACTGCGGTAATTCGTCATTCCACATACGTCAGTACGGATTACTTTTCCTGATTGAGCAAAATGGCCCAATCAGTCCAAGATGGAAAAAAAAAAACTTGAGCTTTTATATAGCGCAATATCCACTAAACGTGCTCAAAGCGCTTTTCACTGGTCAACAGCAACACGTAACCCCACCCAGTAGTCGAACTAGTCAACGCCAACATCTTAGGCAAGTGACTAGCTTGTCCGAGACTAGAAAGCGTTCATGAAATCTGATTTTAAATTAGACACTTGCTTCGCTTATGCTTAAGACTGGCTAGTCATTTACTAGACTTGTAAATTACTAAATCTAGTCCTGGTTCATGAAAACGGGCCCTGGTCTCAGAGTGATGGCATCTTATTTTCTCATCTTTAAAAATTTGTGACCCTCGTCTCAAAACGGTATTATGTCGGGCTGGACCAGATGCTAAAAAAATCAAATTATAGTTAAACTGGTCAAAAATATGAAACGTTGGTATTTAGCACAGTAAAATATGACATTCCTTCTCCTCTATAAAGCATGTAAAATCAACTTAATCATGATATTTCTGGCTACAGATTCCATTTTCAGCATCTTATTCATCCCGACTTAATACCGTTTTGAGACGAGGGGTCACATATGTGACCCACCGTTTCAAAACGGTATTATGTCGGAACGAACCAGATGCTTAAAAGACGAATTTAATGTTAAATTGGTCAAAAATATAAGTTGTTGGCATTAGCACCCTAAAATATGGTGTCCATTCTCCTCAATAAAACATACAAACTCAACACAAGTCTAATATTTCTGGCTATACATTCAATTTTCAACATCTTAACCATCCCGACTTAATACCGTTTTGAGACGAGGGGTCACATATATGCTGGTCGCTATGATGACCAATGCCCATCCTTACCCGTGCCCTAATCCAAAGAATCTATCTATACATCTGCTATAAAAATAGTTATGCTCCCACCTTATGATTCAATGTGTATTGAAGGACTGATTATGTGGCTATGTGGTCTTGTGGTATGACACTTGCTTTCGGATCGGAAGGTCCTGGGTTCGAGCCTCGCGCTCGGCGCATAGTTGAGTCTTTGGAAAATGCTCTTTACTCACATTCTCTCACCGTACTCAGGTGTAAAATGAGTACCTGGCCGTTAACAGCGTTGTCTCTGTCCCAAAAATTTGTAATATCGCCTGACAGTCGTCATGTCTCGTCCTACATGTTAAATGTTGCTGTTGGCCAGGGACCCCTTGTAAAGCGCTTGGAGCACATTTAGTGGATATTGCGCTATATAAACCTCAATTTTTTAAATTACCTACACTTCCAAGGATTTTGGAATCATCGACAGAGTGGAAAGTGTGACATCATGACTTCTCCGTCGCGTGGCTCAGCAATACGGTATTTGCTTCGTAACCTGAAGGTACCGAGTTCGATCACCCGCCGCTGTGTGTTACTGTTGTGTGGCCTTGAGCAAGTCACCTCGCCCTAGCTCAATTTGCGGCGCTGCACTGCGATTTACGACTGAGTTATTCCAGTCTCCCCTTGGAATAGACTCTCGAGACAAATATGACCCCTCGTCTCAAAACGGTATTAAGTCGGGATGACTAAGATGCTGAAAATGGAGTTTTTAGCCAGAAATAGCATGCTTAAGTTGAGTTTATATGCTTTATAGAGGAGAAGGAATATCATATTTTACTGTGCTAAATACCAACGTTTCATATTTTTGACCAGTTTAACTATAATTTTACTTTTTAGCATCTGGTCCAGCCCGACATAATACCGTTTTGAGACGAGGGGTCACAAATTTCCCCTATGGAATGAACAAAGGGGATTTTATTTATTTTATTCTTTTATTCTTCTCTTTATGTATTTTGGGCTCAAATCTATTTGACCTTGACATATTGTTTGTTTGTTTGTTTTTTTTAAGGGTTTTACGGCGCTTGCAATACATTTAGGTTATATCAGCGCCAGTAAAAAATGAAGAAAATGGGATAGTAAAAAGTTTTAGAATTACAATTAAAGCACCCAAGAAAAAGTAAGACATAGGGGAACTAGGAACAAATAGGGATCAGATGTAGATTCCAAGAGCATATCACCAATGTAAAATACTAACGAAAGAGTGAAAATGGAAAGGCTTCGTATGGGAACAAAACAGACAATGGACGTTTCGGGTACAAACCCTTCGTCAGCACAACAATACACAAATAAACGTGGAAAACAAATAAAATATAATGGAAAATAACTTGTGTCGTCTGTACTCAATGGTGGTTGCAGTATGAATGAAATGTTAACAACAAGATATGAAGTGAGTAGAAAAGTGCCAGAAGACAATAGAGAATAAAAATTTTTTTTCGCGGCGGTGGTGGGGTTTGAACCTGCGACCTTATTGGTACGACAACTCCGCCTGGCAGGTGAGAGCGTGGCTCTACCGTGTGAGCTATCCACGAACACAAAAATATTCGTTTCAAACCCAAAGTCATTTCTAGATCCCTCTCTCACCCACTTCTTGAGATCGCCGATTCGTTCACCACCATCGCGAAGTAATTTTGACCAGCAGTTAAGCTTAACAGCCAATATTCTCATCACAAACATATAACATAGAAACGATTGAGACATTGAGTATGCTCCGGTGTATGGGGTGAATTTTTAATTCAGAAAAGTGAGTGGAGCAGGCACTTATGTTGGTAACAACAAGATATGAAGTGAGTAGAAAAGTGCCAGAAGACAATAGAGAATAAAAAATTTTTTTCGCGGCGGTGGTGGGGTTTGAACCTGCGACCTTATTGGTACGACAACTCCGCCTGGCAGGTGAGAGCGTGGCTCTACCGTGTGAGCTATCCACGAACACAAAAATATTCGTTTCAAACCCAAAGTCATTTCTAGATCCCTCTCTCACCCACTTCTTGAGATCGCCGATTCGTTCACCACCATCGCGAAGTAATTTTGACCAGCAGTTAAGCTTAACAGCCAATATTCTCATCACAAACATATAACATAGAAACGATTGAGACATTGAGTATGCTCCGGTGTATGGGGTGAATTTTTAATTCAGAAAAGTGAGTGGAGCAGGCACTTATGTTGGTAACAACAAGATATGAAGTGAGTAGAAAAGTGCCAGAAGACAATAGAGAATAAAAAATTTTTTCGCGGCGGTGGTGGGGTTTGAACCTGCGACCTTATTGGTACGACAACTCCGCCTGGCAGGTGAGAGCGTGGCTCTACCGTGTGAGCTATCCACGAACACAAAAATATTCGTTTCAAACCCAAAGTCATTTCTAGATCCCTCTCTCACCCACTTCTTGAGATCGCCGATTCGTTCACCACCATCGCGAAGTAATTTTGACCAGCAGTTAAGCTTAACAGCCAATATTCTCATCACAAACATATAACATAGAAACGATTGAGACATTGAGTATGCTCCGGTGTATGGGGTGAATTTTTAATTCAGAAAAGTGAGTGGAGCAGGCACTTATGTTGGTAACAACAAGATATGAAGTGAGTAGAAAAGTGCCAGAAGACAATAGAGAATAAAAAATTTTTTCGCGGCGGTGGTGGGGTTTGAACCTGCGACCTTATTGGTACGACAACTCCGCCTGGCAGGTGAGAGCGTGGCTCTACCGTGTGAGCTATCCACGAACACAAAAATATTCGTTTCAAACCCAAAGTCATTTCTAGATCCCTCTCTCACCCACTTCTTGAGATCGCCGATTCGTTCACCACCATCGCGAAGTAATTTTGACCAGCAGTTAAGCTTAACAGCCAATATTCTCATCACAAACATATAACATAGAAACGATTGAGACATTGAGTATGCTCCGGTGTATGGGGTGAATTTTTAATTCAGAAAAGTGAGTGGAGCAGGCACTTATGTTGGTAACAACAAGATATGAAGTGAGTAGAAAAGTGCCAGAAGACAATAGAGAATAAAAAATTTTTTCGCG
>NC_088371.1:39235801-39278640 GCF_034508935.2 Berghia stephanieae | reverse complement strand
TACCGTGACATTTACAAATATCATCAATCCTCAAATGCTATGTTTACCGCTTGACATTACATACAATCATCAATACTCAAATGCTATATTTACCGACTTGACATTACATAATATCATCAATACTCAAATGTTATGTTTACCGCTTGACATTACACACCATCAATACTCAAATGCTATTTTCCCAAACTTGACATTACATATATCATCAATACTCAAATTTTTATGTTTACCTACTTGACTTTACACACCATCAATACTCAAATGCTATGTTTACCGACTTGACATTACATAACATCAATACACAAATGCATGTTTACCTACTTGACATTGAATACCATCAATACTCAAATTCTATGTTTACCGACTTGACATTGCTACGATTGGATCTTCGACGTTTTAGGTCATGGATCGATGGTATTATCATTTATAAGTTAGTCTCGATCTTAGTATAATTGCTGAACACATAGACCAGCCATTTTGGGAAACACAACGGCCGGCAATATCTTCATTGTAAATCCATTACCTTCGTTCCTATTACCATAAATGTGCTTATGTTAATTTCATTTATCTTAGAGGGAAGACGATTGGGGAATTTACCCAGAATCCATCAGAGTTTGTGTTTTTTTTGGGGGACTTAAGTTCTATAGCGTTTGGAGTCAATTTCATGAGTGCCCTCTCAATGACCACTCACTGTTATTATATTAACTAGTTAACTCACTCAACCCTAACACCGACTATATCCGTAGTATACCCGGGTTTACTTTTACCCCATGGCTATTTATTACATTTTTCTGAGACAATTATAGGCGTAGTATCAAAGCTAATGTTTTTAGTTTTTACATGTTGATGGCAGTTGAATAAAACTATCTATTCACATGCTAATTTTTAATACATTTTTTCCAATTTTGAAAAGTAGCAAAAATCTCTAGGATTGAGTGAGTTAACTGAGTGAAAAACTCTGGAAAAACACGAATTTAAGAATTTGGCCAGAAAACTCGTCCTCCTAAAATCGTTTGTTTTAAATGACCCGCATCTTGGCAAAATCTGTTAAACCTGAGACCGTTCAGGATTTTTTTTTTTTTTGTTCTCTCAATTTTTTTAAATTTATTTTTAATTTTCTTTTTTTTTTTTTTTTGATCTTGTTTTTATTTTATTTTATTCCAATTTTTTTTTCAAACTGTTGTAGTGTGCTTTTCATGGTTTTACCTGGACATCATTTTTTAGAACCGCTTTAAGAAGCGTTTACGTGGGATATTCTATATAACTGAATATATTATTCTTATTATTTATTATTATTATTATTATTATTATTATTATTATTATATTATATTATTATTATTATTATTATTATTGTTGTTGTTGTTGTTGTTATTATTATTGTTATTATTATTATTATTATTATTATTATTATTATTATTATTATTATTTATTATTATTATTATTATTATTATTATATTATTATTATTATTATTATTGTTGTTGTTGTTGTTGTTGTTATTATTATTATTAGTATTATTATTACTATTATCAATATTATTATCATTATTATTATTATATTATAATTATTGTTCTTAATAATAATAATAATAATAATAATAATAATAATAATATAATAATAATAATAATAATAATAATAATAATAATAATAATAATAATAATAATAATAATAATAATTTTGTTATTATTATAATTATTGAAGTAATAGTAGTAGTAGTAGTAGTATTAGTAGTAGTAGTAGTAGTAGTAGTAGTAGTAGTAGTAGTAGTAGTAGTAGTAGTAGTAGAAGTAGTAGTAGTAGTAGTAGTAGTAGTTGTTGTTGTTGTTGTTGTTGTTGATGTTGTAATAGTAGTAGTATTAGTAGTAGTAGTAGTAGTAGTAGTAGTAGTAGTAGTAGTAGTAGTAGTAGTAGTAGTAGTAGTTGTTGTTGTTGTTGTTGTTGTTGTTGTTGAAGTAGTAATAGTAGTAGTAGTAGTAGTAGTAGTAGTAGTAGTAGTAGTAGTAGTAGTAGTAGTAGTAGTAGTAGTAGAAGGAGTAGTAGTAGTAGTAGTAGTAGTTGTTGTTGTTGTTGTTGTTGTTGCTGTTGATGTTGTAATAGTAGTAGTATTAGTAGTTAGTAGTAGTAGTAGTAGTAGTAGTAGTAGTAGTAGTAGTAGTAGTAGTAGTAGTATTAGTAGTAGTAGTAGTAGTAGTAGTAGTAGTATTAGTAGTAGTAGTTAGTAGTAGTAGTAGTAGTAGTAGTATGTTGTTGTTGTTGTTGTTGATGTTGTAATAGTAGTAGTAGTAGTAGTAGTAGTAGTAGTAGTAGTGTAGTAGTAGTAGTATAGATAGAAGTATAGTAGTAGTGTAGTATAGTAGTTGTTGTTGTTGTTGTTGTTGCTGTTGATGTTGTAATAGTAGTAGTATTAGTAGTAGTAGTAGTAGTAGTAGTAGTAGTAGTAGTATAGTAGTAGTAGTAGTAGTAGTA
The DNA here is from genome assembly GCF_034508935.2 of Berghia stephanieae. Taxonomy (NCBI): domain Eukaryota; kingdom Metazoa; phylum Mollusca; class Gastropoda; order Nudibranchia; family Aeolidiidae; genus Berghia; species Berghia stephanieae. The sequence goes on along the minus strand of NC_088371.1, from coordinate 39,276,176 downwards.
GTTTAGTAGTAGTATAGTAGTAGTAGTAGTAGTAGTAGTTAGTAGTAGTAGTAGTAGTAGAAGTAGTACATCACCAACGCGCTTGAAGTTCAATTCAAAAGTTTTGTTACCAAAACATAACACTGATGGATCCTATAGATAGTATGCGCTTGGCTAAGAAGCTCATAACATTGCCATCCGGAAGTATAACGGACCAACATAAAAAACTGTTTGTATCCATGAACGTTTATAGTCGTGTTAATTCAGTTCAGTGAGCATTACTCATAAACGCGGATGGCAAAAAAACAATAACAAAGACCAGAGTGACGTCATCTTCAAACTATCTATAGTCCAAGGCGCCTTTGACCCTCGTCGTTAAATCTGAAATAAAATCAATTTTACTCGAGCTAAAATAAATTGCTCGTTTGTCCGATTGGTCACCAGAAACCGTGGTGAAACTGACGTGCAGGCCCCTGTAGTTGACAGGTGGCCATTTCAACAGGTCACTGACTTCCGGCTGTGACGGACAAAGGATTCTAACGAGAATAACCATAGTGCTCCACTCTGAAAAACCCATATTTAAAAATTTGGCCAGAAACCTCGTCCTTCAAATATCGATCGATTTAAATGACCATCATCTTGGGAAAAAAAAACCTCTCAAACCTGAGACTTTAATGAAGTCTTTGGAAATTCCAGGTTTGAGAAGGTTGGGTTGTTTTTGTTTTTTTTGCCAAGTTGAGGGTCTTTTAAATCGATCGATACTTGAAGGACGAATTTGATGGCCAAAATTTTAATATGGGTTGTTCCAGAGTACGACAGAGCTATAGTGCGGCTATGTTGTCCCTTGGTAAGAAACTAGCCTTCTGATCCGAAGGTTGTGGTTCGAGTCCCGAGTGTCGCCTAGCTGAGCCCTTGGAAAAGACTCTTAAATCGCGTTACCACCGTACTCAGGTGTAAAATGAGTACCTGCCGTTAATAGCGTTGTCTCTGTCCAAAAAAAATGTATTATCGCCCGACAGGCGTCATGCGTCGTCTGGCATGTGTTGTTGTTAGCTTGGGACCCCTTGTAGATCGCTTTGAGCACGGTCAGTGGATATTAATTATGCCCTTACGCTACATCATAAGATATTGTCGCCTAGGCATTCCACGAAGGAATATGGTAGATAATTCATCAAACAAGATGTCTGATGTCAACAGGAATCATCCATGTTGTCCATATGAGCATATTGGGAGTTAATAATCTTGCCCAAGGAAAAAAACGAAAGTGCCCGAAGCGGGGCTCGAACTCGGGACCTTCTAGGTTATAATGCAATGCCTTAACCACTCGGCCACTTCGCCCCCCTTCAGTGGATATTCCCCTGGATAAACGTTCCAGTGGTATGATACTCGCCTTCGAAGAAGTAGGTCTTGAGTTCGAGTCCCTGTCTGGACTGCGCATTCATAATATATGGGTTTTTTTTAAGGGGGGGGGGGGGGGTGGTAATTGTGAAAAAGGCTCTTTGTTCACGTTCTCTCACCAGACTCAGGTGTAAAATATATACCTGATTGTAACAGCGATCTACTAGAGGTCCCCAGCCAACAGCAACACTCAACATGTAGAACGAGACATGAGGCCTGTTAGGCGATATTACAATTCATTTTTTCGGACAGAGACAAAGTCTCACGTGTGATGATGTTGGCAGCAGTGTATAATATTATGATGTTCTATTCAGGCGGCTGCCTTTGACTTAGGACCCCATGTAAAGCGATTTGAGCACCTCCAATGTGTACATTAGTCTATATATAAAAGCTAAAGAGTAATATTGTTTTGTATACAACGGGTGGGTCGCATATTGGGTGCTAAATAATATGGTAGGGCTATATATCCAGTACTAAAGTCACAGCAAGATCTTGAGAGCCTCAAACTCTGGCCCAGGACCGTGACCAATGGAAACAATTAACAACATGGATGGAAAGAGCAGCTATACTCATCTACGAGTACTATGACTGAATCACACAATTCTCAACAAGCGTCATTCGGACTGCGAGGCTTACTACTACTACTGTTACTACTACTACTACTACTACTACTACTACTACTACTACTACTACTACTACTACTACTACTACTACTATACTACAACAACTACTGCTACTACTACTACTACTACCACCACTACTACTACTACTACTACTACTACTACTACTACTACTACTACTAACTACTACTACTACTACTACTACTACTACCACAACACAACTACTACTACTACTACTACTACTACTACTACTACTACTACTACTACTACTACTACAAACTACTACTACTACTACTACTACTACTACTACTACTACTACTACTACTATACTACTACTACTACTACTATTACCATACTACTACTACTACTACTACTACTACTACTACTACTACTACTACTAAATACTACTACTTACTACTACTACTACTACTATTATTATTATTATTATTACTACTACTACTACTACTACTACTACTACTACTACTACTACTACTACTACTACTACTACTACTACTACTACTAATACTAACTACTACTACTATTATTATTATTACTACTACTACTACTACTACTACTACTACTACTACTACTACTACTACTACTACTACTACTACCACAACTACTACTAATACTACTACTACTACTACTACTACTACTACTACTACTACTGCTACTACTACTTACTACTACTTCTACTACTATTACTACTACTACTACTACTACTACTACTACTACTACTACTACTACTAACTACTACTACTACTACTACTACTACTACAACCACTACTATTTACTACTATTATACTACTACTACTACTACTACTACTACTACTACTACTACTACTACTACTACTACTAATACTACTACTACTATACTACTACTAACTACTACTACTAACTACTACTACTACTACTACTACTACTACTACCACACTACTACTACTACTACTACTACTACTACTACTACTACTATTACTACTACTACTACTACTACTCTACTACTATTACTACTACTACTACTACTACTACTACTACTACTACTACTACTACACTACTATACTACTACTACTACTACTAATACTACTATAATACTACTACTACTACTACTACTACTACTATACTACTACTAACTACTACTACTACTACTACTACTACTACTACTACGACTAATACTACTACTACTACTACTATACACTACTACTACTACTACTATTATTATTATATACTACTACTACTACTACTCTACTACTACTATACTACTACTACTACTACTACTACTACTACCACTACTACTTCTACTACTACTATTACTACTACTACTACTACTACTACTACTACTACTACTACTACTACTACCACCACTACTGCTACTACTACTACTACTACTACTACTACTACTACTACTACTACTACTACTACTGCTGCTGCTGCTGCTGCTGTGGTGTCGCTGCTGCTGCTGCTGTTGCTGATATATACATAAATATTTGAAGTTACACAGAAAGTCAAGGGGGTTTAAACTAGATATCTTTTTCTTTCACCCGGACAAACGTGAATAATATGCGGTGAACTGACAAAACGTGTCCCATGTATTGAGAACGCAAATTAATACGCGTGATTGTTCTATAGCGAATGGGTGGACACCGGAAGTAATGAGGGGAGAAAGGGAAGCCCAAAAACAACATGGTGGAGAATGGTGAGAGGGAAAGAAACGATGTTGGCATAGACTCCTGGCAGCGAGCAAGAACTATATTAAGACAAGGGACCGGAGCAAATCGTAGCCATCGTTATCTTATAGATAGAACGACGATGACGTCACTTTGGTCTTTGTTATTGTTTTTTGCCATCCACGTTTATGAGTAATTCTCACTTAATTGTATTAACCAGACTATGAACGTTTAAGGTTACAGATAGTTTTGTGTGTTGGTCCGGATGACAATGTTGTGAGCTTCTTAGCCAAGCGCATACTATCTATAGCCTGACACTAGAACCGTAGCCATCGTAAACTTATAGCCTGACACTGACCAAAAAATTACGTCAAAATGCCAGTCTTTTGCCACAAAAGAAAACAAATCGTGAGTTGTATTCAATAGTTCAACCAATGAAATAACTTGTTTCCATGAGCTCTACTAACGACAACTCACTAGACGCTACATAAACCTAAAAAATGACGTCAAACTGCCAGTCCTAGAGGGTTCTAGTGTCAGGCTATATATGTTAACGATGGATTGATGGAGGAGGAACAGGAATCGAGCTATTGGGAAGATCTGAGGACAGATATGGTTGGAGGGACATGATCGCCGATGTCTGCAACAGGCCTGGCACTTGATGATGATGATGATTTCTGTCTCTCAATAAAATATGTCCAAATAGTAGTCTCCATCTTGTTTCCAAAATTTGTATCCTTATTATTTTATTAATTTTAAATTCTAGATCCACTTTAAAACAAAAAAAATACAGGCAATATCCACTAAACGTGCTCAAAGCGCTTTACAGGGGGACCAAAGCCCACATCAACACTTAACATGTTCGACGAGACATGGCGCCTGTTAGGCGATTTTCCCATTTTTTTTTCCGACAGAGACAACGCTATTAACGGCCAGGTACTCATTATACTTCTAAGTAGGGTGAGATAATGCGAGTAAAGATATGTTTCCAAGGACTCCTCAATGCACCGCTCAGAGCGGGACTGAAACCCAGGACCTTCCGATCCGAAGGCGAGTGTCATACCACTAGACCACATAGCCGATTTTATGGGGTCCTATTCTTCCCCACATAATACCGTTTTGAGACCGCGTGTCACATCTGTCTTCATCTTAGACTGCAACCGTTTATTTCATTTATCGATAGAGTCATCATCATCATGTTGTTCCATATCTGAAGCAGACGTCGGAGGTCATCTTCCGCCAAGCTGATCTATCTCTTGCAAATTCTATTAAAGCAGCGCCACCTTTCTCAGCTTCATCTGTCCAAGTTCTTATCCCTTTCAAATAAGTTATTCTTTGTCTTCCTCTTATTCTTTTTCCATTCATCTTTCCAGTCAAGGCGAGTACTTCCAAACCAGGGTGGCGGAAAATGTGTCCTAGAAATTCCATGTGGCGTTTGATGATTTTTGTTATCAGTGATATTTTTCTGTTTGCCATTTCTAAAATTTCTTCATTTCTTTTCCTTTCCACCCATGACACCCTCATCATTCTTCTGTAAAACCACATTTCCGCCGCCTCCAGTCTTTTAACCATGGTCTTGTTTATGGTCCAGCTCTCACAGCCATATAGCAGCACAGACAGTACATAGCAATCCAGGACCTTGATTTTTGTTTTCATGCTAATATTCCTGTTTTTCATAATTGTATGCAGCTGGTTGAATGCATTCTTCGCCATACCTATTCTTTTCTTTATTTCACAATCTGATTTTCCATTGGATGTTACATTGAAGCCTAAATATTTGAAACATTCAACTTGTTGTATTGTTTGTCCTCTGTTTGTTATTACACAGGCTGGTGGGTTATTATTTTTAGATACCGTCATACATTCTGTTTTAGATATATTCAGTTCCAGTCCCATGTTTTCACTACTCCTGACTACTACATCCAGTAATTCTTGTAGTTCATGTTCAGATTCTGCCAGTAGAACCGTATCATCTGCATACCTCAGATTTGTTACATTCTTTCCTCCAATACACACCCCCTTCTTATGTTCGATATCTCTTAATATCATTTCGCTATAGAGGTTGAATAAATCTGGAGACAAAACACACCCCTGCCTAACTCCTCTTCTAATAGGTGTAAAACTGGTTAGCTCGTTGTCAACACGCACTGCTGCTTCTTGTTTCCAGTACAAATTCCGTAATATTCTTAAATCTTTACCATCAATGTCCAAGGATGATAGAATTTTGAATAGTTTTTCGTGTTGTACTTTATCAAAGGCTTTTGAATAGTCGATGAAACACATATACTGTATATGTGTTTCATCGATAGAGTAAAAAGAGAAAATAAAGTAGTCCTTCAGAGCCATTAGGCCCATGGAGTCGGAGTTTATCCCGGTCTCTATAGCGTGAAATGGACAATAGCAATTGCTTGCTATCCTTTGGCTAGGACGCTAGTACTTTCCAGCAGATCTGACAGACACAGCTATCCAATCACTGCTGGGTGGACAGGGGGGAGAGGCGGGGGGGGGGGGGGATGTCAGAAAAAAATCTCGCTCCCTTTGCTTTACGTGTGAAGCGAGTGCTCCACCAACTGAGCTATCCGGACCCACCTGAAAATCATGACGAGCTGAAGCCCTTCTGTCTTGTGTTTAGTCATTCCTTATTCTAATCGCGGTCTCAACCTATTCTGGTGTTAATTCAATATCAGGTTTTTGGACAACGTAATAAAGTCCCTGGTCAACAGCAACATTTTACATGTAGGACGGGACATAACGCCTATTAGGCGATATTACAAATTTTCGGACAAAGACAACGCTGTTAACGGTCAGGTACTCATTTTACACCTGAGTACGGTGAGAGAATGTGAGTAAAGAGTCTTTTCCAAGGACTCAACTATGCACCGAGCGCGAGGCTCGAACCCAGGACCTTCCGATCCGAAAGCGAGTGTCATACCATTAGACATCCTGTTTGATGTATTATTTATATTCCTTCATGGAATGTTAGGCGATGGGATCTTATGGTGCCGCTGCGTAATTTTATTTTTTAAATAATAATAATAATAATAATAATAATTAATAATAATAATAATAATAATAATAATAATAATAATAATAATAATAATAATAATAATAATAATAATAATAATAATAATAATAATAATAATAATAATAATAGTAATATAATAATAATAATAATAATAATAATAATAATAATAATAATAATAATAATAATAATAATAATAATAATAATAATAATAATAATAATAATAAAAATAATAATAATAATAATAGTAATAGACTGAACCGATTGTGATCATGGTTATTTCCCCTTACTACCAAACTCAAACTGGCAAAAGCCGAGCTAAAAATTTTTGAACCAAGGGAAGCAACTGCGGTAATTCGTCATTCCACATACGTCAGTACGGATTACTTTTCCTGATTGAGCAAAATGGCCCAATCAGTCCAAGATGGAAAAAAAAAAACTTGAGCTTTTATATAGCGCAATATCCACTAAACGTGCTCAAAGCGCTTTTCACTGGTCAACAGCAACACGTAACCCCACCCAGTAGTCGAACTAGTCAACGCCAACATCTTAGGCAAGTGACTAGCTTGTCCGAGACTAGAAAGCGTTCATGAAATCTGATTTTAAATTAGACACTTGCTTCGCTTATGCTTAAGACTGGCTAGTCATTTACTAGACTTGTAAATTACTAAATCTAGTCCTGGTTCATGAAAACGGGCCCTGGTCTCAGAGTGATGGCATCTTATTTTCTCATCTTTAAAAATTTGTGACCCTCGTCTCAAAACGGTATTATGTCGGGCTGGACCAGATGCTAAAAAAATCAAATTATAGTTAAACTGGTCAAAAATATGAAACGTTGGTATTTAGCACAGTAAAATATGACATTCCTTCTCCTCTATAAAGCATGTAAAATCAACTTAATCATGATATTTCTGGCTACAGATTCCATTTTCAGCATCTTATTCATCCCGACTTAATACCGTTTTGAGACGAGGGGTCACATATGTGACCCACCGTTTCAAAACGGTATTATGTCGGAACGAACCAGATGCTTAAAAGACGAATTTAATGTTAAATTGGTCAAAAATATAAGTTGTTGGCATTAGCACCCTAAAATATGGTGTCCATTCTCCTCAATAAAACATACAAACTCAACACAAGTCTAATATTTCTGGCTATACATTCAATTTTCAACATCTTAACCATCCCGACTTAATACCGTTTTGAGACGAGGGGTCACATATATGCTGGTCGCTATGATGACCAATGCCCATCCTTACCCGTGCCCTAATCCAAAGAATCTATCTATACATCTGCTATAAAAATAGTTATGCTCCCACCTTATGATTCAATGTGTATTGAAGGACTGATTATGTGGCTATGTGGTCTTGTGGTATGACACTTGCTTTCGGATCGGAAGGTCCTGGGTTCGAGCCTCGCGCTCGGCGCATAGTTGAGTCTTTGGAAAATGCTCTTTACTCACATTCTCTCACCGTACTCAGGTGTAAAATGAGTACCTGGCCGTTAACAGCGTTGTCTCTGTCCCAAAAATTTGTAATATCGCCTGACAGGCGTCATGTCTCGTCCTACATGTTAAATGTTGCTGTTGGCCAGGGACACTTTTGTAAAGAGCTTTGAGCACATTTAGTGGATATTGCGCTATATAAACCTCAATTTTTTTAAATTACATACACTTCCACGGATTTTGGAATCATCGACAGAGTAGAAAGTGTAACATCATGACTTCTCCGTCGCGTGGCTCAGCAGTACGGTATTTGCTCCGTACCCTGAAGGTACCGAGTTCGATCACCCGCCGCTGTGTGTTACTGTTGTGTGGCCTTGAGCAAGTCACCTCGCCCTAGCTCAATTTGCGGCGCTGCACTGCGACTTACGACTGAGTTATTTCAGTCTCCCATTGGAATAGACTCTCGAGACAAATGTGACCCCCGTCTCAAAACGGTATTAAGTCGGGATGACTAAGATGCTGAAAATGGAATTTGTAGCCAAAAATATCATGCTTAAGTTGAGTTTATATGCTTTATAGAGGAGAAGGAATATCATATTTTACTGTGCTAAATACCAACGTTTCATATTTTTGACCAGTTTAACTATAATTTTACTTTTTAGCATCTGGTCCAGCCCGACATAATACCGTTTTGAGACGAGGGGTCACAAATTTCCCCTATGGAATGAACAAAGGGAATTTTATTTATTTTATTCTTTTATTCTTCTCTTTATGTATTTTGGGCTCAAATCTATTTGACCTTGACATATTGTTTGTTTGTTTGTTTGTTTTTAAGGGTTTTACGGCGCTTGCAATACATTTAGGTTATATCAGCGCCAGTAAAAAATGAAGAAAATGGGATAGTAAAAAGTTTTAGAATTACAATTAAAGCACCCAAGAAAAAGTAAGACATAGGGGAACTAGGAACAAATAGGGATCAGATGTAGATTCCAAGAGCATATCACCAATGTAAAATACTAACGAAAGAGTGAAAATGGAAAGGCTTCGTATGGGAACAAAACAGACAATGGACGTTTCGGGTACAAACCCTTCGTCAGCACAACAATACACAAATAAACGTGGAAAACAAATAAAATATAATGGAAAATAACTTGTGTCGTCTGTACTCAATGGTGGTTGCAGTATGAATGAAATGTTAACAACAAGATATGAAGTGAGTAGAAAAGTGCCAGAAGACAATAGAGAATAAAAATTTTTTTTCGCGGCGGTGGTGGGGTTTGAACCTGCGACCTTATTGGTACGACAACTCCGCCTGGCAGGTGAGAGCGTGGCTCTACCGTGTGAGCTATCCACGAACACAAAAATATTCGTTTCAAACCCAAAGTCATTTCTAGATCCCTCTCTCACCCACTTCTTGAGATCGCCGATTCGTTCACCACCATCGCGAAGTAATTTTGACCAGCAGTTAAGCTTAACAGCCAATATTCTCATCACAAACATATAACATAGAAACGATTGAGACATTGAGTATGCTCCGGTGTATGGGGTGAATTTTTAATTCAGAAAAGTGAGTGGAGCAGGCACTTATGTTGGTAACAACAAGATATGAAGTGAGTAGAAAAGTGCCAGAAGACAATAGAGAATAAAAAATTTTTTTTCGCGGCGGTGGTGGGGTTTGAACCTGCGACCTTATTGGTACGACAACTCCGCCTGGCAGGTGAGAGCGTGGCTCTACCGTGTGAGCTATCCACGAACACAAAAATATTCGTTTCAAACCCAAAGTCATTTCTAGATCCCTCTCTCACCCACTTCTTGAGATCGCCGATTCGTTCACCACCATCGCGAAGTAATTTTGACCAGCAGTTAAGCTTAACAGCCAATATTCTCATCACAAACATATAACATAGAAACGATTGAGACATTGAGTATGCTCCGGTGTATGGGGTGAATTTTTAATTCAGAAAAGTGAGTGGAGCAGGCACTTATGTTGGTAACAACAAGATATGAAGTGAGTAGAAAAGTGCCAGAAGACAATAGAGAATAAAAAATTTTTTCGCGGCGGTGGTGGGGTTTGAACCTGCGACCTTATTGGTACGACAACTCCGCCTGGCAGGTGAGAGCGTGGCTCTACCGTGTGAGCTATCCACGAACACAAAAATATTCGTTTCAAACCCAAAGTCATTTCTAGATCCCTCTCTCACCCACTTCTTGAGATCGCCGATTCGTTCACCACCATCGCGAAGTAATTTTGACCAGCAGTTAAGCTTAACAGCCAATATTCTCATCACAAACATATAACATAGAAACGATTGAGACATTGAGTATGCTCCGGTGTATGGGGTGAATTTTTAATTCAGAAAAGTGAGTGGAGCAGGCACTTATGTTGGTAACAACAAGATATGAAGTGAGTAGAAAAGTGCCAGAAGACAATAGAGAATAAAAAATTTTTTCGCGGCGGTGGTGGGGTTTGAACCTGCGACCTTATTGGTACGACAACTCCGCCTGGCAGGTGAGAGCGTGGCTCTACCGTGTGAGCTATCCACGAACACAAAAATATTCGTTTCAAACCCAAAGTCATTTCTAGATCCCTCTCTCACCCACTTCTTGAGATCGCCGATTCGTTCACCACCATCGCGAAGTAATTTTGACCAGCAGTTAAGCTTAACAGCCAATATTCTCATCACAAACATATAACATAGAAACGATTGAGACATTGAGTATGCTCCGGTGTATGGGGTGAATTTTTAATTCAGAAAAGTGAGTGGAGCAGGCACTTATGTTGGTAACAACAAGATATGAAGTGAGTAGAAAAGTGCCAGAAGACAATAGAGAATAAAAAATTTTTTCGCGGCGGTGGTGGGGTTTGAACCTGCGACCTTATTGGTACGACAACTCCGCCTGGCAGGTGAGAGCGTGGCTCTACCGTGTGAGCTATCCACGAACACAAAAATATTCGTTTCAAACCCAAAGTCATTTCTAGATCCCTCTCTCACCCACTTCTTGAGATCGCCGATTCGTTCACCACCATCGCGAAGTAATTTTGACCAGCAGTTAAGCTTAACAGCCAATATTCTCATCACAAACATATAACATAGAAACGATTGAGACATTGAGTATGCTCCGGTGTATGGGTGAATTTTTAATTCAGAAAAGTGAGTGGAGCAGGCACTTATGTTGGTAACAACAAGATATGAAGTGAGTAGAAAAGTGCCAGAAGACAATAGAGAATAAAAAAATTTTTCGCGGCGGTGGTGGGGTTTGAACCTGCGACCTTATTGGTACGACAACTCCGCCTGGCAGGTGAGAGCGTGGCTCTACCGTGTGAGCTATCCACGAACACAAAAATATTCGTTTCAAACCCAAAGTCATTTCTAGATCCCTCTCTCACCCACTTCTTGAGATCGCCGATTCGTTCACACACCATCGCGAAGTAATTTTGACCAGCAGTTAAGCTTAACAGCCAATATTCTCATCACAAACATATAACATAGAAACGATTGAGACATTGAGTATGCTCCGGTGTATGGGGTGAATTTTTAATTCAGAAAAGTGAGTGGAGCAGGCACTTATGTTGGTAACAACAAGATATGAAGTGAGTAGAAAAGTGCCAGAAGACAATAGAGAATAAAAAATTTTTTCGCGGCGGTGGTGGGGTTTGAACCTGCGACCTTATTGGTACGACAACTCCGCCTGGCAGGTGAGAGCGTGGCTCTACCGTGTGAGCTATCCACGAACACAAAAATATTCGTTTCAAACCCAAAGTCATTTCTAGATCCCTCTCTCACCCACTTCTTGAGATCGCCGATTCGTTCACCACCATCGCGAAGTAATTTTGACCAGCAGTTAAGCTTAACAGCCAATATTCTCATCACAAACATATAACATAGAAACGATTGAGACATTGAGTATGCTCCGGTGTATGGGTGAATTTTAATTCAGAAAAGTGAGTGGAGCAGGCACTTATGTTGGTAACAACAAGATATGAGTGAGTAGAAAAGTGCCAGAAGACAATAGAGAATAAAAAATTTTCGCGGCGGTGGTGGGTTTGAACCTGCGACCTTATTGGTACGACAACTCCGCTGCAGGTGAGAGCGTGGCTCTACCGTGTGAGCTATCCACGAACACAAAATTCGTTTCAAACCCAAAGTCATTTCTAGATCCCTCTCTCACCCACTTCTTGAGATCGCCGATTCGTTCCCACCATCGCGAAGTAATTTTGACCAGCAGTTAAGCTTAATAGCCAATATTCTCATCACAAACATATAACATAGAAACGATTGAGACATTGAGTATGCTCCGGTGTATGGGGTGAATTTTTAATTCAGAAAAGTGAGTGGAGCAGGCACTTATGTTGGTAACAACAAGATATGAAGTGAGTAGAAAAGTGCCAGAAGACAATAGAGAATAAAAAATTTTTTCGCGGCGGTGGTGGGGTTTGAACCTGCGACCTTATTGGTACGACAACTCCGCCTGGCAGGTGAGAGCGTGGCTCTACCGTGTGAGCTATCCACGAACACAAAAATATTCGTTTCAAACCCAAAGTCATTTCTAGATCCCTCTCTCACCCACTTCTTGAGATCGCCGATTCGTTCACCACCATCGCGAAGTAATTTTGACCAGCAGTTAAGCTTAATAGCCAATATTCTCATCACAAACATATAACATAGAAACGATTGAGACATTGAGTATGCTCCGGTGTATGGGGTGAATTTTTAATTCAGAAAAGTGAGTGGAGCAGGCACTTATGTTGGTAACAACAAGATATGAAGGAGTAGAAAAGTGCCAGAAACAATAGAGAATAAAAATTTTCGCGGCGGTGGTGGTTGAACCTCGACCTTATGTACACACTCGCTGGCAGGTGAGAGCGTGGCTCTACCGTGTGAGTATCACGAACACAAAATTCGTTCAAACCAAAGTCATTCTAGATCCCTCTCTCACCCACTTCTTGAGATCGCCGATTCGTCACCACCATCGCGAAGTAATTGACAGCAGTAAGTTAACCAATATCTCATCACAACAATAACATAAACGTTGAGACATTGAGTATGCTCCGGTGTAGGGTGAATTTTTATCAGAAGTGGTGGAGCAGGCCTTATGTTGGAACAACAGATATGAGTGAGAGAAAAGTGCCGAAGACAATAGAGAAAAAATTTCGCGGCGGTGTGGGTTTGACTGCGACTTATGGACGACAACTCGCTGGCGGTGAGAGCGTGGCTCTACGTGTGAGCTATCCGACACAAATATCGTTCAACCAAAGCATTCTAGATCTCTCTCACCCTTCTTGAGATCGCGATTCGTTCACACCATCGCGAATAATTTTGACACAGTTAAGCTTAAGCAATATTTCATCACACATATAAATAGAAACGATGAGACATTGAGTATGCTCGGTGTATGGTGATTTTAATCAGAAGTGAGTGGAGCAGGCACTTATGTTGGTACACAAGATTGAAGTGAGTAGAATGCCAGAAGACAATAGAGAATAAAAAATTTTTTCGCGGCGGTGGTGGGGTTTGAACCTGCGACCTTATTGGTACGACAACTCCGCCTGGCAGGTGAGAGCGTGGCTCTACCGTGTGAGCTATCCACGAACACAAAAATATTCGTTTCAAACCCAAAGTCATTTCTAGATCCCTCTCTCCACCCACTTCTTGAGATCGCCGATTCGTTCACCACCATCGCGAAGTAATTTTGACCAGCAGTTAAGCTTAACAGCCAATATTCTCATCACAAACATATAACATAGAAACGATTGAGACATTGAGTATGCTCCGGTGTATGGGGTGAATTTTTAATTCAGAAAAGTGAGTGGAGCAGGCACTTATGTTGGTAACAACAAGATATGAAGTGAGTAGAAAAGTGCCAGAAGACAATAGAGAATAAAAAATTTTTTCGCGGCGGTGGTGGGGTTTGAACCTGCGACCTTATTGGTACGACAACTCCGCCTGGCAGGTGAGAGCGTGGCTCTACCGTGTGAGCTATCCACGAACACAAAAATATTCGTTTCAAACCCAAAGTCATTTCTAGATCCCTCTCTCACCCACTTCTTGAGATCGCCGATTCGTTCACCACCATCGCGAAGTAATTTTGACCAGCAGTTAAGCTTAACAGCCAATATTCTCATCACAAACATATAACATAGAAACGATTGAGACATTGAGTATGCTCCGGTGTATGGGGTGAATTTTTAATTCAGAAAAGTGAGTGGAGCAGGCACTTATGTTGGTAACAACAAGATATGAAGTGAGTAGAAAAGTGCCAGAAGACAATAGAGAATAAAAAATTTTTTCGCGGCGGTGGTGGGGTTTGAACCTGCGACCTTATTGGTACGACAACTCCGCCTGGCAGGTGAGAGCGTGGCTCTACCGTGTGAGCTATCCACGAACACAAAAATATTCGTTTCAAACCCAAAGTCATTTCTAGATCCCTCTCTCACCCACTTCTTGAGATCGCCGATTCGTTCACCACCATCGCGAAGTAATTTTGACCAGCAGTTAAGCTTAACAGCCAATATTCTCATCACAAACATATAACATAGAAACGATTGAGACATTGAGTATGCTCCGGTGTATGGGGTGAATTTTTAATTCAGAAAAGTGAGTGGAGCAGGCACTTATGTTGGTAACAACAAGATATGAAGTGAGTAGAAAAGTGCCAGAAGACAATAGAGAATAAAAAAATTTTTCGCGGCGGTGGTGGGGTTTGAACCTGCGACCTTATTGGTACGACAACTCCGCCTGGCAGGTGAGAGCGTGGCTCTACCGTGTGAGCTATCCACGAACACAAAAATATTCGTTTCAAACCCAAAGTCATTTCTAGATCCCTCTCTCACCCACTTCTTGAGATCGCCGATTCGTTCACCACCATCGCGAAGTAATTTTGACCAGGAGGGAGAAAGAGGGAGGGGGGGACAAAGAAAGAAAGAAAGAAAGAGAGAGAGAGAGAGAGAGAGAGAGAGAGAGAGAGAGAGAAAGGGTGGAGGGGAGGTGAGAGAGGGCGAGTAAACAGCCGAGTGATAGCTGGGTCTATATGTATATTAATGGATGAAAAAGTGGATGATTGGACACAATGAGAGAGAGCTAGGAAGGTAGATGACTATGAATCGGTGGATAATCAGTAGATAGATTGCTAGCTAGCTAGCTATATAGATAGATAGATAGATAGATAGATAGATAGATAGATAGATAGATAGATAGGTAGGTAGGTAGAGTTGTACTTTTAGTAGTATGAACAGTAGTAGTAGTAGTCGTAGTAGTAGTAGTGGTAGTAGTAGTAGTAGTAGTAGTAGTAGTAGTGGTGGTGGTAGTAGTAGTAGTAGTGGTAGTAGTAGTAGTAGTAGTAGTAGATAGTAGTAGTAGTTAGTAGTAGTAGTATAGTAGTAGTAGCAGTAGTAGTAGTAGTAGTAGTAGCAGTAGTAGTAATAGTAGTAGTAGTAGTAGTAGTAGTAGTAGTAGTAGTAGTAGTAGTAGTAGTAGTAGTAGTAGAAGATAGTAGTAGTAGTAGTAGTAGTAGTAGTAGTAGAAGTAGTAGAAGTAGTAGTAGTAGCAGCAGCAGTAGCTGTAGTGGCAGAAGTGAGAGCAGCAGTGGTGATGAATATGGGTGACGTTGACATCTAGTGGTGGTCAATCCTGGTGTTGAGTCCGCGTGGAGTCAGCGTTCCCAACAACTTGATCAGGTGAGTTTCCCTACGTCGACGGGCGGAAGTGTCCGAATGGCAAAAACTGAGCACACACACACGCACACACTGTACATCGCAGTGGTCTGGCAGATTGAAGTGTCTGGCCACTGCTGTGTCTGCACAGTTCGATATGTCACGCAAGTGCTGCACGAATCTGTCACCCAGCCTCTTTCCGGTCTCACCAACGTAAGCAATCCCACACAGGGAGCACGTAATCGCATAGACTAGATTACGGTCAGTGCAAGTAAACGGCCGCCTGATGTCCCAAATCTTGTCTGGAAAGCTGACTCTGTCATACTCCCACAGGTGCCCACAAGTCTTGCATCGGGGTCGCATACACGATCTGGCTTTAGGTCCATCCCTAGGTATGGGTTCCAGGCGGCTTCTGACAAGGAGATCCCTCAGGTTACGATCCCGTCGATATGCTACCAACGGGGGATCCTTTTTTTTTTTTTTTTTTTTTTTTTTTTTTTTTTTAATAATTTTTTTTTTAATTTTTATTTTAAATTTTTTTCCTTTATTAATTTCTCTCTCTCTCTCTCTCTCTCTCTCTCTCTCTCTCCTCTCTCTCTCTCTCTCTCTCTCTCTCTCTCTCTCTCTCTCTCTCTCCCTCTCTCTCTCCTCTTTTCTACCATCTCCTTTTCTACCACTACCTATATCTGCCTATCCATCTATCTATTTATTGGTGTATTCCACTTTACTATCGCATCGTTCCTTCGCGAAGATTCGACCTTCGCTCATCCAACAAACCCCCCCCCCCCACCTCCGCCGTGACCCTTTCACCTCGCCCCCTCCAAACCCCCCCCCCCCTACTGTTCCACTACAGCGTTCTACTACTACTACTACTACTACTACTACTACTACTACTACTACTACTACTACTACAACTACTACTACTACAACTACTACTACTACTACTACTACTACTACTACTACTATTACTACTACTACTACTACTACTACTACTACTACTACTACTACTACCAATATGTCTTTTATCTTCCATTATAGTCTGGAAAGTTCTGTTCCCTGACGCTGACCTCTGCTTATCAATTAGATCACCCCCCTGGGGCACACTATCCTCTACCCACGCCACGCTAACATTTCATTCATACTGCAACCACCATTGAGTACAGACGACACAAGTTATTTTCCATTATATTTTATTTGTTTTCCACGTTTATTTGTGTATTGTTGTGCTGACGAAGGGTTTGTACCCGAAACGTCCATTGTCTGTTTTGTTCCCATACGAAGCCTTTCCATTTTCACTCTTTCGTTAGTATTTTACGATCACCGGCTTCAGGCAGCCCTTACCGTTTTCTACCACCAATGTACTTAGTCTGAGATCACCTATAAGTCTCATCCAGACACAAGCACAAAATCCAACAAAGAGGAATACACTCAAAAGCTTACATTATAAATTCAAAATAACAAATATAATAATACATAACAGAGAGATGATTTACAAGGAAAAAAATATCATCTCCCAAAACAACAACTATACAAATGACTGTTTCCCTCCCAGTTAGGACTCCCACCAGAGCCAGGACAAAACCAAGTAATCTCATACCAAGACAAAGACAGAAAGCATGTTGGAAAACAGATATAAGGGGATAGAAGACACAGAATGTACCATCCTGCCCACTATGGGAGGTCAGGAACCCCACCCAGGGGGATAGAAGACAGTAAGTGCTCCCTGCCCACTATGGGAGGTCAGGAACCCCACCCAGGGGGATAGAAGACACAGTAAGTGCTCCCTGTCCACTGTGGGAGGTCAGGAACTCCAACCAGGGGATAGAAGACACAGTAAGTGCTCCCTGTCCACTATGGGAGGTCAGGAACCCCACCCAGGGGGATAGAAGACACAGTAAGTGCTCCCTGCCCACTATGGGAGGTCAGGAACCCCACCCAGGGGGATAGAAGACAGTAAGTGCTCCCTGTCCACTATGGGAGGTCAGGAACACCAGCCAGAGGGATAGAAGACACAGTAAGTGCTCCCTGCCCAGTATGGGAGGTCAGGAACCCCACCCAGGGGATAGAAGACACAGTATGTACCCCCCTGCCCACTATGGGAGGTCAGGAACCTCACCCAGGGGGATAGAAGACACAGTAAGTGCTCCCTGTCCACTATGGGAGGTCAGGAACCCCACCCAGGGGGATAGAAGACACAGTAAGTGCTCCCTGCCCACTATGGGAGGTCAGGAACCCCACCCAGGGGGATAGAAGACACAGTAAGTGCTCCCTGCCCACTATGGGAGGTCAGGAACCCCACCCAGGGGGATAGAAGACACAGTATGTACCCCTTGCCCACTATGGGAGGTCAGGAACCCCACCCAGGGGGATAGAAGACAGTAAGTGCTCCCTGCCCACTATGGGAGGTCAGGAACCCCACCCAGGGGGATAGAAGACAGTAAGTGCTCCCTGCCCACTATGTGAGGTCAGGAACCCCACCCAGGGGGATAGAAGACAGTAAGTGCTCCCTGCCCACTATGGGAGGTCAGGAACCCCACCCAGGGGGATAGAAGACATTAAGTGCTCCCTGCCCACTATGGGGGGTCAGGAACCCCACCCAGGACCATGACATACAGTCAAAGCCTGTAATTGGAATGTCACTTAATTCTAATTGGAGCGATCTGTTATCGATGTACAACTTCTAATTCTTAGTCACTATAACACATAGTGTCGGAACCTAAAAAATTGATCTTTTTTTTTTTTATATATATATAGCACAATATCCATTAAACCTGCTCAAAGCTTTTTACAAGGGATCCCTGTCCAACAGCAACATTTAACAATTAAGACAAGACATGATGCCTGTACGGTGATATTATAATTTTTTTAGGACAGAGACAATGCTGTTAACAGCCCGTCGCCTGAGTATGGTGAGAGAATGTGAGTAAAGAGCCTTTTCCAAGGACTCAACTATGTGCCCCAGAGAGGCTCGAATCCAGAACCTTCATATCCGAAGCGAGTGTCATACTGTGGCCTAGTTGCACACAAATGTAATGGCTTGTGATCGCATTGTGGTGTTTTTGATAGATAGTAATTTTATCCTTTGCGTTGTGTTGTAGCTATTAATAATGACGAAATAGTTCAAGGGCCAATGATGATAATTGAATGTACAACATCAAGACATTCAAATAAAAATCCAGATTCCAAGTTTCATTTCTTATAGTTTTATTTGTTGTGATAAATTCCAAATCCAAATCAAATATTATGGTCATAATTCAATCAGTTTCATAAATTCCAAATCCGTAAAATCAATCCAAATGTAAAGTCATTTTGCCTAAGTAACCATTTTCAATATACGTGAAATATTTCTAAGCCCGTGAAATAAAGATTCTTATTAAGATGTTAGAACTTAGGAAAATGCAGCTCATTGTCAAGTTGAATCCAAGAATAGCCTAGAATCTAGCAACACTATCTTTTTTCCCGATTGTAAATTCTTTCAAGCCACACCTCTTACTAGTTTCTACAGTTCCTTGTCAGTCTACAATCCAACCCCTAAGAGAAAGATCAAATCATAATCAAACCTGAAACGTCAATTCCTACATATTGATGTTAAACCCCGCCTTTTATGATATAACGTTATTTTGATAAATGCCCCTTTCACCTGTTTCAACACCCCTAAACCAATTTAAGAATGAATGATTGAATAGTACTCAACACGATAACCTGTCCAGTAACTTGGATGTAAAAACTGCCCAAACGTATCATGCACTGACCAAGTTTAACTGATATGCCTGCATTATGTACTCACTAAACCCATTTGCTGATATATAATTGACAATTTTGCGCCAGAATTCTTAGATAACCTTTTGCATAGGCTTACTCTCTTACAATAGCAAAAGACCACATAGCCACACTAGAAACCTTATTCAATCTTAACAAGTGCAAATTGGCCAATTCCAAAACCAGATTAGGGACCAGTATTATTTTCACCATGAAAATTACGAATTTTACTTTCGATTGGGAGGGGGGGGAGAGGGGGGGGGGGGTCAGAAAAAATCTCAGTGTGCACTCGGGATTGATCTTGGTACCTTTACGTGTGAAGCAAGTGCTCTACCACCTGAACTATCTGGACCCTTGTGAATATGGAGCAAAATGATAATAAATATTAAACTTAACTTATAATAACATAATTTGTCTTAAATAATCTTACGGAGGGGAGGGAGTTTTGTTCCACAAACATCTAACACCTGACATTTTAAAATTTCGATTATTTTGACTTTAACTCACTCAACCCAAACACCGAATATATCCGTAGTTTACCCGGGTCACTTTTACCCCGTGCCTATTTATTAAATTTTTCTGAGACAAATTATAGGTGTAGTATCAAAGCTAATGTTTTTAATTTTTACATGTTAATGGTAGTTGAATAAAACTATCTATGACTATGTACATGCTCATTATAAATACATTTTTTCCAATTTTGAAAAGCATCAAAAGTGTCTAGGATTGAGTGAGTTAAATCAAATTTCCCCCCCCCCCCCCCCCCACCCCACATTCCCCCCTCATCCCAATAAAATACAGTGGCATCCTGATAAACCAACACCACCAGGCCAGAAAGACACTACCCACTGTTTTACCATTCTTTTTTGTTTATTAAAAAATGTAATAATACAGAAATCGTTGTTTAACTCACTCAATCCTAGAGATTTTTTG
Organism: Berghia stephanieae; assembly: GCF_034508935.2. Taxonomy (NCBI): domain Eukaryota; kingdom Metazoa; phylum Mollusca; class Gastropoda; order Nudibranchia; family Aeolidiidae; genus Berghia; species Berghia stephanieae. Next base: position 39,255,706 of record NC_088371.1, on the reverse strand, counting down.
CTACTTTTAAAAATGAGCATGTACATCGATGGCTTTATTCAACGACCATTAACATGTAAAAACAAAAAAAAAGAACAAACTAAAAAATAAAACCATTAGCTTTGATACTACGCCTATAATTTGTCTCATCAAAATGTAATAAGTAGGCATGGGGTAAAAGTAACCCGGGTAAACTCCGGATATAGTCGGTGTTAGGGTTGAGTGGGTAAACTACGGATATAGTCGGTGTTAGGGTTGAGTGGGGAAACTACGGATATAGTCGGTGTTAGGGTTGAGTGGGGAAACTACGGATATAGTCGGTGTTTGGGTTGAGTGGGTAAACTACGGATATAGTCGGTGTTAGGGTTGAGTGAGTAAACTACGGATATAGTCGGTGTTTGGGTTGAGTGGGTAAACTACGGATATAGTCGGTGTTTGGGTTGAGTGGGTAAACTACGGATATAGTCGGTGTTAGGGTTGAGTGAGGAAACTACGGATATAGTCGGTGTTAGGGTTGAGTGGGGAAACTACGGATATAGTCGGTGTTAGGGTTGAGTGTGGAAACTACGGATATAGTCGGTGTTAGGGTTGAGTGGGGAAACTACGGATATAGTCGGTGTTAGGGTTGAGTGGGGAAACTACGGATATAGTCGGTGTTAGGGTTGAGTGGTGGAAACTACGGATATAGTCGGTGTTAGGGTTGAGTGTGGAAACTACGGATATAGTCGGTGTTAGGGTTGAGTGGGGAAACTACGGATATAGTCGGTGTTAGGGTTGAGTGGGGAAACTACGGATATAGTCGGTGTTAGGGTTGAGTGGAGAAACTACGGATATAGTCGGTGTTAGGGTTGAGTGGGGAAACTACGGATATAGTCGGTGTTAGGGTTGAGTGGGGAAACTATGGATATAGTCGGTGTTAGGGTTGAGTGGGGAAACTACGGATATAGTCGGTGTTAGGGTTGAGTGTGGAAACTACGGATATAGTCGGTGTTAGGGTTGAGTGGGGAAACTACGGATATAGTCGGTGTTAGGGTTGAGTGGGGAAACTACGGATATAGTCGGTGTTAGGGTTGAGTGGGGAAACTACGGATATAGTCGGTGTTAGGGTTGAGTGAGTAAACTACGGATATAGTCGGTGTTAGGGTTGAGTGGGGAAACTACGGATATAGTCGGTGTTAGGATTGAGTGAGTTAAAAATTCTAATAAAAATACGATTCACCCCAAATCTCAAGTTCCTCTCCGGCTTCTGCACCATCTTCATAGTAATATAGAACTCTATTAAGAAACCCAGAACTGTGTATAAACGGATTGTTCCAGTAGAACCCAGTGAGAACAGGACTACCCGAGCTGCCATTGCACGTCATGGTTGTGTACCTCGACACACGAAATGCTGCTGGTCGTCGTGGCTTTCGCTCCTCCTCCTCTTCTGCTTTTCCAATGGTATTTTCAACACTACTATTGCCGGTGTCAGGATCAACTACTACTATATCATTGTTATTCATGGCGGCAGTGTTGGTGGTACTACTAGCAAGCTTGTTGTCAGTGGTGTAGTTGTAGTAGCGATCATCATCATCATCATCAGCATCCCATAATTGTTCTTTTTCCTTGAGCCTCCCAAAACTGACTTGCTTTGGCAAGTGGTGTGGATGGGAAATGACAACGGCATGGCTTTCAAACTCCGTCTGTGGGATGGAAGGAAGAACATACTTTCATTTTGGCAAAGTCATACTAAGATGCTTTAAAAAAACATTAAAAATTGGGCTTTTATATAGCGCAATATCCACTAAACGTGCTCCAAAGTGCTTTTCAGGAGACCCTGGCGAACAGCAACATTTAACATGTAGGATAGGACATGACGCCTGACTGTTAGGCGATATTACAATTTTTTTGGACAGAAACAACGCTGTTAACGACCAGGTACTCATTTTACACCTGAGAGAGTATGGTGAGAGGATGTAAGTAAAGAGCCTTCTCCAAGGACTCAACAATGCACCGAGTGAGGCTCGGACCCAGGACCTTCAGATCCGAAAGCGAGTGTCATACCACTAGACCACATAGCTGCACAAAGCTGTGGACTATACGAAGTAATAATCAAAACAGCTTCAAAAATCAAAAGAACAAAGTATTAAACACAAAACATTTCGGGCTCAATGCCCGTCTTCAGCCAACAACAACAAAAACACATAAAACATAAATACATCATTTAAAAACCAAGATAGGTGTTTTGGACGCAACACGATTAAGTGTTTGCCATTTGTTTTTGTTTTGTTTTTAAGCGTTTTACGGCGCTTGCAAAACATTAAGGTCATATCAGCGCCAGTAAAAAGGAAGAAAAAGGAATGGTCAAGATTTCTAGAATTACAATTAAAGCATCCAAGAATAAGGCAGACAAAGGGGAAATTGGTTTAAATAGGGACTAGATGTAGATTCCAAGAGCACACTATCAGTGTATTTAGTTTGAGATCACTAAATGTCTCATCCAGACATAAGCACAAGTCCCCGTCAAGAGGAATACATTCAATTGTTTACAAATCATACATAATATGTAAAAGGAAAAATACTACAGCACATAAGAGAGAGATGATTTACAAGGAAAAAAATATCATCTCCCAAAACGAACTATACATTTGACTGTTTCCTTCTAAGCAGGGGCATCCGCCAAGGCCAGGACAAAACCAAGTAATCTCATTCCAAGACAAAGACAGAAAGCATGTTGGAAAACAGATATCGGGGTATAGAGGACACAGTATGTACCTCCCTGCCCACTATGGGAGGTCAGGAACCCCAACTTAGATACAGGGGGAGAGAAAACACAGTATGTACCTCCCTGCCCACTATGGGAGGTCAGGAACCCCACCCAGGATACAGGGGGATAGAAGACACAGCATGTACCTCCCTCCCCACTATGGGAGGTCAGGAACCCCACCCAGGCGTATGCAATGGGACATTGACAGTGAACAAAAAAAAAATATTTAGTATTCATGGATCAGAAAAACCCATGTAAAAGTAGGGGGAAAGTACAATAGTTCACAAAAGCTGAAACCAGTCATACCAGCAACAATCTATGGAAAATGAAACAATTCACACAAGCTGAAACCAGTCATACCAGCAAGAATCTATGGAAAATGAAACAGTTCACAAAAGCTGAAACCAGTCATACCAGCAACTATATATGGAAAATGAAACAGTTCACACAAGCTGAAACCAGTCATACCAGCAAGAATCTATGGAAAATGAAACAGTTCACAAAAGCTGAAACCAGTCATACGAGCAACAATCTATGGAAAATGAAACAGTTCACAAAAGCTGAAACCAGTCATACTAGCAACAATCTATGGAAAATGAAACAGTTCGCAAAAGCTGAAACCAGTCATACTAGCAACAATCTATGGAAAATGAAGCATTTCACAAAAGCTGAAACCAGTCATACCAGCAACAATCTATGGAAAATGAAACCAGTCATACCAGCAACAATCTATGGAAAATGAAACAGTTCACAAAAGCTGAAACCAGTCATACCAGCAACAATCTATGGAAAATGAAACAGTTCACAAAAGCTGAAACCAGTCATACCAGCAACAATCTATGAAAAATGAAACAGTTCACAAAAGCTGAAACCAGTCGTACCAGCAACAATCTATGGAAAATGAAACAGCTCACAAAAGCTGAAACCAGTCATACCAGCAACAATCTATGGAAAATGAAACAGCTCACAAAAGCTGAAACCAGTCATACCAACAACAATCTATGGAAAATGAAACAGTTCACAAAACCTGAAACCAGTCGTACCAGCAACAATCTATGGAAAATGAAACAGCTCACAAAAGCTGAAACCAGTCATACCAGCAACAAGCTATGGAAAATGAAACAGTTCACAAAACCTGAAACCAGTCGTACCAGCAACAATCTATGGAAAATGAAACAGTTCACAAAACCTGAAACCAGTCGTACCAGCAACAATCTATGTTGTTTTGACTGGTGATATTCCTTACCTTTCCTTCTGTTTCTAATGTAAAAAATTGTAGATTTATGGGAAGTTATATTATTTGATGAAAAGCTTTTAAATAATCTGCTTGTATATTTTCATTCCAATGACCACATAACAAAACCTCAATTATTACTGTCATGGTCTCAAGTGAGTAAAGAGCTACTCGACTATGCATAAAGATCTATGTAGAATGAGGCCCCAGAATTTACTAGTTACTATAAATGAAAAACAATTAACGATTTGTTTACAATGAAATAAAAATAATGATGAAATTTAATTAAAAGAGATAAACAGTGATCGTGGCAGTTACAAATAGAGATATGAATATTTTACGTAACTTATGATAATATGTCAGGTTCATAAGTTTACGTTTCCAGGCAGTTGATGGGCTTGGATGATCTATTCCTCTGATAACAGGATTGGACTCGTAAAATTCCGCTTCCAGGCAATTGGAAAGAGGTTATAGTGTAGTACAGCGGGCTTGGGTTTGATCCTTGAAGATTATACAATCAAAGTTAAAAGCTCCGGCGTCTTAATGGTGTAGATATAATATCTACAAAGTCCCAAAAGATAAAAATCTTCCAGTATATATATAGGAATAGAGCGACTGGCCGTCCGGCATAGATTGTAGAGAGAAAGTGAGTGTAGAGTGTTAGACCTATCAGCTTTTATAATAAGTGGCTACGTGACAGAATGTAGAACGAAAAGTATTCACTAATTAGAAATTAATTCGAGGGAAGGCTATAAAAGGAAAGACGATCTAATATTAGAAGGTAAAGTTTATCTAAGCCTACCGAAATATAACTGGAGTGAGATGAATTCAGTTCTTAATAAAATAAAATTTAATAAGATAATTGTGAACAATCTTTACTGTGACACCCCCACCCACGTTTAAAATATACTCTTTAACCATTATGGGAAAGATAGATTTTACAAACGGAAGTAAATTTACTATCATGATACTCTAGCATTAATCCATTGTTATGATTTGTGCTACAATTAAATTATTTATTAACTAGACATGGAAATGTTTATATTAACGTAGGTATATGAATGGGCGACAATAACAATGAAAGATTGTGATTACAAATCATTATGATGAACAACATGATGGCAATGTGATTACAAATCATTGTGATAAACAATAGTGATGGCAATGAAGCATGATTTAAGTCGATGATATGAAGGTAATTTACTGAATGAAATGAATGAAAATGTAAATGGAATATTGACATTTCAATTATTAATCATAAATGAGTGAAAATTCATAACAATAATAGTAAAGAGAAGATTTCCCAAATCATGAATGGGTATGGTATATATATCCAAACAATACTCAATGTTACATTAAGTTGGGTCATCATGTTTACAAATAAAATTATCGAATTTGTGTGTTCTGATTTGGCATAATTTGCGAGGTAACTAACAGTATGCATGGGAGGTTAAGTTATACCCTTCTCATGTGTTTATACTAATCGAGAAAGTAGGTCGGCGTGAATATTTTCACAGCCTGGTATGTGAGAGATACTGAAAGTGTAATTTTGCAAAAATAGACTCCACCTTAGTACTCTACTATTATTCATTTTGTTATTTCTTATGTACGTGAGTGGTTTATGGTCCGTTTCGACCACAAACTCTTTTAGCAGTAGATATCTGCTGAATGTCTTTAAAGCAAAGACGATGGCTAGTCCTTCACGCTCTATTACAGAGTATCGTGATTCTCTGTCCAATAATTTTCTGCTTGCATATAAGCAAGGCATTAGAGTTCCCTCATGCTCCTGTAATAGTACACCTGCGATGCCCTTATCAGACGCGTCAGTTCTTACAACAAATTCTTTTGATATGTCGGGTAATTTAAGAATTGGTTCTGAACAGAGTAATGCCTTTAATTGGTTAAAGCTATTCTGACACACTTCTGTCCAAACAATTTTGTTCGGTGACCCATTCTTTGTCAGATTTGTTAGCGGTGTCGCGATGTGCGCGAAGTTGTAAATGTATTTCCTGTAAAAATTTAGGAGCCTAAGTACTTTGCGTACTTCTTTTTTTGTCTTAGGTGGTTGCAATTGTGCGATTTTTGTTTGTTTTTCTGTCTCGGGTGTCTGTGTCCCATGACCAACGGTATGATTAATCCTGCATTTGAAGCTTCGATATTAGTAAACATAGGTTGCGACACTGTGTCTCTATCAAAATACTTTTTTAGCATATTTGCATGGAATGTCTTTGTTGTGTTGTAAATTTTAATCTCGTAATTAACATTAGATTTTACTGCTGTTATTTTGAATGGTCCTTTCCATGTAGCTAAAAGTTTACTCGAGTCATCGGGTAAGAGTATTAGTACTTTGTCACCAATCTCAAATTTTCTTGATTTGCTTTTGCGATCAGAGTATTCCTTGTATTTCTCTGCTTTATTTGGTGACGGATTCCTGTGCTAGCTTACACGTGTCCTCTATTCTGTCTTTCAGGTTTCTTACATATTCGTAAGCAAACATAATTTCGTTATTGTCCTCCTCATTCCCTTTACAAATGTCGGCTACTATATTGATCGGGCCGCGAGGTGATCGTCCATACATCAACTCAAATGGGGAGTAGCCTGTAGATTCTTGGGGTATTTCTCTATATGCAAATAGGATTGCTGGTAAGTATCTGTCCCAATCATCTGGTTTTTCTGCTGACACTTTTCTTAACATATTCTTTAGAGTGCCATTAAATCTTTCACAAAGACCATTTGCTTGGGGGTGGTAGGGAGTTGTGAATGAGTGTTGGATTCCCATGAGTTTCATGGTTTCATGCATCATATGTGATGTAAATTGGGGTCCATTGTCCGACAGTATCTCATTTGGTATGCCTATTCTGGTAAAAATTGTCATCAATGCTTCAGCTATGTGATCCGATGTAGTTGATTTCAATGCTATCGCTTCTGGCCACCTGGTTGCGTAATCGACTAGTGTTAGTATGTGTGTATGGTTTCTATCTGATTTTGTTAAAGGGCCTATAATGTCAATTGCAACTTTTTGAAAAACTTTTTCAATAACTGGGGTTGTCTCTAATGGCAATCTCGGTATTCTGCCTTTTGCGACTCTTCTTTGGCATGTGTCACACGATTTCACATATTCTCGGACGTCTTTAGTAATTCCAGGCCATGTGAAATTCTCGGATATTCTCTTCAATGTGGAAGAGCTCCCAAGATGTCCAGAAGTTATTGAATCGTGCGCTATTCCAAGGATTTTGTTTCTGTAAATACTCGGCGTGACCAGTTGTTTAGCTATTTTGTTTCTTTTCCTATGTAACCTGAACAGAATATCTTTTTCAATGATGTATTCAACTTTTGATTTCGTTCCTTTGTTTGCGATATTGAAATATGAAGTTAAAGTCGGGTCCTTTTTCTGTTCTTCAATGAACCTGTTCCTGTCAAATTGTTGTGGTTCTAGAGAAATAGTCATTGGCTTCTCTGTTGTCTTAGTCATCTTTCTTGTTTCTGCTAGACAAGCTGTTTCTTGGGTTAATGACCATTCTTTTACATCTGTTGGGTTGTCTTTAAGACCTTTTATATTGCCAACAATAACATCAGCGACGGGGTTGGGAAGTATACAGCATTCCACTATTCCTGTATAGTATGGGGTTTCTATGTACACGTTAGCTGTTTCAAAGGTTTCGACTGTGCCACTGAATGTGATGCATTGTACCGTTTTTCCAGTTTTGTCTTCGTCATTGATCAAAGATGCTTTTATTCCTACTGTACTGCATCCTGTGTCTCTCAATATTTTGCAATCAGTTCCATTAGCTTTGCCTTCACAAAAAAATAGCGATCCTGATTTGTGAGTTTGTGTTAAAAGTGACATACCTTTCACGCAATACACATTTATATTTTCTCCTGACATTATTCGTGTCTGATTATTTACACTGGTTTGGAGTGATGCATTTGCAGTTTCTTTCGGATATCCCACGATTTTGTAACATTTGTCTGCTGTGTGGCCTTTCATTCCACAATATTGACATTTAATTATAGGTTTGTTGGTTTTCTTATACTCAGTATTATTGTCAGTGCTATTTCTTGTTTTGTTTTGATAGGGTCGGCTATGGTCTCTATTGAACTGTTTGTTCCATGGTTTGTTACTATGATCATCTTGTTTCACTTGCGTGTTCCGAGTGATTGATCGGCTCGTTCTATTTGAGTACTGAACTTTAGGTGTACCTGGACTCTGAGCAGCGGCAGCGTAGTATGGTTCCTTCAATGTTCTGCTAAGGGGTGTCAATGGATGTGCGCTGTTAAAGTTTTCTGCGTAGATTTTTAATTTGTCCAAGTTTTCTGGCTTTCTCTCTTTAAAGAATGCGACTAAATCTGGGTTGCAAGCTTGATAGATTCGATTCTTCAGCGTGAGATAGTAAAGGCCTGCAAAGTCGTCTTGTTTTACGTTTGCCAACTCAAGCCACCGATTTAGAAATTGAGTAATTCGGTTCACGAATGTATTAAAGTCTTCTCCACTTTCCGGTTTTGCAGTGTGAAACCTTTCCTGGTAACCATCTTCCGTTAATCTAAATCTTTTTAGTAGAGCGTCTTTAATTTTACCATAGTCATCTGCATCTTCAGTTGTTAAGGTATAGAAAACTTTTAGCGGTTCTCCGGATAAGCAGTTAATCAAGGCTGTGGCCCATTTGCTTTCTGGCCAACGATAACCTTTAGCCTGAACTTCGAATCGGTGTAAGAAGGATTCTAGACAGTCTGAGCGTTCATCGTATGTTGGCATGCGTGGAAGTTTCGCGAAAAATTCATCACTATTATTATGTTTTCTTTCATGACCGGTTTTTGTTTTTTCAATTTCCAGCATCATTTGGGTCCTTTTGGTTTCTTCTTCTGCTAAAGCTATTTGTCTTTGTAGTTCCCTTTCTTGGACTCTTTCTTCTCGTTCTTCTCTACGTATTCTTTCTTCGTGTTCTTTTTCTTCTTACGAATTCTTTCTTCGTGTTCTTTTTCTTCTCTACGAATTCTTTCTTCATTTTCTTCTCTACGAATTCTTTCTTCGTGTTCTTTTTCTTCTTTACGAATTCTTTCTTCATTTTCTTCTCTACGAATTCTTTCTTCATGTTCTTTTTCTTCTTTACGAATTCTTTCTTCATGTTCTTTTTCTTCTTTTACTTTCTCTTCGCACCATGAAAATATTCTTTCCTGGGGTATTTCTAAGTCCTTTGCGAGACTTAAGTATCTTTTATATGCTTCCATGTTGCAATAAATTAGTTACGATGTTTTATATATATTATATTGACAGGATACTGTTACTGACTGTTTTATTTATTTACACTTACTGGAATGAACTGTTCTATTTTTAGAAATCTCTCTCTCTTATTTCAACTTATTATGTATGTTGAATTTGATGCCTTTTATCGTTATATCTTATAAAGCAATGTGTCAATACAATGCGTAGTTATTATGACTTGTGTCAATAACAATGTGTCAATCGCGTGTACTCTAAACTATGTTACTACGAAAAATGTATCACCAATGTGTGTGACTCGTCGTTAGTTTGTGTACAATTATTCACAATGACGCTAATATACTAGAGTGTGATAACAATAATAGGATGCCAAAATAATCCCAAGTTATCTATCACTAAATATAACACGACGGCTAGTAGACTCCTTTTATTATTATTTAGTTTTTAAAGACTCACTTTTCAGAACATAATATATAAGTGGTTTTCGGTAACAGTAATATGCCAAAAATGCATTTAAAACAAATCACTATGCAAAACAAATCACGATGTCTATAGTTACTATGTGATGCCCAACTCATGTAAAAGAGAATAATGAAGGATATATTTACCAACTCAGTTCGTGGCTGGGACCTCTCTCTTGTTCAATGGTTGTTCAACAATTGTAATTAGGCATTGAAGAGTGTTTAGCAGTGATGTCTGAAATACAAAACAATAAAATATCGTAAGATTTACAATAGTTCCAAAATGTGTTCACAACACTGAGTGATTGGATGATAGGTGAATGAATCGTTATGGAATGTAAACATATTGAAAACAATTCATGAATGAGGCAAACAACAAAATGAAATGAGTGATATAATAACAAAGTGGACAAGGAATGAATAAATGAATGAAAAACTGAGTGAATAGATGAATGAATGAATGGATAATGTATGAATGAAAGAATGAAGGGAGGAATAAATGTATGAATGATTGGATAAATGAGTGAATAAACGGATGAATGGATGAATGGATGAATGAATGAATGAATGAATAAATAAATGAATGAACAATGAATGAATGAATAATTTATAAATGAATAAATGAATGAAGGAATGAATCAATAAAATGCTATTCAATTTGAATGAAAGAATGAATGGATAAATTGCTATTCCATTTAAATGAAGAAATGAAAAAGAAAAAAAATTAATCCTGTAAATAGGGAGTTCAATTAAAATATGATCAAGTGGGGCAATTAAGAGTTTTACAATTTAAACTTTAAGGTTAGATGAAATAGATATAAGTAACTAAATAAATTCAATTCTTTATATGTGTCCCCTCCAAAATGTCATGGTCTCAAGTGAGTAAAGAGCTACTCGACTATGCATAAAGATCTATGTAGAATGAGGCCCCAGAATTTACTAGTTACTATAAATGAAAAACAATTAACGATTTGTTTACAATGAAATAAAAATAATGATGAAATTTAATTAAAAGAGATAAACAGTGATCGTGGCAGTTACAAATAGAGATATGAATATTTTACGTAACTTATGATAATATGTCAGGTTCATAAGTTTACGTCTCCAGGCAGTTGATGGGCTTGGATGATCTATTCCTCTGATAACAGGATTGGACTCGTAAAATTCCGCTTCCAGGCAATTGGAAAGAGGTTATAGTGTAGTACAGCGGGCTTGGGTTTGATCCTTGAAGATTATACAATCAAAGTTAAAAGCTCCGGCGTCTTAATGGTGTAGATATAATATCTACAAAGTCCCAAAAGATAAAAATCTTCCAGTATATATATAGGAATAGAGCGACTGGCCGTCCGGCATAGATTGTAGAGAGAAAGTGAGTGTAGAGTGTTAGACCTATCAGCTTTTATAATAAGTGGCTACGTGACAGAATGTAGAACGAAAAGTATTCACTAATTAGAAATTAATTCGAGGGAAGGTTATAAAAGGAAAGACGATCTAATATTAGAAGGTAAAGTTTATCTAAGCCTACCGAAATATAACTGGAGTGAGATGAATTCAGTTCTTAATAAAATAAAATTTAATAAGATAATTGTGAACAATCTTTACTGTGACAATTACCTTTACTATCGTCATCAATACATTAAACATTTGTAATATCATCAACATAACAACCACCACTTAACTATATAGTTATATCGCTATCTCAACTGAAATGGAAATTTGATATTGGTTAGATCTTCTTCTTCTTCCTCTTCTTCTTCTTCTTCTTTTTCTTCTTCTTCTTCTTCTTCTTCTTCTTCTTCTTCTTCTTCTTCTTCTTCTTCTTCTTCTTCTTGTACACATTTATATTTTCATTCATATCATATCCAACTCTCATGTACGGTGAACAAGCTTCTGGACGGCGACCAACTTGCCGTCCAGCTCTGCGCGTCTATGATGTCTGCAAACGAGACATGAAATTGACAGGCATCGACTCAAACACCTGGGAGTCGCTTGCTGACGACCGCAGCGGCTAGAGATATGCAGTGATGGAGGGAGTGAATAGGGGTGAGGAGAGGAGAAAGATGAAGTTTGAGGAGAGGAGAGCAAGGAGGAAAGAGAGGCAGCAGATCCAAATACCAAACACACAGTCAAACTACGTGTGCAACAACTGCGGTAGAGACTGCCATGCAAGGATTGGTCTGCTGAGTCACACCCGTCGTTGCTCTCAACAAGACTGATGAGACTAAAGCCATACAGGGCGCAAACCATCGTCTCTTGAGACGGAAGGATGCCTACTACTACTACATATCATATCCTACCTGTATTTCATTTGGAATTCTATGCCAGGCCATGATAGCTTCCGATGAAAACTGCCTTATCTGTTCCACAATATTTGGATCGTGCAAGAAAATTTTCACACCAACGTAATCTTTGCTTGCACTACTCTCGTCTCGCAAAGAAAGCCCATGACCTTTCAACTTGGCCTTATTTGGCCGACCGTTATCATAGAAAAAATGAAAATCCGAGTGTTGACATTCAAAATCGTCTATAATGACATGTCTATTTGTCATGACTAATATTCCACCGTACACTTGATGACAATCTTTGCTATCGTCAACAGCAAAAGGACAATTTGGAATCGGGCAATCTGCTGTCTCAGTTTCATCGACACAAACACAAGCATAACCCGATGCTCCATGGCCGAAATCCAAATCTTTCTCTCCTTCTTTTTTCCTATCTGGGCTCTTTTTGGATACGGAAATGAACACAACCAGATTCCCTCTGGCCCGGATGTAATCCAAGACGGCCGGATGACGAATGGGATCAGGGAGATCATCCAATGTCAAGTCTTTAAAGGGAATGAAGTCACTGTGTCTATCTGCCTTCTTACAGTCCTTGTTTCTTGTCCAGTAATCAGGAGAGATGGGATTCGAACTTAATTCTCCCACTTCACAATAGTGATCAATTTCTAAACCACCTTAGTGGCAAAGAGAGAATAGAAAACAACAAATTAATTATTATACCCCTTTCAATTTGTGGAAAACCTGAATTAACTATAGCATAATAGCAAAATATTAAAAGGCATCTCTACTATCCTCACCACTATGCGAGGTCAGGAAACCCACACAGGATTTGAGTTTGTCATCACTTGATCGATCTCAAGGTCCTTTTGGAGTACATACCATTACTCGATCTCAAGGTTCTTGTTGGAGTACATACCATTACTCGATCTCAAGGTTCTTGTTGGAGTACATACCATTACTCGATCTCAAGGTCCTTTTGGAGTACATACCATTACTCGATCTTAAGGTTCTTGTTGGAGTACATACCATTACTCCATCTCAAGGTTCTTGTTGGAGTACATACCATTACTCCATCTCAAGGTTCTCGTTGGAGTACATACCATTACTCCATCTCAAGGTTCTTGTTGGAGTACATACCATTACTCCATCTCAAGGTTCTTGTTGGAGTACATACCATTACTCGATCTCAAGGTTCTTGTTGGAGTACATACCATCACTCGATCTCAAGGTTCTTGTTGGAGTACACACCATTACTCGATCTCAAGGTTCTTGTTGGAGTACATACCATTACTCGATCTCAAGGTTCTTGTTGGAGTACACACCATTACTCGATCTCAAGGTTCTTGTTGGAGTACATACCATTACTCGATCTCAAGGTCCTTTTGGAGTACATACCATTACTCGATCTTAAGGTTCTTGTTGGAGTACATACCATTACTCCATCTCAAGGTTCTTGTTGGAGTACATACCATTACTCCATCTCAAGGTTCTCGTTGGAGTACATACCATTACTCCATCTCAAGGTTCTTGTTGGAGTACACACCATTACTCGATCTCAAGGTTCTTGTTGGAGTACATACCATTACTCGATCTCAAGGTTCTTGTTGGAGTACACACCATTACTCGATCTCAAGGTTCTTGTTGGAGTACATACCATCACTCGATCTCAAGGTTCTTGTTGGAGCACACACCATTAACTCTCTACTTACCGACTATTTTCATGATTTTTATCGAAATACCATACGTGCCCAACACACAATTTAAAAACTCAAACCCAAAAGCTATAAGTACTTGGTATTCAGCAAAACCAGCCTTACAAAGCAGCATTAAGTTCTTATATATTATATAACAGATTTTTCTTCAAAGTTTGTGATTACAAAACAAATCTGATTTTCTAAAGATAATCATTGAATCATCGAATCGTAACAAATGTGACGGTTTTTCTATAGTTGGTAAGGAGAGGGTTAAAAGATGGTTAATATACAACAGGGACACACTGCATAAATATTTATAAGCCAAGGTAGCAATTCTATAAATCATTCGCATATCAACTGGCAGCCAATGAAGAACTTGACAGAGACGGGTTGCTGTGGAAAATTTAGATTGTTTTAAAACAAGCCTAAAATTATTTTTTTTTTAATTGAGCTTTATATAGCGCAATATCCACTAAATGTGCTCAAAGCGCTTTACAAGGAGTCCCTGGTCAACAGCAACATTTAACATGTAGGACGGGACATGACGCCTGTTAGGCGATATTACAATTTTTCGGACCAAGACTACGATGTTAACGGCCAGGTACTCATTTTACACCTGAGTACGGTGAGAGAATGTGAGTAAAGAGCCTTTTCAAAGGACTCAACTATCGCCGAACCCAGGACCTTCCGATCCGAAACTAGACCACATAGCCACACCAAAAAACAAGCCTAGCGGGATTATTCTGTACAACTTGAAGGCCATCTGTTGTCTCGTTTGCCAAGGTTACCAGTAATGAATAGCAATAGTCTAACTTTGAAAGTACAAAGGAATTTATAAAGATCGGATCAAGTGTGTATGAAAGGTGCCAGACAAAGCAAGAAAGAAAAATATAAGAAAAAAAAACATCCCAAAAAAATCAGTCGACCTTGACTGGGGACCAAACCTCAGACCTTCTGATTACCAGTCATCAGAAGGTCTGAGGTTCGATACCCAGTCGAGGTTAACTGATTTTTTTTCTTGCTTTGTCTGGCACCTTTAATATACACTTGTTCAGATCTTTATCTTACACCAGTGCCTGCTCCTTAATTTCTTAAAGGAATTTATCAAAACTTCTGCTATTTTTGTTGAGATAAGGTTTCTTAATTAATTCACTATGAAAAAAATAAAAATTACCTTCATATATATAAGTGGGTTCTCTTTCTATTGCAGAAATTCTCTTCCTCTTCCTTTTCTTTTTCTTCCATCCTGAAATGAAATAATTGAAATCGAATAAATATAAATTCTTTTTCCGGGTTTCAGTTTACAATAATATTAAATCAAAATTAAATTGAGCTTTTATATAGCGCAATATCCACTAAACGTGGTCAAAGCGCTTTACAGGGGGTCCCTGGTCAACAGCAACATTTAACATGTAGGACGGGACATAATACCTGTTAGGCGAAATTACAATTTTTCGGACAAAGACAACGCTGTTACCGGCCAGGTACTCATTTTACACCTGAGTATGGTGAGAGAATGTGAGTAAAGAGCCTTTTCCAAGGACTCAACTATGCGCCGGGCGCGAGGCTCGAACCCAGGACCTTCCAATCTGAAAGCGAGTGTCATACCACAAGACTACATAGCGGCACATATCTCCTGACGGTGTTTCCAATAAAAAGGGAAGTCACAGCAACCCAACTTATCCAAATCATTTCTTATCATACGTCATACGTCACATCATATAAAGGTTAATTTAGTTAACCCTCTCCTTACCACCCATGGGAAAATAGTCACATTCGTTACGATGCAACCAACAGTTTTCTCATTCTGATATCCTTTGTGCATCACAAATTATAAAGAAAATACTTTGTTATAGCGATAAAAATTAGACATTGGACAATTATATAAATAGAATGTTCTTGTTCCTTTTCTGTTTGAGTAGGGAAAAAAATATGTTTGTGTTGGTTAATGGGACTGCGAGGCTATGGGACTGCGTGGCTCAGCGGTATGGTCTTTGCTTCGTACCTGAAAGTCACCTAGCCTTAGCTCAATTTCTGGCGCTGCACTGCAGCTAATGCCTGGGTTACTCCAGTCTTCCCTTGGAATAGACCGTAAAGAAAAATTTTCCCTTAGGGATGAATAAAGGGAATTTATTTATTTATTTATTTTATTTATTGGGTGGGTGTGAAGTTTGAGGAAAAATTCTGAAAATGGGTGGTAAGGGGAGAGCCAAAATTACCTTTGAATACCCTGTGAATTTAAGTTTGATCATAAACAAAGTGGGAATTGATTATTTCTCTATCGAAATCAAGTATTATTTTGAATCTAACCTGAATCTAATCTGAATAAAAACAAGAAGCATTTTTCAGTTCATGCAGACTTGATACTGTTCCAAAGCTTTACAGTTCCGTTAATAGAAAAAATTATACAAGAACAGCTGCCAACATGCACAAAAGGGGGCTCCAAGAATCACCAACATGCCCAAAGTGCAACTAAGCACCACAAGATGCAAACCACCTCGTACTAGATTGCCCAGAGACAAAACTGGAAGGGGGATTTGAAACCAGCAACAAATGTGATGATGACTTCCGAACCGGGATTGATACCTTGAACATAGAAGTGTAGCCGAACGATACTACTACTAGTTAAAAAAATTCCCTTTATGCTAGTTTTGTATCCATCTATAAAGATTTTAAACCGGTCTCCTCCGGTAATTTTTGTATTAGTCGAAAATGAAAAAAAAATGCAATTGAATGAGGTCTCCCCGATTTCTCCTATATTCAAGACGAGGTAATTTCTGTCACTTATAACGGTTGCATATGTAAGCAATGGATTAAGAATACATTGCCTACCCAATCGTCCCATTGAACAAACAAACCATTTGTGGTGACAGCCTTGAACAAATAAAAATTAAAAAATTAAAAATTCCCTTTACTTTATTCATCCCAGGCTATATTACAATTTTTTCAGAGAGAGACAACACTATTAATTGCCAGGTACTCATTTTACACCTGAATACAGTGAGAGAATGTGAGTAAAGAGCCTTCTCCAAGGACTCAACTATTCGCCGAGCTACGCTCAAACCCAGGATCTTCCGATCCGAAAGCGAGTGTCATACCACTAAACCACATACCCACACTTTCTATACCCAGCCATTCTGTCAAACCGTCCAACATCTATTGTTGCTGCTAGCCAGGTGCTCTTTTTCCATCCAACTTTTTTCCCGTTGTTATCAAGTTTTACAACCTTTTTCTTACCCATACCCATAATACGCCCCATGAATTTTGCCTGTCTTCTGAAACTGTATCTGTAAGGTAGGCACTGAAGAAACCAATGGTCTGGTTGTATTTCAGCGGTGTCCTCGTTCTTTATTATCTTCCTCAACAGCGATGGTGAGTACTCCATTACTTCCTTATTTGTTTTCCTTATCATTAGTGTAGAAAGTACATTGACAATAATATAGAGATCAAGATAATCTACTGTGTTATGGACATAATCCCTTTTTCACTATGTTTTTCGTGCCTTTATCGTCTATTTTAAGAAGTTGGACTTAAATACGCTTCAACAGTCGTAACGTCACTTCCCTCGTAATGATGCATGGTAACTTAGTAACTGGCTCTAAATTATCGGAACAATGGCGGACGCCCTCATGAAATATTTCTCCGACGAGCATAAAAGCGTATTCAGAGGGGAAAAAAACATTATAAATCTGATCATGTTTTGACTTTCACACATTCTGATCACAAGGCATATGAAAAGTTCTAGCCAGAATGAAGAATAAAAAGTACCGATTTTCTTTGTTTAGAACCACGATGGCGCTGTTGCTGGGCGACGTGACATCAGACTATTGAATCCAATTATATTATTTCTAAAATTATAAAATATCATTTTCCACCAGAATCTCAAATTCTTGATGAATTTTGAAGTATTTTCCTGATAATTAGATCCAAACTGCCCATAACCCTCTCCTTACCAACCATAGGAAAATCTTCCCATTCGTTACGATCCAACCAGCACTTTTATCATTCAGATTTCTTTTGTAAATCTCACAATTTAAAGAAAAATGTTTTATTATAGCTAAAAAAAAATGTGACACTGTGTTGTAGAGTTCATTTTGCTAATCAAAATTATGCACAGAATGTATTTGTTGCTTTTCTGTTCGAGTTAGAAAAAGCTATTTTTGTGTTTGGTGGGTGTGAAATTTTTGTTGAAAATTCTGAAAATGGCTGGTAAGGAAAGAGTTAAGTAGGGAATTTGACATTTACAAACTTACATCATGAGTCATAAATTAAAATTTCTAAACTTTCCCCACTTGTGATAAGAGATAAAAATCTTACCTTGAAGGGAAAGATGGTTGCCCATAGTGGATCTATTTAACGAGAAAAAATGCAAAAAATAAAGTTGTCAACTTCATGTTAGACAAAGTAAGAGAATGAGTTGAGTTGAGAGTAAAATATGAGAGAAGGTGGGAGGTGATGGAGAGTTGAGACCGAACTGACTGGCAAACCAAACCCTGTCAAATTTACGATATTTACGATCTTCAGAGACGTGGGCCTATCCAACATAAACAATAAATGGTCAGATATTTTTGTTTTGTCTTTTGTTCCCCCCATTCTTTCCCCCTGTATGTTATTTTATTGCAGCAATGTGCAGTTCAAATAAGAATCTCAATGAAGGTGAAAAATATTAGCTAGACTACCCTTTTAAATCTAACAAGGTTGTCAATTAAATTTATAAAATTTGTTTTCACATTTATTTTTTCGACATTATTATCATTACTTTTTTGGGGGGGTGGGGGGTGCATTCTTAGCATTATTATGACTGAGTACAATCGTGAATTGGATAATTTCACGTAATTGTTTGATAGCAGGTGTTAGGTGTTGCTCAGAAATGTTCGTCCTGATTGCATTGACTTACATAAGTTAACTTATGACAACAATGTTCTACATCTGCCAGAGAATAAATAAAAAAAAAATTAAAAATAAATAACAACAATAATAATAATAAGAAGAAGAAGAAGAAGAAGAAGAAGAAGAAGAAGAAGAAGAAGAAGAAGAAGAAGAAGAAGAAGAAGAAGAAGAAGAAGAAGAAGGAGAAGAAGAAGAAGAAGAAGAAGTAGAAGAAGAAGAAGAAGAAGAAGAAGAAGAAGAAGAAGAAGAAGAAGAAGAAGAAGAAGAAGAAGAAGAAGAAGAAAGAAGAAGAAGAAGAAGAAAAAGAAGAAGAAGAAAAAGAAGAAGAAGAAGAAGAAGAAGAAGAAGAAGAAGAAGAAGAAGAAGAAGAAGAAGAAGAAGAAGAAGAAGAAGAAGAATATTAAATTTAAATTAAAGTTAGAAACATCTAGACGCCTAATCTTTGTCTTCTAGGTCTAGTCACTTCATTCATTGTTTGATGTAACAATGATTTGTCAGTCTGCAGTTCTTTAATTATTAATCATTAAGCTTGTAAGGCAGTGACGATGAACACTTTTTAAAATTCAGTTCTCAAAACATTGGTAAAATTACTTGGCTCGGCAGGGACCATGTCTTCCTGAAAGTGCCACTTCGCTTGTCAATCAGTGTTGATGAATTTTCACGGCACGGTCGCTGGCGTCAATTTTAGAATGAATAATTCATTCTTTAGAATTAAAGAGTAAGTTTCCTTGTAAACTACGTTGTCTACTCACCACCAATCTCCCTTGTTACCAAAATGGAGAGGTTTTAATTTTCCAACGAATAGTTCTCACTGAATTTGTCTGATCTGTCGACTCTTTACGCTTTATGCTGGTAGCAGACAAAATTCCACCAGTTCCAAGAAAGAAGATGATTAAGATGAAGGCCGAAAACAGCTGTACTTCCGGTTTCGTTCGAAGGGGAATAATTCAATCAAAGTGAAAGTGAACAGTGAAGAGAGGAGTTTTATCAATTGTTTCCCTTGAAATACCTCAAGAGAACACTATAATAATATGAGGTGAGGCTGGCTCAAGAAGCTTAAAAATAAATATAAGCTTCTTGGGCTGGCTGAGAAAACCCGGAAAGATGTGGCAAGCTTCGATTTGAGATAGGAGCCAAAATCTAAGATAAAGTGTTTCCCATAGCAACACATTTTATTCAGAAAAATATAACTTGGGTTCTAATAGACGTGGAAAGAAAATTTAAAGTGGTAAATGATCAGAAAGATGTGGTCTACACCAGTGCACACATAAATCAAGATATAAAATTTGCGCATCTTTCGGGTTTTCTCAGCCAGCCACTCAGTCTTTATGAACAATGAAATTCATAGCTACGAATGTAATGTAAATGTTGCTACTCGACGCTCTAAAAAATAAATAATAC
>NC_088371.1:39180801-39223301 GCF_034508935.2 Berghia stephanieae | reverse complement strand
ATAATAATAATAATAATAATAATAATATAATATAATAATAATAATAATAATAATAATAATAATAATAATAATAATAATAATAATAATAATAATAATAATAATAATAATAATAATAATAATAATAATAATAATAATAATAATAATAATAATTATAATGTATTGCATCCCAAAAAGGAAATTTTTTGTACAGACATGTTATAATTTACACAATATCCACTAAACGTGCTCAAAGCGCTTTACAAGGGGTCCTTGACCAACAGCAACACGTAACGACATGTAGAACGAGACATGATGTCTGTAATGCGATAATATTACAATTTTTTCCGACATGGACAACGCTGTTAACGACCAGGTACTCATTTTACACCTGAGTACGGTGAGAGAATGTGAGTAAAGACCCTTTTTCCAAGGACACAACTACGCGCCAAGCGCGGCTTGGACCCAGGACCATCCGATTCGAACGCGAGGGTCATACCACTAGACCACATAGC
The DNA here is from genome assembly GCF_034508935.2 of Berghia stephanieae. Classification (NCBI taxonomy): domain Eukaryota; kingdom Metazoa; phylum Mollusca; class Gastropoda; order Nudibranchia; family Aeolidiidae; genus Berghia; species Berghia stephanieae. Next base: position 39,222,810 of record NC_088371.1, on the reverse strand, counting down.
CGCACTGGAAAGACAGGGATTTAAAAATTTGGCTAGAAAACTCGTCCTTCAAATATCCATCCATTTCAATGAATTCCATTTTGGTAAAATCCCTCAAACCTGGGACCGTGCGAGTAATATTACGCTTGCAACATATTCCGACAACAAAGTTATTTTTTTAAAAATTGAATTGAATTGGATTCAGTAGTCTGACGTCACGCCGCCCGGCAATGGCGGCCATCTTGATTCTAAACAAAGAAAATCATTACTTTTTATTCTTCATGCTGGCTAGAACTTTTCATATGCCTTGTGATCAGAATGTATAAAAGTCAAAACACGATCAAATTTATGGGGGGGTTTTTTCCTCAGGATACGCTTTTATGCTCGCCGAAGAAATATTTCATACGGGCGTCCGCCATTGTTCCGATAGTTTAGAGCCTGTGTTACTAAGTTACCATGCGTCATTAGGAAGGAAGTGACGTTACGACTGTTGAAGAGTATTGAACCACCCGGAATTCATTGAATGTATAAGTACTGCTTATTCATTTCCAGGGGGTCCCGATAGGTCAGTTGGTAGAGCACTCGCTTCAAACGCAAAGGGACAGAGTTCGATCCCGGGTGTAATCGAGATTTCTTTTTGACCTCCCTGTCCACCCAGCAGTGAATGGGTAGCTGGGTCCGTTAGATTTGGCGGAATTTAATCAGCGATAGACTGGCGTGTCCTATCCAAAGGATAGCAAGCAAATACTAGGTTCCGTTTCACGCTATAGAAACTGGGATAAACTCCGGCTCCACGGGCCGAATGGTTCTGAAGGACTACTTTAATTATTGATTTCCAGAAACGTTTATAATACCGCTTTTGTAATGGGGGAAAATTGTGCTTGATGTGAGCGAAATTCTCGACTTTAAAGGGTTAAAATGGAAAGTGTTTGGGAAAGGTTAAAGGGATTTGGTTTAGGAAAATTGGAGATGTTTTGGTGGCAGATTTACGGGGAAGAGTTGGTGGTGGTTGGGGGTGGGAGGTGGGGGGGGGGGGGTTAGATGTGGGTGAGGGAAGGTTGAGATATGAGAAGTGTGTGTGTGTGTGTGTGTGTGTGTGGATATGTGTGTGTGGATGTGTGTGTATTTGATCTAGATATCTATATTTTTAATGGCTTAAGGTAAATTTTTAAAACGCAAAGTTGGTGTAATAATTGCAGATGTAGAAGCAGCAGTATTAATAGTAATAGTAGTAGTAGTAGTAGTAGTAGTAGTAGTAGTAGTAGTAGTAGTAGTAGTAGTAGTATAGTAGTAGTATAGTATAGTAGTAGTAAGTAGTAGTAGTAGTAGTAGTAGTATGATAGTAGTAGTATAGTAGTAGTAGTAGTAGTATAGTAGTAGTAGTATGATAGTAGTAGTATGTAATAGTATAGTAGTAGTAGTAGTATTAGTAGTAAGTAGTAGTAGTAAGTAGTAGTAGTATAGTATGAATAGTAGTAGTAGTAGTAGTAGTAGTAGTAGTAGTAGTAGTAGTAGTAGTAGTAGTAGTAGTAGTAATAGTAGTTAGTAGTAGATAGTAGTAGAGTAGTATGATAGTAGTATGTAGTAGTTAGTAGTAAGTAGTAGTAGTATGTAGTAGTATAGTAGTAGTAGTATATGTAGTAGTAGTAGTAGTAGTAGTAGTAGTAGTAGTAGTAGTAGTAGTAGTAGTAGTTAGTAAGTAGTAGTAGTAGTAGTAGTAGTGTAGTAGTAGTAGTATAGTAGTAGTAGTATGTAGTAGTAGTAATTGTAGTAGTAGTAGTAGATAGTAGATAGTATAGAATAGTAGTAGTAGTAGTAGTAGTTAGTAGTAGTAGTAGTAAGTAGTAGTAAGTGAGTAGTAGTATAGTAGTAGTAGTAGTAGTATAGTAGTAGTAGTAGTATGTAGTAGTAGTAGTAGTAGTAAGTAGTAGTAAGTATGTAGTAGTAGTAGTAGTAAGTAGTAGTAGTATATAGTATATAGTAGTAAGTAGTAGTATAGTAGTAGTAGTAGTAGTAGTAGTATGTATAGTAGTAGTAGTAGTAGGTAGTAGTAGTAGAAGAGGAGGAGTAGTAATAGTAGTAGTAGTAGTAGTAGTAGTAGTAGTAGTAGTAGTAGTAGTAGTAGTAGTAGTAGTAGTAGTAGTAGTAGTAGTAGTCGTTGTTGTTGTTGTCATTGTTATTGTAGTAGTATTTGTTGTTGTTGTTGTTTTGTTTTACTTATTTCCTGTGGCACGAGATGTAAGTGCCTATTATCTGCAGCGGTGACATCATTTTTCATGTGACAAGCGTTATCTTTATTGTATCCGGCTGCGTTGTCGTACCAGTAAGGTCGCAGGTTCGAGCCCCCATCGCCGCATAATTTTTATCCTCTATTGTCTTCTGGCACTTTCCCACTTACTTCATTTTTTGTTCTCATCAACATAACAATCTGCTCCACTCACTTTTCTGAATTGATGCCCATTGTTTTGGCATCTGGTGTAAACTTGTGTATGTGTGTGTGTGTTCGTGTGTGTGTCTACACCAACAATTGGAATTCGATACACTCATCAGAATCACCCATCACGATATTATAGATAGTTCGAAGATGACGTCACTCAGGTCTTTGTTATTGTTTTTTGCCATCCACTTTATGAGTAGTGCTCACTGAATTGTATTAATCTGACGATAAACGTTCATGGATACACACCGTTTTGTGTGTTGGTTCGTTATACTTCCGGATGGCAATGTTATGAGCTTCTTGCCCAAGCGCATACTATCTATAATATTACCTATTACTTTGTGCGGCTATGTGGTCTAGTGTTACGACACTCGCTTTCAGATTGAAAGGTCCTGGTTTGGATCCCCGTTCGGCTCATAGTTGAGTCCTTGGAAAAGTCTTATATTTACATCCTCTCACCGCACTCAGGTGAAAAATGAGAACCGGGCCGTTTACAGCGTTGTAAAAATAAAAATTATACATGTATCATCGCCTAGCAGGTGTCATGTCTCGTTCTACACGTTACATGTTGCTGTTTGTTAGGGATTCTTTGTAAAGCGCCTTGAGCACGTTTAGTGGATATTGCGCTATATAAAAGCTCAAGTTTGTTTCGTTCGTTTGTTTGAGAGTGTGCCACTCTTCACGTCAAACTAATGGTATTTTTCAATATGACTCAATAGCCATTAAACCTGCTACCAATAGGATTCAATAGTCTGATGTCACGTCCAACCAGCAACCAGCAGCTTGGTTCTAAACAAAGAAAATCGGTACTTTGTATTCTCCATGCTGGCTAGAATTTTTTCACATGTCATGTGATCAGAATGTATAAAAGTCAAAACATGATCAGATTTATAATGTTTTTTTTTTATCCTCTGGATACACATAAAATGTATGCCCGTCGAGAAGAAGTATTTTATAAGGGCGTCCGCTATTGTTCCGATAGTTTAGAACCAGTTACTAAGTTACTATGCGTCATTACGAGGGAAGTGACGTCACGACTGTTGAATCGTATTGAAAGGCAACTATTTTCTGACCTGTAGCATCAAAAAGTTTCCATGTTGGAGGAGATAGTTAAATGATGAAACCGGAATTTATAGTAAAAACTAATAAAATGTGTGTGCATCTTTTGGTAACGCATACGTCTTGATAAGGGCAGCAACCAACGTGCACATATATACAGACCTAACATCCAAACGCAATTATGGGCCTAGTGTAGCCTAACATTTTTGTAATGGACGACATTTTGCATCATTTGTTTTGTTTGTTTTTTTTGTTTGGTTTTTCTTTATTATTCCCATGACACCAATGAGCCCATAAAGAATTGATTTATCAGACCTGCAAATAAATAAATTAAAATTGAGCTTTATATAGCGCAATATCCACTAAATGTGCTTAAAGCGCTTTACAAGGGGTCCCTGGTCAACAGCAACATTTAACATGTAGGACGGGACATGACGCCTGTTAGGGGATATTACAATTTTTCGGACAAAGACAACGCTGTAAACGGCTGGGTACTCATTTTACACCTGAGTACGGTGAGAGAATGTGAGTAAAGAGCCTTGTCCAAGGATTCAACTATGCGCCGAGCGCGAGGCTCGAACCCAGGACCGTCCGATCCGAAAGCGAGTGTCATAGTCGGCATTACATTTTTTTTTTTTTTTTTTTTTTTTAATTTAAGTTCTCTTCTTCCCTGCTAAGCAAATCCAGGTGTGACATGTATGACGTTATCGAAAATTGGCATCATGCATACACGTCAGCAGACGAATGGAATTAAAATAAATTCAACTGAACCCAATTATCTCCCCTTATAATTGGCACAAAAATTCGTTCCCGGTATAGATAGTATGCGCTTGGCGAAGAAGCTCATAACATTGCCATCCGAAAGTATAACGGACCAACACACAAAACTGTGTGTATCCATGCACGTTAATAGTCGTGTTAATACAGTTCAGTTAGCATGACTCTTAAACGCGGATGGCAAAAAACAATAACAAAGACCTGAGTGACGTCATCTTCGAACTATCTATATTTTTTTTTAATATTCAAAGCCAAAAAAAATATTCAATTCTATTTTGTCAGGGAGTCCCGTCGAGACGATGCCCGCGTCTTTAGAAGACGGATATTGATTTGAACTGCGCAACTAACGGTCATAATTGGATTCAATAGTCCGATGTCACGCCGCCCGGCAACGGCGGCCATCTTGATTCTAAACAAAAGAAAATCATTACTTTTTATTCTTCATGCTGGCTAGAACTTTTCATATGTCTTGTGATCAGATTGTGTAAACGTCAAAACATGATCAAATTTATGGGGTTTTTTCCCCTCTGGATACGCTTTTATGCTCGCCGGGGAAATATATCATACGGGCGTCCGCCATTGTTCCGATAGTTTAGAGCCAGTGTTACTAAGTTACCATGCGTCATTAGGAAGGAAGTGACGTTACGACTGTTGAAGAGTATTCCCTATAGCTCAGTTGGTAGAGCACTCGCTTCACAATTAAAGGGACCAAGCTCGATCCCGGGTGCAGCCGAGATTTTTTTTGTTTTTTATTATTTTTTTGTTTTGTTTTTTATCTCCCATTCTAACCAGCGTTACACGAAATAACAAGCGTACAAATCAACGGTCGCTCCATCAGCAATAAAAAGGTGGAATATTTCATATGGAATACGGTAAGGGCTGCCTGAGGCCGGTGATCGTAAAATGCTAACGAAAGAGTGAAAATGGAGAGGCTTCGTATGGGAACAAAACAGACAATGGACGTTTCGGGTACAAACCCTTCGTCAGCACAACGAAACGTCCATTGTCTGTTTTTTTCCCATACGAAGCCTCTCCATTTTCACTCTTACGTTAATATTTCATACGGTACAGCCAAACCATGCACTGGTGTGTTGACGGTTAAAGGGTTAACCAGGTAGCCAGGGAAAGCAAAAGTTAACTGCACTCTTAATTACCAAAAGTCAACGGGTTCCGTTATGATTGTGCGTGTAGGTATGTGTGTATGTGTATGTGTGTGTGTGTTGTGTGTGTGTGTTGTTTGTGTGTGTGTGTAGTGTGTGTGTTTAGTGTATGTGTGTGTGTTGTGTGTGTGTGTGTGTAGTGTGTGTCTGCGGCTGCATGAATGAGTTATTAGTCTTTCAAATTCACGTACCATCAATGTATGCTTGTAATGAATTGATGCTATGCGTCGATCCAAAAAGCTCACAACATCCGCCATACACATATAGATAGTATGCGCTTGGCTAAGAAGCTCATAACGGAAGTATAACGGACTAACACACAAAACGGTGTGTATCCATGAACGTTTATAGTCGGGTTAATACAGTTCAGTGAGCATTACTCATAAACGCGGATGGCAAAAAACAATAACAAAGACCTGAGTGACGTCATCTTCGAACTATCTACAATGTACCAGCACACAAAACTATGCGAACCTTGACCGGCGTTCGATAATCAGACCTGTGAATAATCACACCCTGGGTACAGGGGTTAAGAAGTCAACTCTAAAGGACTCGACTATTAACTTGAGCTTTTATATAGCGCAATATCCACTAAACGTGCTCAAAGCGCTTTACAAGGGGTCCCTGGCCAACAGCAACACATAACATGTAGGACGAGATATGACGCCTGTCAGGCGATATTACAAATTTTTGGGACAGAGACAACGCTGTTACTCATTTTACACCTGAGTACGGTGAGAGAATGTGAGTAAAGAGTCTTTTCCAAGGACTCAACTATGCGCCGAGCGAGGCTCGAACCCAGGACCTTCCGATCCGAAAGCGAGTGTCATAGCACTAGACCACATAGCCGACTATTCTCTTCTTTATTTGTCTAATCGTTTCTTACCCATTTTTGTTTTTGTTTTTGTTGGGGTTGATGGCTTTTTTCGTTTGTTATTCTTGATCCTCCCCGTTAAACTCAAACCGTTACAGAAACGCAGACAGACAAACCAAATCCTTTTTTTTAGCTTGGGCGACCGAAGAGTTTCAGGAATGACAGAATTTATGATATACAGAGAAGTGGTAGGACCTGGAATGAGATTTTTAAAAAGTTAGCTCAGGATAGAGAAGGATGAAAACTGTTTGTCTGTGGCCTATACCCTGACCCAGGGTGAGAAAGGCAATGATGATGATGATGATGATGATGATGATGATGATGATGATGATGATGATGATGATGATGATGATAGAGAAGGATGGAAACTGTTTGTCTGTGGCCTATACCCTGACCCAGAGTGAAAAAGGCAATGATGATGATTCTTGATCCGTTTTCCCCAGACAAATGGCCAAGTAAATAAGACCGAAAACCCGTCAATCCTAGCTTTGTGATCCGGGGGGAGGGGAGTGGGGGGGGGGGGGGGGGGAAGATGTGTACGGTTGGTAAAGGGGTGTGTGTGTGGGGGGGGTGGGGTCCTTCAGAGTCATTAAGCCTACTGAGCCGAGATTTCTTGCTACTCTTTGAATAGGACGCTAATCTATTGCAAAAGTACTATCCGCCAGAGCTAACAGACCCAGCTACCCAATTACTGGTAGGTGGAAAGGGTGTTCAGAAAAATAATTGCGACTGCACCCGGGATCGATTTCGGGCCATTTGATTGCGAAGCGAGTGCTCCACAAATGAGCTATCAGCCCCCCCCCCCCCCCCTCTTTCCCTTATCTTAATTTAGTCAATATATTTTTAATCTGTTCCATTTTTCCACAAACATCATAGGGAAAATGACTTTCAGAGCCATGGAACCGGAGCTTATCCCGGTTTCTACAGCTTAGACCGGACAATGGCAAATTATGCTGGCTACCCTTTGGTATTCTATCGTAACGTACTCTCAGCCAGATCTAACAGACCCAGCTACCCAATAACTGCTGAACGAACAGAGGGGGGGGAGGGACGGGGGAAGAGGGGGTCAGGAAAAAACCCCGATTTCACCTGGTCGATCTTGGTCCCTTTACATGTGAAGCGAGTGCTCTTCCAAATGAGCTATCGAGACACCTACCCCCCCCCCTCCCCCTCCTACACACACAAACACACACACACACACACATACATACATAAATTATCGAAGGTTTCTTAATACTTTCCGTGTATCTGTATCATTCTTCCAACCTATTCCATTGACAAAGGTCAAAGGCCGAAACGTCATGTCCTTTGTTTTTTGGGTTTTTTTTTTTTTTTTTTTTTTTTTTTTTTTTTTTTTTTTTTTTTTTTTTTTTTTTCCATCAAATTCGCATCTCCTGATTTTGTGTGAATGCACGATATTACCAGTGAAATTCGAGTTTCCACCACGAGTTGTTGTTGTTGTGAAACAATTGGCAAACAAAACTGTTACAAGTGGGAACCAGCAGGTGAACGCATCGTCAGAGCCAGACAAGCATTCCGTGAGGTGTCATAACAAGATACAAAACAGTACTCACTCTCTATCAAGATACAAAACAGTACTCACTCTCTATCCATTTCTCTCACCTGGAGTATTTGATTATTCCAACACCACCGGGGCATGGCAATCATTGCCGATGGCGTAGTGGTAAATAGGATTCAGTCGTCTGATGTCACGCCGCCAGGCAACGGCGGCCATCTTGGTTCTAAACAAAGAAAATCATTACTTTTTATTGTTCATGCTGGCTAGAACTTTTCATATGTCTTGTGATCAGAATGTGTAAAAGTCAAAACATGATCAAATTTATGGGTTTTTTTTTTTCCTCTGGATACGCTTTTATGCTCGCCGGAGAAATATTTCATACGGTCGTCCGCCATTGTTCCGATAGTTTAGAGCCAGTGTTATTAAGTTACCATGTGTCATAAGGAAGGAAGTGACGTTACGACTATTGAAGCCTATTCACTGCCCTTTGGATTGGAAAATCCGGATTTGAATGTAACCCTTTTTACCTTATATGTTGTACGTTTGATTAGAAGCTCACAACATTGTCATCCGGATATGGAACGGACCAACACACAAAACGAACGTGTAACCATGAAAGTTTATGTCTCATAAACGCGGATGGCAAAAAAACAATAACAAACACTTGAGTGACGTCAACATCATTCTGTTTGAGAAAGGAAGAAGAAGAAGAAGAAGAAGAAAAAGAAGAAGAAGAAGGTGTAGTAGTAGTAGTAGTAGTAGTAGTAGTAGTAGTAGTAGTAGTAGTAGTAGTAGTAGTAGTAGTAGTAGTAGTAGTAGTAGTAGTAGTAGTAGTAGTAGTAGGAGGAGGAGGAGGAGGAGGAGGAGAAGAAGAAGAAGAAGAAGAAGAAGAAGAAGAAGAAGAAGAAGAAGAAGAAGAAGAATAAGAAGAAGAAGAAGAAGGAGAAGAAGAAGAAGGAAATAAGAAGAAGAAGAAGAAGAAGAAGAAGAAGAAGAAGAAGAAGAAGAAGAAGAAGAAGAAGAAGAAGATGGATAGAGGAGGAAGAAGAGGAAGAAGAGTGAAGGAGATGTAGGAGATTAGGAGGAGTATTATTTATATGCTGAGGTACGAAGATAATTTCAAGGAATTAGATGAAAAAAGGAAGTAGTTGTATATATAGTTCGAAGAAGACGTCACTCAGGTCTTTGTTATTGTTTTTTTTGCCATCCGCGTTTATGAGTAATGCTCACTGAACTGTATTAACCCGACTATAAACGTTCATGGGTACATACAGTTTTGTAATACTTCCGGATGGCAATGTTATGAGCTTCTTAGCCGAGCGCATACTATCTATAAAAGATTTTGAGGGTGAGTGAAAAACTGCAACAGAAGGAACCGTGGAAAGCCCTCGAAGGATAATGAGGAGGGAGGAACATAATCGGAGCGATCTATCGATAGTATGCGCTTGGCTAAGAAGCTCACAACATTACCATCCGGAAGTATAACGGACCAATACTCAAAACTGTGTGTATCCATTAACGTTTATAGTCAAGGTAATACAGTTCAGTGAGCATTACTCATAAACGCGGATGGCAAAATACAATAACAAAGACCTGAGTGACGTCAACTTCGTACTATCTATATTCATGTTTTCTTCCAACCAAGTCATCAATCACATGATTTGTTGCTGTCGAACGATTGGATATTTCTTCAGAAATGTAAACACGTTGCTTTGTTTATGAAAGTTATAAACATACACATGTGTCAAGCTGAACAAAATGACCAATCGTGATGTTTGATATTTCAAAAACTGTGAACACTTTTCACTATGTGGGTCATTTTGAGGACGTATTCCAATGTGACCAATGACCTCGGGCACATGGAAATGTAATATAGGTCATGGCCATTACGACAATAAAACCGTTGAGACATGTGCCAGTTAGCAACAATGAAATGGGATAACACACAAAGAGAAGAAAATGATTTTTTTTTAAAACAAAACAAACAAAACAAAAAACAACTTAAATCAACAACAAAAAATAATATGATTAAACAAACAAACCATTTCAAGAAAAAAAAAAACAAAAGGAAAACCAATTTTTTTTTTTTAAATGATATTTATAGAAACATTTTCTCTTCCTCCCCCCATTCTCTCTCTTCTCCTCGCTCTCTCTCTCTCTCTCTCTCTCTCTCTCTCTCTCTCTCTCTCTCTCTCTATATATATATATATATATATATATATATATATATATATATATATATATTATATATATATATATATATGTGTGTGTGTGTGTGTTTGTGTGTGCGCGTGTGTGTGTGAGTGTGTGTGTGTGTGTGTGTGTGTGTGTAAACAGGCCTAACAGGCAAGACGTGTCGTTGTGTACTCTGGTGTATTTTAATTGTTTTGTAATCTCTACATATTGATAACTGGACATTTTTACTTCGTTGTACTCGTTAAAACATACTGTTTCTTATTGTATAGTTTTTATCAATTCTTAAGAAAGGACTGCTGTATAATTCTGTATTTTATCATGGAAACTGTAAGTTTTAAAAATAAATGAAGCTTTGTGAAGCGCTTTCAGCAAGGTAAAAGCTTAGAAATGTGTTATATGAATCTTAATTTTTTACAAAATGTATGTATCTATGATATTTAAAAATTCTTTTCTTGAAACCTCATAATCGACTCTATCCTTAAATAGTCTTATCCAAAGTGTACATATTTACAGGTCTGGCAACCGAACGCAATTAACCAGTAGGTTTTTGACCAATCAAAACATGGAATTTGTGACACACCCTCACACGTGCTCGGACAAACATAGTTGGTTGTTTATAAACAATAACGTGAATGAATTCGACCCCTCTCTGATCATTGTTATGGTTTTTATACCGCCAAATGGGTGACTAGTTATCACATGTTTTTCTTGATCAGATTATAAATGTTTAGGTTTACACATAATTTTATGTGTTGGTTTTATTGATCAAGCGGAAGAACAGTGAGTATTTTACTTAAGCACAAACCATCGATAGTAAAACATGTGTAGTTAATTAGCTGTCTACCAATCACTGCCATTGTTTACATTATGACGACTGTCCGAGAGGCGTGGTTATCTACTTGTCTATAGATAGTTCGAAGATGACGTCACTCAGGCCTTTGTTTTTTTTTTTTTTTGCCATCCGCATTTGTGAGTTGTTCTCACTAAACTGTATTAACCAGACTATAAAAGTTCATGGTTACACAGAGTTTGTGTGTTGGTCCGTTATCCTTCCGGATGGCAATGTTGTGAACTCCTTGGCTAAGCGCATTCTATCTATTATGGGATTAATTTAACATTGTTGTGATGGACAATATTTTGCGTTGGTTTTAGGGTATTTCCATTACTACAATGGCCCCATAACAATTTGGGTTATCAGACCTGCAAAATAGTACACTTTGGTCTTACCGCAAATCAATATTGAAATTGATGCTCAATGCATTAAATTAGCCCAAAAAGAAAAGAGCATTGAATTCAAACTGTAAAATAACTCTTAAATATATATATATATATATATATATATATATATATATATATATATATATATATATATATATATATATATATATATATATTAACGTGTGTATGTTTGTGTGTGTGTGTGTGTGTGTGTGTGTGTGTGTGTGTGTGTGTGTGTGTCAATCCAGTATAATCTCAAAGTATTAGTATCGAGTTGGAATGAGGAAGTTCATGTTTTTTTTTTCTTTCTGTTTTTTTTTTTTGCATATGTTTGTGTATGTATGTATGTGTGGGGGGGGGGGGGGGGGGGGGAGGCGAAATGAATATGCAAACTGTGGTGGTTTTGGTTTCAGTTGATTTCTCGTTGTTTCTTTTGTTTTGTTTTGTTTGTTTTTGTTTGTTTGTTTGCTGTTGTATTTTGCCAAGATGTTTTGGAACAATCAATTGGAAACAAGCCAACGGAAGGAAACGATTTCCTATTAAAATAAATACGTGAGAAATAACTTACACCTTGCGGTGAGTGGCTGATTAGGAGCAGGCACTGGTGTAGCGTAAAATATGAAAAGTATGTATAGGGAATGAGATTAGCGGAAGAGTAGCGTCCCTTGATTGGACGTCACCCATAGTCTGTGACGTCACCGGCGGAAAGTTATTGGAGAGAGAACGTCATGCTGGTTATGCGCATGCGTCTCTCGTCCTTCCGCGAGGACAGAGATAACGCTGTTAACGGCCAGGTATTCATTTTACACCTGAGTACGGTGAGAGAATGTGAGTAAAGAGAAATTTCCAAGGACTCAACTATGCGCCGAGCGAGGCTCGAACCCAGGACCTCCCGATCCGAAAGCGAGTGGCATACCACAAGACCACATAGCCGCATATTTATTTATTTATTTTTAACACTACCAGACAACACTGAAAGAAAAACACAACAATATGTCATCCCGATCCCACAAACCTATCCTGCCTAGACTTGGGATCGAACCTCAGACTTCCTGATTGCCTGTCAAATGCGTTATCATTACATTTACCTCTGTGGTAAAGTGATAGCACGTCTGATCAATGATCAGTAGGTTTGAGATTCAATCGGGGGGCGGGGGGGTGGGGGGGAGGGTGTCCCGACAGCTCAGTTGGTAGAGCACTCGCTTCACACGCAAAGGGATCGAGATCGGTCCCGGGTGAAGTCGAGATTATTTTTCCTCTGACCCCTCCCCCCCCCCCATCCTCTGCCCATATCCACCCAGCAGTGAATGGGTAGCTGAGTGTTAGATTTGGCGGAAAGTAATTTGTGATAGACTAGTGTCTTATCCAAAAGATAGCAAGCAATTGAGCTATTGTCCGTTTCACGCTATAGAAACCCGGATAGACTTCAGCTCCATGGGTCTAGTGGCTCTGAAGGACTACTTTATTTTTTTAGAGACTCGATCGTCAGTCAATGCAAAGAGTGTGTAGGGTAACGTAGTTACCAAGAGCTCTCACTTCTCTTAACCGCAATGCTATTGTCGCGTGCCAGGCGAGACAGCGAGGTGGGTGTGCTCCGCGTGTATCATGCGCGCTAGGCTTACTGATACAATGAAGAAAATACGAGTAGAAGACGGAAGATGCTTGGCTTCACCAAAAGCGGGAAGTGAGAGCTCTTGGTAACATAACAATCGTTACCTACACGCTCTTTGATCTGCTCTTTATAGATAGTATGCGCTTGGCTAAGAAGCTCACAACATTGCCACCTGGAAGTATAGATAGTTCGAAGATGACGCGTCACTCAGGTCTTTTTTATTGTTTTTTACCATCCGCGTTTATGAGTAATGCTCACTGAACTGTATTAACCCGACTATAAACGTTCATGGATACACACAGTTTTGTGTGTTGGTCCGTTATACTTCCGGATGGCAATGTTATGAGCTTCTTGTTATGAGCTTCTCAGAAGCTTACAACATTGTCATCCGGACAGACATATCCGGACCAAAACACACAAAACTATGTGCAACCATCAGCTTTAATAGTCTGGTTAATTCAGTTAAGTGAGAATTACTCATTAACGTAGATGGCAAAAAATGATAACAAAGACCCGAGTGGCGTCAACCTCATTCTATCTATATATTTTCTTCTGCGTGGCCTGGCAATGTTTCAAAAACACCTTTTCAGATTTCCACCTTTCCGTGGCGTGATATCAGACACACACAGATAACACATGCTCTACTATGTGTGTGCGGCTATGTGGTCGAGTGGTATTACACTCGCTTTCGGATCGGAAGGTCCTGGGTTCGAGCCTCGCGCTCGGCGCATGGTTGAGTCCTTGCAAAAGACTATTTGCTCACATTCTCTTACCGTACTCAGGTGTAAATAAATGAGTACGTGGCCGTTAACAGCGATGTCTTTGTCTGAAAAAATTGTAATATCGCCTCACAGGTGTCATGTCCCGTCCTACATGTTAAGTGTTGCTGTTGGCCAGGGACCCCTTGTAAAGCGCTTTGAGCACGTTTAGTGGATATTGCGCTATATAAAAGCTCAATTTTTAACTAGTTGACTTTGTAGTGGGCAGCGTGGCTCAGCGGTACGGTCTTTGCTTCGTACCCGAAAGGTACCGAGTTCGATCACCCGCCGCTGCGCTGTGTGGTTTTGAGCAAGTCACCTTGCCCTTGCTCAATTTACGGCAGTGATTGGGCAGCTGGATCTGTTAGATCTGGCGGAAAGTTCTTTGCGATAGACTATAGTCCAATCAAAATGGTAGCAAACAATTGCCATTGTCTGTTTCACCCTACAGAAACCGCGATAAATGGGCTGACTGGCTCTGACCGTAGCCATCGTAAAGTTATAGCCTGACACTGACCAAAAAATGCCAGTCTTTTGCCACAAAAGAAAACAAATCATGAGTTGTATTCAATAGTTCAACCAATGAAATAACTTGTTTGCTTGAGCTCTACTAACGACAACTCACTAGACGCTACACAAACCTAAAAAATGACGTCAAACTGCCAGTCCCAGAGGGTTCTAGTGTCAGGTTATAGATAGTATGCGCTTGGCTAAGAAGCTCATAACATTGCCATCCGGAAGTATAACGGACCAACACACAAAACTGTGTGTATCCATGAACATTTATAGTCGGGTTAATACAGTTCAGTGAGCATTACTCATAAACGCGGATGGCAAAAACAATAACAAAGGCCTGAGTGACGTCATCTTCGAACTATCTATAGATAGTATGCAGATGACGTCACTCAGGCCTTTGTTATTGTTTTTGCCATCCGCGTTTGTGAGTTGTTCTCACTAAACTGTATTAGCCAGACTATAAAAGTTCATGGTTACACATAGTTTGTGTGTTGGTCCGTTATACTTCCGGATGGCAATGTTGTGAACTCCTTGGCCAAGCGCATTCTATCTATTGGGGATCCATATCTCATCGAGATGACACAGAAACTGAAACTTGCTTTTTTTTTTAAGACAAATCAAGAGAGATGACACTCTTGAAAAGAAATTCTATTGTGCGTCTATGTGGTCTAGTGGTATGACACTCGCTTTCGGATCGGAAGGTCCTGGGTTCGAACCTCGCTCGGCGCATAGTTGAGACCTTGGCAAAAACTCTTTACTCACATTCTCTCACCGTACTCATGTGTAAAATGAGTACCTGGCCTTTAACAGCGTTGTATCTGTCCGAAATAAATTGTAATATCGCCTAACATGCGTCATATCTCGTTCTACATGTTATGTGTTGCTGTTGGTCAAGGACCCATTGTAAGGCGCGTTGAGCACGTTTAGTGGATATTGCGCTATATAAAACAGCTCATGTAGAGGGAGTTGTGGAGGATAAAAGAGGGAAAGGGAGACCAAGAAGAAGATGGTCACAGGACATCAATGGATGGATAAATAAGCCAGTGATTGAATGTGGAACGATGGCGTAGGACAGAAGCTTGTTTCTGTTGGCAGTTGTGGAGGCCACGTCCAGGGGGGATAAGCCATGATGATGATGATGATGATGATGATGATGATGATGGTGGTGATGATGATGATGATGATGATGATGATGATGATGATGATGATGATGATGATGATGATGATGGTGATGGTGATGATGGTGATGATGATGATGATGATGATGATGATGATGATGATGATGATGGTGATGATGGTGATGATGATGATGATGATGATGATGATGATGATGGTGATGATAGTGATGATGGTGATGATGATGATGATGGTGATGATGATGATGATGATGATGATGATGATGATGATGATGATGATGATGATGATGATTGACTGTAGAGTAAACGATTTTATCCAACAAATAAATAACAGCGATGCGATACTTGAAGTGGGTTGTGGTTGGACCAAGAAATCAGTTGTCAAGTTGGACTAACATCGAAATCCGCTGGTAAAAGGTTAATAGACATGTTTATTGAATGCCAAGATTTCGTTTATTTCAAGTTTTACAGATTTTGAAAAATCGGAAAAGGTGGGGAGAGTTATAATGGGAGGGGGGTGGGGTGGGAGGGAGGGGATGATAGCAGGCACTCACCTGTTCCGAGCGTATGAGCACTGAAAGAGTGCAGAGATGTGCGTCTATGTTTGTGTGTGTGTGTGTGTGTGTGTGTGTGTGCATGTAGGTGTGTGTGTAAAGAGAAGGAGAGAGGGGGGGGCGGGGAGAGGGGGAAAGAGAGGGGAAGAGAGAGAGTGTGTATGTGCGTATGCGTGAGTGCGCGTGCTTGAGTGTGTTTTATGGAAAGATGAGAATATCATAAAGGTGAGTAAAGTAGAAGAGAGGCATTTTTGCTCTTTAAAAAATGAGTTTATTTCGTCGATCGTCGATCGCTTTGATAATTTAGAAAAACGTTTACAACTTCCTCCCTTGTCTGTTTACAACATTGCATGTATTACACGTCACTGAAACTCTATACCTAATGGATCACACATTTGAAAATTATTTCATCGAGAAATGATTTCAACTTAATCTAAATCTTTTGCGTATTTAAGATCATCATCATCATCATCATCATCATCATTGCCTTTTTCACCCTGGGTCAGGGTATAGGCCACAGACAAACAGTTTCCATCCTTCTCTATCCTGAGCTAACTTTGTTATCTCATTCCAGGTCTTACCACTTCTCTGTACATCAGCTTCTTTAATTATTCTCCATGTTCCTCGTGGCCTTCCCCTTGATCTTCTGCCCTGAGGGTTCCAGTCCAATACTTTCTTTGTTATAGTGGAGTCATTCTTTCTTCTAAGGGTGTGTCCAATCCACCTCCATCGTCTTCTTCCTATTTCCTCTCCCACTGGTTTCTGCGGTGTTCTTTTCGATACTTCTTCATTTTTTATTCTATCCATCCATTTTATTGTATTTAATATAGGAATATATTTATTCTTTATTCGTGCTTGTTTAAACGCGGACATAAACAGCAGACGTTGAAAAAGCATAAATGAACAAGTGTGTAATAAAGGTAATCAGAAGGTCTTAGGTTCGATCCCCAGTCGAGGTCGAGTGATTTTTTGGGGGGATTTTCTTTCTTCTATTTCTCTTTCCTATATGTTTTCTGTGTTGCTTTATATATTTGTCTTGGAATGGGATTACTTGGTTTTGTGCTGGAATCCTTGGCTGTGACTTACAGTGTGAGTGAAACAGTCAAATGCATAGTCTGGGTGGGGATCCTGACCTCCCATAGTGGGCAGGGAGGTACAGGCTGTGTCTTCTATCCCCCCATACCCATTTTCAAATTGTTTCCTGTCATTGTCTTGGAATGAGATTACTTAGTTTTGTACTGATCCTTGCCGGAGTTCCTTGGCTGGGAGGGATATTTATTGTTTTGGGAGATGATATTTTTTTCCTTGTAAATCATCTCTCTGTTATGCATTGTAATGTTTAGTTTACATATTATATTATAAAATTGGTAAACATTTGAGTGTATTCCTCTTAGTAGAGACCTGTGCGTGTGTCTGGGTGAGACTTTTAGGTGATCTCAAACTAAATACTTTGACGGTGTGCTCTTGGAATCTACATCTGTTCCCTATTTGAACCAATTCCCCTTTGTCTTACCTTTTCTTTTGTACTTTAATTGTAATTCTAGAACTTTTTACTATCCCATTTTCTTCCTTTTTACTGGCGCTGATATGACCTTAATGTGTTGCAATCACCGTAAAACCATTAAAAACAAAACAAAAACATTCTTCAATTTGACATGTTGAAAAAGCTCACTTGCTCTAGAAATGAGACTCATTTGAAAACATCTTGGCGTGACATACAAAACAGAGACAACTTGAGTTTTCAGCGGTGTTTCTTTTCCAAAACCCGCCGAAACCCAGGCCCAGGTTCACTCCCCAAAGGTGTACACTTCTGTGAGTCCCAGGTTCATTTCCCACCGCTGCCTACTTCCCATAACTTTGTCGGGTTTTGGCAGGTTTTGGTGGGTTTCGGCGGATTTCGGCTGGGTCATGTCGCTAGAATGGAAGAAGGGTCACTTCCCAAGACAGCCCTATACTCGACAGCAGATGGGAAGAAAAAGCGGGGAAGACCCAAAGAAACCTGGAGATGGACGATAGGAAAAGAAATAATAATAAATAAAAATAAATAAATAAATTGAGCTTTATATAGCGCAATATCCACTAAAATGTGCTCAAAGCGCTTTACAAGGGGTCCCTGGTCAACAGCAACATGTAGGACGGGACATGACGCCTGTTAGGCGATATTACAATTTTTCGGACAAAGACAACGCTGTTAACGACCAGGTACTCATTTTACACCTGAGCACGGTGAGAGAATGTGAGTAAAGAGCCTTTTCCAAGGACTCAACTATGCGCCGAGCGCGAGGCTCGAACCCAGGACCTACCGATCCGAAAGCGAGTGTCATACCACTAGACCACATAGCCGCACAAAAAAATAAAGCCGGCCGCAAAAAATGGAAATGTCTGGTGAATGCCCTGTGTGCTTCAAGGCCCGAAGAGGATTAGGTATTTGAGTTGTAGATAGCATCGATTCTAGAGAGTCCCTCTCGTTACCAGGGGAGGTGTCGTAACAGTCTGTCCTGTGTTCAGCTTTCCGTCACCAAAATGATTTTGTTCTCTACTGTTTTCTGGCAATTCTCCACTCATTTAATATCTTGTTATTTCTAAATTTTGGAAAACCCTTTTTCTTATAATGCGGGATTCCCACTTGTAGGGCAGCGTGGCTCAGTGGTACGGTCTGTGCTTCCTACCCGAAAGGTACCGAGTTCAATCACCCGCCGCTGCGTTGTGTGGCCTTGAGCAAGTCACCTCGCCCTAGCTCACTTTGCGGCGCTGCTCTGCGGCTGACGCCTGGGTTATTTCAGTCTTCCCTTGGAATAAACCTTAAAGACAAATTTCCCCTTGGGGATGAATAAAGGGAATTTTTTTTTATTTCTTTTAAACCGAACTTTTAATCAACGCGAATAGAATATAAACAAAAGTGCCATTATGTAACACAAAATCGTTTTCTTATAGTTCTTTATTTTACTATATCTTGTCATGGGGTAACAAAATTACCCCGGACGTACGATTAGGGAGGGTAAGAAATTACCCCGGACGTACGAATAGGGAGGGTAACAAAATTACCCCGGACGTACGAATAGGGAGGGTAACAAAATTACCCCGGACGTACGAATAGGGAGGGTAACAAAATTACACCGGACGTACGAATAGGGAGGGTAACAAAATTACCCCGACGTACGAATAGGGAGGGTAACAAAATTACCCCGGACGTACGAATAGGGAGGGTAACAAAATTACCCCGGACGTACGAATAGGGAGGGTAACAAAATTACCCCGGACGTACGAATAGGGAGGGTAACAAAATTACTCCGGATGTACGAATAGGGAGGGTAACAAAATTACCCCGGACATACGAATAGGGATAGATCTTTAATTTACTATATATTGTCACGGGCAACATTACCCCCGACGTACGATAAAGGGGTAGTTCTTTATATTACTATATATTGTCACGGGCAACAACATGACCCCCGACGTACTAATAGTTCCAGACGTACGAATAGGGGTAGTTCTTTATATTACTACATTATATTGTCACTGGGCAACAACATTACCCCCGACGTACTAATAGTTCCCACGTACGAATAGGGGTAGTTCTCTATATTACTACATTATATTGTCACTGGGTAACAACATTACCCCCGACGTACTAATAGTTCCAACGTACGAATAGGGGTAGTTCTCTATATTACTACATTATATTGTCACTGGGCAACAACATTACCCCCGACGTACTAATAGTTCCCACGTACGAATAGGGGTAGTTCTCTATATTACTACATTATATTGTCACTGGGCAACAACATTACCCGCGACGTAGTAATAATTCCCACGTACGAATAGGGGTAGATCTTTATATTACTATATATTGTCACTGGGCAACAACGTTACCCCCGACGTACTAATAGAGGTAGTTGCCGACGTACTAATAGAGGTAGTTCCCGACGTACGAATAGGGGTAAAAACACGAAGTATGATTAGATTTAATTTGAAAATGCTCATCTATTTAAGAAGGTAATAGAAAAAAAGATAATATAATAAAACAAGAAACTATAACGATTCATGATCAGGGTAGGTAATGCTTTTCCAATCCGCGTGATGCCCAACTTTCCCGATTACTTCCCCTTGATTAGATTTTACATTTGACATACTTTAACTACGATGCCAACTTGAAAGACGATATAGATAGAATGCGCTTGGCCAAGGAGTTCACAACATTGCCATCCGGAAGTATAACGGACCAACACACAAAACTGTGCGTATCCATGAACTTTTATAGTCAGGTTAATACAGTTTAGTGAGCATTACTCATAAACGCGGATGGCAAAAAACAATAACAAAGACATGAGTGATGTCATTTTCGAACTATCTAGAAGGACATTGGTGGGTTGTTTTGCTTTCTATTCCAAACATTATTCTGCAGTATTCTGGGGAGAAAAAAAACCCATATTTTAAAATTTGGTCAGAAAACTCGTCCTTCAAATATCGATCTATTTAAATTACCCCATCTTGGAAAACAAAAACCTCTCAAACCTGGGACTTCATTTAAGTGCAAGTGAGTTATTGTCAATATTTTCTTGAGAATTACTATGAATGTTGACATTTACCTAGAGATAATTTCTGCGAATTTATCGTTATCGGTGGATTTCTTTTTATTTCATTTCTAACAACCCCCCCCCCCCGCCCCCCCCCCCTATCACGGGGAATCTCCAACCCAACTGGGAATCGAACGTTTTATGTAAAATATTTTTCCAGGGGTAGGGGGTGGGGGGGGGGGGGGGGTGGTCTAACAGGGTACGTTAATGAGATTCGCCGGACGCTTGTCACAAAGTCAAGTTGTGCGGCTATGTGGTCTAGTGGTATGACACTCGCTTTCGGTTCGGCTGGTCCTGGGTTCGAGCCTCGCTCGACGCATAGTTGAGTCATTGGAAAAGGCTCTTTACTCACATTATCTCACCGTACTCGGGTGTAAAATGAGTACCTGGCCGTCAACAGCGTTGTCTCTGTCCGGAAAAAATTATAATATCGCTTTACAGGCGTCATGTCTTGTCCTAAATGTTAAATGTTACTGTTGGACAGGGACCCCTTGTAAAGCGCTTTGAGCGCGTTTAGTGGATATTGCGCTATATAAAAGCTCTTTTTTAAAAAAAGCAACCTTGGTGTGTTATTATTACAAACAAAAACGACACATGTCATATAATATAAGATATTTATGTGAACTACACATTTGTACTCGATATCTTCTTTACAATTTAAAATGTTTACACAATTATCGTTTTGTTTTTTTTTTTTTTGTTTTTTTGTTGTTTTTTGGTGTTGGTGTTGTTGTTTTTTCGGCTATGTGGTCTAGTGGTATGACACTCGCTTTCGGTTCGGCTGGTCCTGGGTTCGAGCCTCGCGCTCGGCGCATAGTTGAGTCCTTGGAAAAGGCTCTTCTTTAATCACATTCTCTCACCGTACTCGGGTGTAAAATGAGTACCTGGCCGTTCACAGCGCTGTCTTTGTCCGGAAAATTGTAATATCGCCTAACAGGCGGCATGTCTCATCCTACATGTTAAATGTTGCTGTTGACCAGGGACCCCTTGTAAAGCGCTTTGAGCACATTTAGTGGATATTGCGCTATATAAAGCTCAATTTTTTTTATTTTTTTTTCAGATGATGACCTCTTGATCTGTTTATCAGACGAAGACTGTCAAGCCACGCCCAATTCCTATTGCTTCGAAGAGAAAGAGGGCGGAGTTAACCAATCGTATTGTCAATGTATTCCAACGCATAACAACCAATCAGGAACGTGTCTAGCCAATAAGATCGGTGATGCGTGTACACGTCATACCGATTGCTCTGACGTCATAGAAAATTCGCAATGTCCTCAAAAAGTACGAAAATGTCGGTGCAAATTCGGATACGTGAAAAATGGAGATAGCGAATGCAAGCCTCTTGAAATCGGGACGCCTTGTAAAAAGAACGAACAGTGTCAAGTCGTTATCGACAAAAGCAGATGTCTGCGTGGTTCTGATGGACAAAAGACGTGCGCGTGTATGGGTGGTTACATTCCAGAGGTAGAGATCACAGACTTCAACAACAAGGAAATCAAAATAACCTGTGTCAAGTCCATTCTCGGCAGTAGCTGTGATTCGCCCGCCGACTGCAATCTTATAGGAGATCACGTGACGTGTGTTAACGGAAAATGCAGTTGTGAATCGGGATTTACACTAGATTTTGCGAATGGTGCTTTATTGTGCAGACCAATTACCCTCAACGAGTTGTGTTCGAGTAGGGAAGATTGTAAACACATTGACAACAGTGTGTGTCAGAATGACAATAGTGGTAATAATGATAACACATCAAAATGTGTTTGCGACACGGGATACTGGGAGGACGACAACTTATCCGTGTGTGTCAGAACAATCCTCAACACAGCGTGTGATTTCGACGACCATTGCAAGTTTTCTAACTCCGTTTGCGATTTTGATACAGGATTTTGTAGCTGTGAAGGCCGATATGAGCCCGCGGAAGATGGGTCGATGTGTTATATTAAAAATATCGGCGATGCTTGTGACACAGATGATGAGTGTATTAAATTTGTCAAAGATTCTGAATGCTCAAATAAGATGTGCTCGTGTAAAGATGAATATTTACCGTCTAATAATAATTCTTTATGCGTTTTGCCTATCATAGGCCACACTAACTGCACCACTAACAACACATGTCGATCGCTTGTGTTGCACAGTTTTTGCAGGAGCGACGATAACATCTGCGCATGCCAAATCGGATATGACGTCACCGACGATTTGAATCAATGCCGAGAAAAGAAGCTTCTAGACTCGTGTAGCTCCAACGACGATTGCTCGACCACAAATCCGTTCTCCGAATGTTCTGGGAATTCGAAGCTATGCCAGTGTGTGAGTGGATACGTGTTAGATGATTCGAGCCCGTTTGGAGCCAAGCCATTCTGTCGGAGACGCGTTCTTGGTCGGCATGACTGTCGCACACAGAACGACTGCAGTGATGCCATTACCAACAGCACGTGTGTTCAGTGTCGAGACATGAAGGACGATCACTTGTACTGTACGACCAAGTGTGCTGGAATCGACATTGAATGTAAGTTGTACTAAAGAGTGTGTAGGGTAACATAGTTACCAAGAGCTCTCACTTCTCTAAACCGCAATGCTATTGTCACGTGCCAGGCGAGACAGCGAGGTTGGTGTGCTCCGCGTGTATTATGCGTGCTAGGCTTACTGATACAATGAAGAAAATACGAGTAGAAGACGGAAGATGCTTGGCTTCACCAAAAGCGGGAAGTGAGAGCTCTTGGTAACATAACAATCGTTACCTACACGCTCTTTGGTTGTACTATGTAATGTCTATAGGTAGAAACTTAGCAACCTATCTATTTTTATATCAAACCCGTCAATGTTATTTATTATTTTATATAATATTATATATGACAAAGAAAGAGAAGAGTAATATTAGTTTTCTGAGGTTATTTAATTAAAGAGAAGAATGGCGTATTCAGATCACCGATGTCTGGCACAGACTTGGTACTTGAAGAAGAATATATATATATATATATATATATATATATGAGTGTTGGTGGTACTTGTGGATACTAAAGTGCTCGATAATATTAATAAGAGCATGTAAAATAAATAAAGACACTCACATTGTATTTGTCAGTACAATTGTTTCAGGTCTGATCGCATCTCCTCAGTTGAAGAGGTGAGGTCAGCACTGAAACAATTGTCCGGGCAAATACAATGTGAGTGTACTTATATATTGTACTCTTCATATATATATATATATATATATATATATATATATATATATATATATATATATATATATATTAGTACGGTAAGGCCACAACGCATTTGACGCCCCAAGAGCCTCGGCATTGAGTTGTGTGGGAGTAACTGATTCTCGGCCATGAGTTTGTTAATGCTTAACGTCGCTGAGACGGGAAACATCTACAGGGGCGTGGCTATTGGTTGATTTGGTGCCTGGCACCGCTCCATCTTTTAAATATTGATGACATCATTTTAAAAAATGTAAAACTGAGAAACGTAAATACCGCCTCTTTCTTATTTGAGGAAGTCGTTTCTTTAAATTCTTTTCTTTCTGTTTGTATTTACAAATATAGCATGTTTTAAGTAATTTTCTTCTGATTCTGGCACCACCTTATAGTAAGCATGCCACGCCACTGAACATTTATATTATTGGAAGGTACCATAATGATATATCTTCTTGTTTGGAAATGCAGCATCGACAGTTCAAAATTGAGCTTTTTTTTAGCTTTATATAGCGCAATATCCACTAAATTTGCTTAAAGCGCTTACAAGGGGTCCCTGGTCAACAGCAACATTTAACATGTAGGACGGGACATGACGCCTGTCAGGCGATATTACAATTTTTCGGACAAAGACAACGCTGATAACGGCCAGGTACTCATTTTACACCTGAGTACGATGAGAGAATGTGAGTAAAGAGCCTTTTCCAAGGACTCAACTATGCGCCGAGCGCGAGGCTCGAACCCAGGACCTTCCGATCCGAAAGCGAGTGTCATACCACTAGACCACATAGCCGCACAAGTTTTTTAGGTTACACAAATGTGTGTGTCTGTGTGTGCGTGCCTGTCTACTGTCTATCTGTGCGTGTAGTGCAACGGTATCCTGTATAAACTTACCCATCAGTTAATCACAATTTTGTTTTTCTTTTCATATGTTACAATGATATTTAGCGTGAATCCTTTTCCCTTGTCAATTTAAAGCTGTATCATAATAATAATAGAATAGAATCCTCTTTTCTGTCCTTTGTTTTTCCTTTATTAACAGATTGTACCATCAACACTTGTCTTTGTCAAACAGGATTTTATCCTGAGGCAGGTAAGGGAAATGATTCAGTAAATTTAAATTTCATGTCGTGAATTACTCAGTTGTCTCCCTTCGTTGGATTCTTATTTTTTTGTAATGAGAGAATTTATTTGCTTCTTTGATGGTCCTCAATAGTACTTTTCTTTTCTTTTTTTTTTTTTCAATGAAAAACAGAAGTCGTAACTTCACACATCCTCGCTTCCAGTTCAAAACTCCTGGGAAGTGTGTAATCTGTCTTCCAGAGGACTGTAACAATGAATGGGTTTCTCATTGACTCACAAGGTGGCATCACTATTTCTGTAGTATGATTTACAGGAAGATTCTTATCAATACTGGCTGTAAAAGTAAAAGAGCAAAGATGGATGATCGTTGTTGATGACTAGCATTTATTTAATCTAAAAATTAAGATGCCATCACTTTGAAGCCAGAAGATCAGATTCACCATGTATGTAATCAGTCATCTGGGTGACTGGTTTCCACACTTCCAATGATATTGGAACCAGTATTTTGACATCGTACAATTGTTTAATTATTTTTTTATTGAGCTTTTATATAGCGCGATATCCACTTGATGTGCTCAAAGCGCTTTACAAGGGGTCCTTGACCAACAGCTACATGTGACATGTAGAATAAAACATGACACATGTTGGGCGATATTACAAATTTTTCCGACAGACAACGCTGTTAACGGCCAGTTACACATTTTACACCTGAGTGCGGTGAGAGAATGTGAGTAAAGAGCTTTTTTCCAAGGATTCAACGATGCGCCGAGCGAGGCTGGAACCCAGGGCCTTCCTATTCGAAAGCGAGTGTCATACCACACTAGACCACATAGCCGCACATGACGATATCATCCCATTTCAGCGATAGCTCTATACCTTTTATTATTTTATTGGCTAAACCCCCTCCTTAATACACATTGGAAAATCGTCACATTCGTTACGATGCAGCCAACATTTTTGTCATTCTAATTTCTTTTGTACATCATAATATCATAATATATTAATATAAACAAAAAAGTTTGCTATAATTAAAGTATATTAACACCATGCTGAAGAGCTCGTTTGGCAGAGAGAAATACTTATAGCAAGAACTGGCAGATTTTGTGTTTGAGTGAAATAAATTTATGTTTGTATAAGTTGGGTGTGAAGTTTTGGGGAAAATCCGGAAAATGGCTGGTAAGGAGAGAGTTAACTCCTCCTTACCATACACTTTCAGAATTTTACCCAAAATTTTACACCCACCCTAAACAAAAGTATATATTTATTTATTCAAACACAAAAGCAAAAAACACAGTATATATACATATAATATTCTTCAGCAAAATAAGCTCTACAACACAGTGTCAAGTTTGTATGGCTATAGGGAATGAGATTAGCTAAAGGGTAGCGTCCCTTGATTGGACGTCACCCGTAGTCTGTGACGTCAACAGCGGAAAAGTTATTAGAGAGAGAACGTCATGTTGGTTGTGCGCATGCGTCTCTCGTCCTCGCTTCCGGTGAAAGCGGCTTGAGACACTTCAAAACCAAATTGACGTTCTCTCTGTAAGGGACGCTACTCTTCCGCTAATCTCATTCCCTATAACAAAACATTCTCTTTAAATAATGTGATGTAGGGAAGAAATCGGAATGAGAAAGGTGTTTGTTGAACCGTAACGAATGTGACGATTTTTCAATGGTTGGTGAGGAAAGGGTTAAACATAGTGGGCAGGGAGATACATACTGTGTCTTCTATCCCCTTATATCTGTTTTCCAACATGCTTTCTTTCTTTGTCTTGGAATGAGATTACTTGGTTTTGTCCTGGCCCAGGCCGGAGTCCAAGCTGGGAGGGAAACAGTCAAATGCATAATTATTGTTTTGGGAGATGATATTTTTTTTTCCTTGTAAATCGGTTATGTATTATTATATTTGTTATTTTGAATGTATAGTGTAAGCATTTGAGTGTATTCTTCTTTGTTGGATTTTGTGCTTGTGTCCGTATGGGACTTATAAGTGATCTCAAACTAAGTACATTGGTGGTATGCTCTTGAAATCTACATCTGATTCCTATTTGTTCACAATACCCCTATGTCTTTCTTTCTCTTTGGTGCTTTAATTGTAATTCTATAACGTTTTACTATCCCATTTTCTTCCTTTTTATTGGCGCTTATATAACCTAAATGTGTTGCAAGCGCCGTAAAACCCCTTAAAAAACAAACAAACAAACATGATCAAAAACTTGACTCGTTTCCAGGAGGAACTCAATGCAAAAAACGGAGACTTTGGGACGAATGCTCCGTGGATGAAGACTGCTCTGTGAACGTTGCTCACTCCTCCTGTCTGTCCAATGGGTTTTGTTACTGTCAGGCTGGGTTCATCCCTATGGGCCTTGATACTTGTAATAAACGTAAGTTGGTATAACTATCATCTCCAGGGGCGGTTGCTGGCTGTTTATTTAAGGCGGCATGGATCGAAAACATTATCTCACTGTACTCAGGTGTAAAATGAGTAGGTACCTAACCAGAAGCAGTGTTGATTTTGTTGGAGGAAAATGTTATCTCGCCCAACAGGCATATGTCTCGTCTTCACGTTGCTTTTGGCTTAGGAGCCCTTTTTAAGTGTCTTGAGCTCACTTAGCGGAAATTGCTCAATATCAATGTTCAAGTGGGTGTATTTTTTTTAGAATGTGTGTATATTGTGTATAAAAATAAAAAGGGGGGGGGGGTCATGTGTGGTTTGAATTTTGAAGAGATATACTCACATAAGTGGCATTTACGACGGGCATATATTATGTAAAAGAGGTCCATTTGTCGATTTTCCTCTACAGAAAAAATTGTATAACATCCGATCATTGAAGTCTATGGATCCTTTCATTGTTGTTTCGGTATGGATTGCGATACACGTCTGTTCATTGTGATTTGTGAATATCATTTTTTAAAAAGAACAATATGACCAGGGGCGGTTGCTGGCTGTTTATTTAAGGCGGCATGGATCGAAAACATTATCTCACTGTACTCAGGTGTAAAATGAGTAGGTACCTAACCAGAAGCAGTGTTGATTTTGTTGGAGGAAAATGTTATCTCGCCCAACAGGCATATGTCTCGTCTTCACGTTGCTTTTGGCTTAGGAGCCCTTTTTAAGTGTCTTGAGCTCACTTAGCGGAAATTGCTCAATATCAATGTTCAAGTGGGTGTATTTTTTTAGAATGTGTGTATATTGTGTATAAAAATAAAAAGGGGGGGGGGTCATGTGTGGTTTGAATTTTGAAGAGATATACTCACATAAGTGGCATTTACGACGGGCATATATTATGTAAAAGAGGTCCATTTGTCGATTTTCCTCTACAGAAAAAATTGTATAACATCCGATCATTGAAGTCTATGGATCCTTTCATTGTTGTTTCGGTATGGATTGCGATACACGTCTGTTCATTGTGATTTGTGAATATCATTTTTTAAAAAGAACAATATGACAACAGCAATTAGACTGCCATATAAATTTTCTTCCTTCGAATATCAACTGTGATAACAGTCATTAATAGAAGGAATAGAAAATCCAACCTCAATGCACTTCTTATCTACTCCAAAGACAAGAACATAACTAATAACTACAAATTGAACTGCTGTGTGTGTCGGGATAATGGACTGGGAATCTTATTTATAGCATCATGGGGCTCTACTCGGTGAATGATTTGTGTAATATTCTTATTGATGATTAACATCCGTTTGAGAAAAACGAATAGCATAAGATCTATATTTATTGTAATTTTCTTCATCCGTATGGTTTGATTACAACAAACCTGTTCTTTCAATGATAAAATTGATATGGTTTTGATTTCTCCCAAGTCAGGCCTCAAGGTGTGCAAAATTAAATTTGCCGGCCTGACCTAGTTATTTTAGCAGTCAAGAGTATCCGTTGTTTTCTGTGGGAAGTGGATAGCCGTGGTTTTAAACAGAAGAAAACAAGTCTTTTATATAAAATGCTTGGGCGGCCTGTTGACTTTTTGGCTCATGGTAGCCCCCATACCCCACCCTCAGCTCATTGTCGCACGTCATCTCGCCTCGCGTGGGGCAACAAGAAAAAGAGAGCCGTCCGTGATGACGCACAACCTTCGTACAGTAGTTAAAGGTACCAATCATGGCAAGTAAGACAGGAGAGATGCGCGAGTGTGAACGAAAATCAGCATAGGCAAAAATTGAGACAAAAAGCAGTATCTGCTAAATTTGAAAATTATAGGGCGGCACAAAACAACTTTGCTCAATAGACCGACCGCCAGTGATCATATCATCATCGTCATCATTATCATCATCATCATCATCATCATCATCATCGTCAAAATCATCATCATCATCATCATCAAAATCATCATCATCATCATCATCCTCGTCAAAATCATCATCATCGTCAAAATCATCATCAAAATCATCATCATCATCATCATCAAAATCATCATCATCATCATCATCATCATCATCATCATCATCATCATCACAAAATCATCATCATCATCATCATCATCATCATCATCATCATCATCATCATCATCATCATCATCATTATCATCATTATCATCATCATCATCATGATCATCATCACCATCATCATCATCATCATCATCATCATCATCATCATCATCATCATCTTCATCAATATCACCATCATCGTCTCCATCGTCGTCATCAAGGCTGTAAGAAACCATTTATTCCCCCTCTGTCGATTCTTATTTCGTCATCTTGGAATAAGAGATATCTGCAAAAACATTTAGACGTCTATCTAATTGATAATTCGTTTTAAACAATCTGATTGTTAGTAAAATTTGACGATTTATAATATAATCTGACGTCACAACTTATTACTGTAAGCCTGCCTCTATCTCCACCCCCCCCCCCCCCCCCCCCCCCCCCCCCGGCCGATTGGATTACCGAAAAAAAACGTCGCCGGCTTTTCGCGATTTGGATTTGATTGAATTTTTTGTTTAATTGTGCAACTTGTGACAAGAAACTTAACAAATTACTGCATTACAACCTTTGGATTAAACATACAACAATTGTTGACTGCTTTTTATACTATTATGAAGACTAGCATCCCGGGGATGAGAATAGCCACTTCGTTTAACTGTAAACATGAAATCATTACTCGTTACTATTTAGGGAGAGGGGTGGAATAGTATGCGATTTTTTCATCTCTTTGTATTTATTAAACGAGTTATTTTTATCGTGCGAGTACGTGTTATTACACGATAAAAATAAAACAAGTTTAATAAATACAAGGAAATAAAAGAATACGTTTATTCCACCCCTACAAGTAAGTTTATTAGTTTGTTTTTGTTTTTTTTTGTAATTAAATGGTATGGTATTAGTACTTCTATTCACCATAATTTGTATCTTTCTCCTTCTGCTTCAATGACAATTTGACCCAAAACTGGATTTGTATTCACGCGCACAAAAAGATTATTTATAATTACCAATCTGCTGATTTTACACATCATTTTACACCAATGAAATGTGATAAAATATTCTGTAATCGTTGAAAGCGTTCAAAGCATTATTCAACGATCTCGTATTCAATATGAAATGATCGGGTTTTCCAATGAGAGGGCTGGAATGATGTATATATATATATATATATAATATATAATATATATAATATATATATATATATATATAATATATATATATAATATATATTATATTATATATTCCACAAAACTTTAATCTGTATTCCACAAAACTGTAATCTGTTTCCATAAAACTGTAATCTGTATTCCACAAAACTGTAATCTGTATTCCACAAAACTGTAATCTGTATTCCACAAAACTGTAATCTGTATTCCACAAAACTGTAATCTGTATTCCACAAAACTGTAATCTGTATTCCACAAAACTGTAATCTGTATTCCACAAAACTGTAATCTGTATTCCACAAAACTGTAATCTGTATTCCACAAAAGTGTAATCTGTATTCCACAAAAGTGTAATCTGTATTCCACAAAAGTGTAATCTGTATTCCACAAAACTTTAATCTGTATTCCACAAAACTTTAATCTGTATTCCACAAAACTTTAATCTGTATTCCACAAAACTTTAATCTGTATTCCACAAACTGTAATCTGTATTCCATTAAACTGTAATCTGTATTCCACAAAACTGTAATCTGTATTCCACAAAACTTTAATCTGTATTCCACAAAACTTTAATCTGTATTCCACAAAACTGTAATCTTAAAATAACGTATTCCACAAAACTGTAATCTGTATTCCACAAAACTGTAATCTGTATTCCACAAAACTGTAATCTGTATTCCACAAAACTTTAATCTGTATTCCACAAAACCTTAATCTGTATTCCACAAAACTTTAATCTGTATTCCACTAAAACTTTAATCTGTATTCCACAAAACTGTAATCTGTATTCCACAAAACTGTAATCTGTATTCCACAAAACTGTAATCTGTATTCCATAAAACTGTAATCTGTATTGCATTAAACTGTAATCTGTATTGCATTAAACTTTAATCTGTATTGCATTAAACTTTAATCTGTATTCCATTAAACTTTAATCTGTATTCCATTAAACTTTAATCTGTATTCCATTAAACTTTAATCTGTATTCCATTAAACTTTAATAATCTGTATTCCATTAAACTTTAATCTGTATTCCCAAAACTTTAATCTGTATTCCATTAAACTTTAATCTGTATTCCATTAAACTTTAATCTGTATTCCATTAACTTTAATCTGTATTCCAACATTACACTTTAATCTGTATTCCATTAAACTTTAATCTGTATTCCAATTAAACTTTAATCTTATTCCATTAAACTTAATCTGTATTCCATTAAACTTTAATCTGTATTCCATTAAACTTTAATCTGTATTCCGTAAAACTTTAATCTTTATTCTACTAAACTTCATTCTGTTTTCCATAAAACTTTATTCTGTATTCCATAAAACTGTAATCTGTATTCCATACAACTTTAATCTGTATTCCATAAAACCTAAATCTGTATATCGTAAAACTTTAATCTGTATTCCTCAAAACTTTAATCTGTATTTTATAAAACTTTAATCTGTATTCCACAAAACATTAATCTGTATTCCACAAAACTTTAATCTGTATTCCACAAAACTTTAATCTGTATTCCAACAAAAAACTTTAATCTGTATTCCACAAAACTGTAATCTGTATTCCACAAAACTGTAATCTGTATTCCACAAAACTTTAATCTGTATTCCACAAAACTTTAATCTGTATTCTACTAAACTTTAATCTGTATTCCACAAAACTTTAATCTGTATTCCACAAAACTGTAATCTGTATTCCACAAAACTTTAATCTGTATTCCACAAAACTTTAATCTGTATTCCACAAAACTGTAATCTGTATTCCACAAAACTTTAATCTGTATTCCATAAAACTTTAATCTGTATTCCGTAAAACTTTAATCTGTATTCCATTAAACTTTAATCTGTATTCAACAAAACTGTAATCTGTATTCCACAAAACTGTAATCTGTATTCCACAAAACTGTAATCTGTATTCCACAAAAGTGTAATCTGTATTCCACAAAACTTTAATCTGTGTTCCATAAAACTGTAATCTGTATTCCACAAGACTTTAATCTCTATTCCACGAAACTGTAATCTGTATTCCACAAAACTGTAATCTGTATTCCACAAAACTGTAATCTGTATTCCATTAAACTGTAATCTGTATTCCACAAAACTGTAATCTGTATTCTGTTAAACTGTAATCTGTATTCCACAAAACTTTAATCTGTATTCCACAAAACTGTAATCTGTATTCCATAGAACTTTAATCTGTATTCCACAAAACTTTAATCTGTATTCAACAAAACTTGATTTCAATTCCAGGACTGCTGGAGGACGTGTGTCACAAAGATGAAGACTGCGATGCCTCTGTGTCAAACAGCTACTGCAACAAAAACCACAGGATTCAAACCCTGGTTGATAACAATGGTAGTGACGGGGACCAGATTGTCAACGTCGAAGGGATTTGCTCATGCCAATCGGGGTATAATCCAGTAAATGGGTATGTAACTGAACCTTAGATGAAGCCAATCGCTATCACGTATTGTGCTAAAGCAATGATCTCCTCCATGTGGCAAAACTTACAGACAATTGAGCGTTGAGTTTTTTTTTATATAGCGCAATATCCACTAAACGTGCTCAGAGCGCTTTACAAGGTGTCCCTGGCCAACAGCAACAATTGTTGCCTGTTAGGCGATGTTATATTTTTTTCGGACAGAGACAACGCTTTTAACGGCCATGTACGGTGAGAGAATGTGAGTAAAGAGCCGTTTCCAAGGACTCAACTATGCGCCGAGCGAGGATCAAACCCATAATCTTCCGATCCGAAAGCGAGTGTCATACCACAAGACCGCATAGACGCACAATCATTAATGATTCTTCTCCATTAGGCAACGCTTAAAGGCAATCTTCATCTCTTCCATTCATCACAGTCCTAGGTGAGATCCTCCTACTGTCTGCAGGTGTGGTCAGTATCTATGTACCTCCCTACAGATTTTGCCTCTTTGTCTCGTAGTCTGTTTTTTTTTCATATTCCTCAAACTATACTTACTTAATCCTCTTCGGGCCTTGAGGCACATAGGGCATCCACCAGACATCTCCATTTTTTGCTATCGGCTGCTTTTGCGGTGGCTGTATTCTTTCTCCATGGTCCTTCGCCAGGTGTCTTTGGGTCTTCCCCGCTTTCTCTTCCCATCTGCTGTCCAGTACAAGGCTGTCTTGGGAAGTGACCCTTTTTCCATTCTGGCCACATAACTCAGCCAACGCCATCTTCCTCAAAGGTTCCATGTAAAAGACTTGCTAGTGATTTTCTGTCCTTGGGTTTTTGAAGAGTGTGTCCAATCGGTCTCCAAATACAGTGTTGTATTACTTAATTTTATCGACTTCCCCCGAATGTGTTTCCTGAGTTCTTGATCATTGATGTTACCTGGACAAAATATCTTTAAAACATTTTACAGGAAATGTGTCTCTTTTCAACCATGTTTTATTATATGAAAACATCATTGAAAATAACAGAGCGATTCAAAAACCCAACAACGTTAATCTCTTTGCTTAATATAATTACATAGCTATATCAACAATTTAAGTATGCCCTTTTTATAAGAGTATTAAGATTGCTGAAGTGTGTGTTGGACTTTAGAGTAGCCCCATACTAAACACGAATCTGAAGTATTTAGCATCTCCTTTTGTACTGTTTGAATTATTCCCATTTGCCTTGTTCTTCCCGGGACACCTCGCGTTAAATAACCGCACTTATGTTAACTTTCTTACTATTTTAATTACTATCTGCCGATAATTGAGATACAAATGTTACAACACGTGTATTTAGAAGTGTGATAATTAATATCTGCCGATTATAGGGAAGGAGATTAGCGGAAGAGTAGCATCCCTTGATTTGACGTCACCGGCGGAAAAGTTATTAGAGAGAGAACGTCATGTTGGTTGTGCGCATGCGTCTCTAGTCCTCGCTTCGGGAGACACTTCACCGAAAGCAAGGACGAGAGAGACGCATGCGCAAAACCATGTTGACTAGTGCCGCGCTGAGGACCGGTCCTATTGGATCGGTCCTACGGTCTTTTAGCTGTGAACCGGGGATCGGTCCCATAGTGAAGACCGGCGGCGGTCCTCACTTCTTATCACCTTTCAACTAGTGCCGCGCTGAAGACCGGTCTGATCACGGTCGGTCTCGCGCCATAGCCTTCTACTTCCCCAGCGATTCGTTGCCTTCGGTTGCCTATCTTCCACCAATCACCACCCATCCCACTTAATTAATCGCACCCACCCCCCTTTGCCATACACTAAACGACACAGACGACCATACAGGCAGACGACCACCAACCTCCACTCCGCAAACCGCCCTTTCGTGTGTGAGATGGGGGGGAAAAGGAGGCGCACGCCTTGGACGATTCCATTATACGGGGTAAATTTCAAAATTTACTACACCATAATGATCGCAATGACAATGATCTATGGTGAAGGCATGACCCCTCTTCTCTAATGGGTTATTGTTTGAAATGTATGTGACTACTAAAGATGTGTGTGTTTGTGTGTGTGTGTGTGTGTGTGTGTGTGTGTGTCGAACCTAGCAAGTAGCAAATCCGATTTTTTGTTTTCTTTTGTCCATCTCTTGTCGCCACTCCTTTCTATCGCATTGTTGTCATTTAAAATAATACAATAATATTAAAATTTCGTTTGGTGTTTTTACTAATCAAATAATATGAGTTTCATTAGTTTCTTCCTTCCAAAAAACCCAGTTATAACGTCTGAATTTTAAAAAAGTCCAATAGAATATTTGGGGACCCCGATAGCTCAGTTGATAGAGCACTCTCTTTATACGCAAAGGGCCAGAGATCGATCCCGGGTGCAGTCGAGTTTTTTCTGAATCCCTGTCTACTCAGCAATGAATGGGTAGCTGAGTTTGTTAGATCTGGCGAAAAGTCACCATCGACCCCTCTTATTACCTCATCCACCCCCTCTTATTATAACTTCACGTCTCTCTCTTACTCTTCAATGCTCGCTGCCCTCTAATGTGTGTGTGTGGGGGGGGGGGGGGGGGAGGGGGGGGGGTAGGAGTTGCGTGTGTGTATCAACGCCACGAACAACTCGATCAACGCCTTGGGCGATGCCATTATCTCCGTTAATGGGGATAAATTTCAAATTTTATTAAATTATCGAAGTAACAATGAAGTACGGTGAGCAAATAAAGAAGGCATCACCCCTCTTCTCTAATTAGGTTACAATTTGAAATGAGTGTGACTACTCCGTGTGCTTTACTCCTGTAGACCACGGTTTTCATTGTGTAGCGGTCTTTAACGGTTCAAGAATGAACGATCCCACTTCCAACAGTCTCTCAGGAATGTTCAATGTCGAAAAGGACCGGACCGGTCCTTGCGGTCTTCATTTCCCAAGGACCGTAGGACCGTGGTCCTTAAGCTTGCCAAGGACCGCCCCGCACTAATGTTGACGTTCTCTCTGTAAGGTGATGTCCAATCAAGGGACGCTACTCTTCCGCTAATCTCATTCCCAATCGAGATACAAATGATAAAACAAATGTATTTAGAAGCGCGATGTGTTGGCCAATGTTTCATCTAACGTGAAGGCACTTTAGATCGACAACATTATACTATTCGTACAAATGGCTGTGTGGATAAGGCATTGCCCTAACACACGGAAATCCATGGTTAATGCTACGCTGATGGCACCTCATGTTTTCATTAAACAACAAAATTGACCCCAAATGCTCACTTTGCGGCTAAAAGTGAGCTTTTATAGGGAATGAGATTAGCGGAAGAGTAGCGTCCCTTGATTGGACGTCACCCATAGTCTGCGACGTCACCGCGGAAAAGTTATTAGAGAGAGAACGTCATGTTGGTTGTGCGCAGACTATGGGTGACGTCCAATCAAGGGACGCTACTCTTCCGCTAATCTCATTCCCTATTTGGAGCGGGGGCGAAGTGGCCGAGTGGTTAAGATTAAGACATTGCACAGTGACTTAGAAAGTCATGGATTCGAGCCCCGCTTCAGGTCGTTTTGGTTTGTATTGTTTTGTTTTGTTTTTGTTTTTTCCTTTGGTGAGATTCTTAACCCCCTCTCTCGTCTTGCTCTCTTTGGACAACATAGGTGATTTCTATTTTCATCAGATTTTTGTTTTGTAGATCATCTATGTTCCCTCAAGCCGAGGAAAAGGATGTATTTTGTTTTAAAATGTAGAACAATATTCGCTAAATTATGTGCTCCAAGCGTTTAACTCTCTCTCTCTCTCTCTCTCTCTCCTCTCTCTCTCTCTCTCTCTCTCTCTCTCTCTCTCTCTCTCTCGTCTCTCTCTCTCTCTCTCTGTCTCTCTCTCTCTCTGTCTCTCTCTCTGTCCCTGTCTCTCTCTCTCTGTCTCTGTCTCTCTCTCTCTGTCTCTCTTTCTCTCTCTTTCTCTCTCTTTCTCTCTCTCTCTTTCTGTCTCTGTCTGTCTGTCTTTCTCTCTCTCTCTCTCTCTCTCTCTCTCTCTCTCTCTCTCTCTCTCTCTCTCTCTCTCTCTCTCTCTCTCTCTCTCTCTCACAGAAATCTAAAAAAAATGGGAATCATTTTTTTCTAATTATCCTTAACCCTTTGCTTACCAGCCATTTTCAGAATTTTCCCCAAAATTTAACACCCACTCAACACAAAAACAGACATTTCTTACTCAAACAGAAAATCAACAAATACATTCTATGCATAATTTTGATCAGCAAAATGAACTCTACAACACTGTGTCACGTTTTATAGCTAGAATAAAACATTTGTCTTTAAATTGTGTCATTTACAAAAGAAATCTGAATGATAATAGTGCTGGTTGGATCGTAACGAATGTGACGATTTTCCTGTGGTTGGTATGGAGAGGGTTAATTCATCAATTTAATTTTGTTTACAGATCGGCTTGTCAAAGGAGACGAATTGGAGACAAATCTTGTTCAGCGCATTCCGACTGCAGCGACTCAGTCCCCGGAAGTATGTGCTCAACCGGAACATGTCTCTGCCGCCCTGGGTACTTCCCGGGATTTGACTTGTATTCATGCACGCCCAGGACACTACACGGACCATACTGCTCAGCCGACGGGGACTGCCATGCTGTGATCGACCATTCACATTGCTCAAATCACAAGTGTGTATGCAACACCGGCTACCGAGTCGAAAGTGATACAGAATGTGTTAGGTTTAAATTGAACGACGCCGGATGTAGAGATGTCCAGGACTGCGCAGACGCAGTGGAAAATAGTACCTGTTCCTTCGGCGGCGGAAGTGGTGGAGCTGTTTCAGTTTGTGACTGTGTGGTTGGGTTTCACCCGAATATCGTCACGACAGACACGTGTGTTCCTAGGAACATCAGCGGACACGCGTGTCAAAACGACGAGGATTGCTCATATTCCGTTGCCAACAGCTACTGTCAAGATGACCAATGCGCATGCGTATCAGGATATTACGATAAGGAAGGAGGAACACTGTGCGTTAAAAGTAAGTTGTTACACAACAAAATACTTCTCTTTGATTCAAACTATGAATGGGCACGATCTATAAATAGTTCGCAGTTGAGGTCATCAGGTCTTTGTTATCGTTTGTTGCCATCCGTGTTGATGAGGAATTCTCACTAAACTGTATTATCCAGACTATAAAAGTTCGTGATTACACATAGTTTTGTGTGTTGGTTCGTTTTACTTCCGTATGGCAATGTTATGAGCTTCTTAGCCAAGCACATACTATCTATATTACAATTTCATGTGCTCGAGGTCATTGGTCACATTGTAAAGTGTGCTCAAAATGACCCACATAGTGAAAAGTGTTCACAGTTTGAGAAATATCCAACGTTACAATTGGTCATTTTGCTCAGCATGACTCATGGGTATGTTTACAGCTTTCATAAACAAAGCAGCGTATTTAGATACATTGAGAAATAAATGTCCAATCGTTGTACAGCAATAGAATCATGTGATTGATGAGTAGGTTGGACAAAAAGATGAATATAGATCGCTCCCATTGATCAGAGAT
Source organism: Berghia stephanieae (assembly GCF_034508935.2). Lineage (NCBI taxonomy): Eukaryota > Metazoa > Mollusca > Gastropoda > Nudibranchia > Aeolidiidae > Berghia > Berghia stephanieae. The sequence continues at coordinate 39,184,623 of NC_088371.1, read as the reverse complement.
TCTGAAGCAGTTTCCGACAGCTGCTTTAGCCTTTTGTCCTCTTGACAATCAAACAAAATACGGTCAAGTTAAAATAAAATTCAAAAATCAATAAAGCAACGTGTCATTAATATAGATAGAATGCGCTAGGCTAAAAAGCTCATAACATTGCCATCCGGAAGTTAAACGGAGCAACCCACAAAATTCTGTGTAACCATGAACTATTATAGTCTGGATAATACAGTATAGTGAGAATTACTCATAAACGTGGATGGCAAAAAAAGCAATAACAAAGACTCGAGTGACGTCATCTTCCTTCTATCTATACTGGGTATAAACCGACGTGTACTGATTTGCAGGTCTGATAACCTAAATTGTTATGGGCTCATTGGTGTAATTGAATTTCTCTCAAACAAACACAAAATATTGTCCTGCGGCTACAATGTGGTCTTGTGGGTTGACACTAGCTCTCGGATCGGAAGGTCCTGGGTTTGAGCCTCGCTCTGCGGAGCATAGTTGAGTCGTTAGAAAAGACTCTTTACTCACATTCTCTCACCGTACTCAGGTGGAAAATGAGCACCTGGCCGTTGACAGCGTTGTCTCTGTCGGAAAAATAAATTGTATTATCGCCTAACAGGCATGATGTCTCATTCTAAATGTTACGCGTTGTTGTTGGTCAGGGGCCATTCAAACTCAAGCCATTTACAACAGTGATAAATCAGCCCCATAATGGCGATCGGTTACCAGACCTGTGAATATGTATACAAAGGTAAAGCCGACAGTTTAAAAAATCACCCACCGTCGGCTGCAACTATCCGTTGCCTTCGTAATAGGATTCTGTAGTCTGATGTCACGCCACCCAGCAACGGCGGCCGTCTTGATTCTAAACAAAGAAAATCATTACTTTTTATTCTTCATGCTGGCTAGAACGTTTCATATGCCTTGTGATCAGAATGTGTAAAAGTCAAAACATGACCAAGTTTATGGGGTTATTTCCTCTGGATACGCTTTTTATGCTCGCCGGAGAAATATTTCATACGGGCGTCCGCCATCATTCCGATAGTTTAGAGCCGGTGTTACTAAGTTACCATGCGTCATTAGGAAGGAAGTGGCGTTACGACTGTTGAATCCTATTTCATTCATAGCCTGACACAGGCCAAAACATGACATCAAACGACAAATAGAAGCGATATATATTAGATTTCCATGTGCTCGAGGTCATTGGTCACATTGCAATGTATGCTCAAAGTGACCCACATAGTGAATTGTGTTCACAGTTTTTGAAATATCTAACATCACGATTGGTCATTTTGTTCAGCTTGATACATAGGTATGTTTACAAACTTCATTTTAAAAAAGCAGCGTGTTTACATTTGTTAAGAAATATCCAATCGTTGGACAGCAACAAATCATGTGATTGATGACCTGGTTGGACGAAAACCTGAATATAGATCGCTCCCATTTCATTCATAGCCTGACACAGACCAAAACATGACGTCAAAAGACATCGACACCAACAAAAGAAAACAAATCGTGAGTTGTATCCATTAGTTCAACCAATGGGATTCGTTGTTTCCTTAAGTACTGATGTGGATTAGGAATAATGACAATAAACTCGATCAATGAACTATAAAGAACAACTTTAATGGGAGCGATCTATATTCATGTTTTCGTCCAACCAAGTCATCAATCACATGATTGATTGCTGTACAACGATTGGATATTTCTTAACACATAATATAAACACGTGCTTTGTTTATGAAAGTTGTAAACATTCCCATGTGTCAAGCTGAACCAAAATGACCAATCGTGATGTTAGATATTTAAAAAGCTGCGAACACTTTTCACTAAGCGGGTCATTTTGAGCACATTTTGCAATGTGACCAATGACCTCGAGCACATGGAAAGTTAATATAGATCGCTCCCATTCAAATTAAACATTTTGCTTCCTCAAGCTTCATATATAATATTATGTAACATTCCGTTAGCTTCATTCTCTCTTACTTTCTCGCAGACTATTCTCCGGACATTCACTCATTCCACTACGATACACACAACGGTGACCATTATAATACTCTTCAACAGTCATGGCGTCACTTCCCTCGTAATGACGCATGGTAACTTAGTAACTGGCTCTAAACTATCGGAACAATGGCGGACGCCCTTATAATATATTTCTCCGGCGAGCATAAAAGTGTATCCAGAGGAAAAAAACATAAATTTGATTATGTTTTGACTTTTACACATTCTGATCACAAGGCATATGTAAAGTTCTCGCCAGCATGAAGAATAAAAAGTACTGATTTTCTTTGTTTAGAACCAAGATGGCCGCCGTTGCCGGGCGGCGTGACATCAGACAACTGAATCCCATTGTGAACAGTTTTCACAAGTGCTCCTAACGATAACTCACTTGATTAAAGGTGCAAGAATCTATAGATAGTGTGCACTTGTCTAAGAAGCTCACAACATTGCCATCCGGAAGTATAACGGACCAACACACAAAGCTATGTGTAACCATGAAAATTTATATATAGTATGCGCTTGGCTAAGAAGCTCATAACATCGCCATCGGGAAGTATAACGGACTAACACACAAACTATGTGTAATCATGAACGTTTATAGTCTGGATAATACCGTTTTGTGAGTATTACTCATATGCGGATGGCAAAAAACAATAACAAAGACCAGAGTGACGTCAACTTCATTCTATCTATATTAGACTAGGAACCCCCCCCCCCCCTTCCTCCCCCAACCGTCAAACGATGACCGGGTTGATGGACGAGTTATGTGGCTATGTATGACACTCGCTTTCGGATCGGAAGGTCCTGGGTTCGAACCTCGGGCTCGGCGCATAGTTTAGTCCTTGGAAAAGGCACTTTACTCACATTCTCTCACCGTACTCAGGTGTAAAATGAGTACCTGGCCGTTAACAGCGTTGTCTTTGTCCGAAAAATTGTAATATCGCCAAACAGGCGTCATGTCCCGTCGTACATGTTAAATGTTGCTGTTGACCAGGGACCCCTTGTAAAGCGCTTTGAGCACATTTAGTGGATATTGCGCTATATAAAGCTCAATTTTAATTTTTAATTTTTTTTTATGAATACAAACGAAGAGTACAAGGGAAAAACCACAAATGTCCATTTTTGAAATTTTTGTGACTGCCCTATTTGAGTGATATCAGGGCATTAACGATAAACTTTCCCTTTATAAATAGAAACTACAACCATAACTCTTTAATTGTATTTTTTTGTTCGGTGTTATAGATAGTATGCGCTTGGCTAAGAAGCTCATAACATTGCCATCCGGAAGTATAACGGACCAACACACAAAACTGTGTGTATCCATGAACGTTTATAGTCGGGTTAATACAGTTCAGTGAGCATTACTCATAAACGCGGATGGCAAAAAACATCAACAAAGACCTGAGTGACGTCATCTTCGAACTATCTATATCTTTAGAGGGGAAATTTAAACGCCTAACATCACTCAAGGGGGAAGTCACGAAAATTTAAAAAACTGAATATCTGTGGTTTTTCCCTCGTACTCTTCATATATATTGTGTTGCATTATTCGCTTAATATTTCCAACAAATTATAATTATTATGAATGTCACTTGAACTTTATATGCTCTAAATCGAACCTTCAGAGTGAATTAAAACAATTTTGGCGGGTGGTTGGATGGGAGCATCACCCTTGAATCATATACCTATGATGTTCGCATGGGTGTACGATCCGATAGTGATGTCGTTTCTTCTTCTCTTTACTAGCCTATCCTGCTTCTTTGGTTTGTGATTGTATTTTTGACAGGGATATTTTTTTCCTGTAAATCTTCTGCCTGTTTG
>NC_088371.1:39133301-39170801 GCF_034508935.2 Berghia stephanieae | reverse complement strand
CGTCGGTGACGTCACAGACTATGGGTGACGTCCAATCAAGGGACGCTACTCTTCCGCTAATCTCATTCCCTATAAAATAACACTCTGTGTTTGGAATGGAGATGGGGACAAAATAGAGCCTTTGTTTATGATAAGCTGTAAACAGCATTTCAAATGGATAACATATGGCTTTCTGCCTGTGTAAATATTTACCGGCTAAATCTGGATGCAGTCACTCCTTAACCTCCTCGAACGAAAAAAAAAAAGACAAATCGATTTTAATAGACTTCCGTTCCAGATCGTGTGACGTCAATGCAATTTGAATACCTGCACATCCTTTAAACCAATCAAAATGGTGATCATTGAAGTTTAAGGGTTTTGTTCGGCTATGTGATGGTATGGCACTTGCTTTGTCTCACCTTTTCTTTTGTGCTTTGATTGTAATTCTAGAACTTTTTACTATCCCATTTTCTTCCTTTTTACTGGCGCTGATATGACCTTAATGTGTTGCAAGCGCCGTAAAACGCTTAAAAACAAAAACAAAAATATTTCTTCTTTACGGTATATATAAAAAACGAAGGGTCTGGGATGAGTGGACTTTTGAGAGGTTTACGTTAATAATATTATACACAGTGAATTATGTTGTGATTATAATTACTGAACTCTCCACAGTCTTGACCAGGGGTTTACTTTTCACGAGATTCCTGTGTACCACTCACTAACATTACTAACCTGATTTCAAAATGACACAGTAAATTGTAAACTTTTTACACACTTGACATAAACAACGGTAACATTTGAAGTTGAAAGCCAGAGGCGTAGATAGCTTCCTTTTGTGATTTCTCCATTCATAAAAAATAAACTGATCACACTATGGATTAAACATGTAAATTTCTCACAATTTACAAGTATTTCTCCAGAGAGGCGAAGCACAGAATGGAAGTGATCTATATCATGTTTTCGTCCAACCGAGTCATCAATCACGTAATTTGTTGCTGTCCAACGATTCCACATTTCTGAACAAATGTAAACACGCAGCTTTGTTTATGAAAGTTGTAAACATACCCATGTGTCAAGCTGAACACAATGACCAATCGTAATGTTAGATAGTTCAAAATCTATGAACACTTTTCACAATGTAGGTCACTTTGAGCACATTTTGCAATGTGACCAATGACCTCGAGCACATGGAAAGTTAATATAGATCATGCCCATTCTTTTCATGGAATGTAGCCAAACAGCAATACTATTAATAGATTGCCCACAACCAGGAACTCAGAGTGGAGAGGTCAATGGGCATGGTCAATATTAACTTTCCATGTGCTCGGGGTCATTGGTCACATTGCAAAGCGTGCTCAAAATGACCCACATAGTGAAAAGTGCTCACATCTTTTTAAATATCTAATATCACGATTTGTCATTTGATTCAGCTTGACACACGTGTATGTTTATAAGATTTGTAAACAAAGCTGTGTGTTTACATTTGTTAAGAAATATCCAATCGTTGGGCAGCAACAAAAATCATGTGATTGATGACTTGGTTGGACGAAAACATGAATAAAGATCGCTCCCATTAATAATTATATCATCTCATATGCACCTCTTGAAGTTGATAATCGCGGTTCCTTTAAAAGGTTATGCTATACAGAACTTACATGGAATCTGGTATTGAAGTCGTTTCGCTTCAGTGATATTTCACATAATTACATTCAAAGGCCACCCCCCCCCCCCCACCCCCACGTCCCACCCCCCACTCCCACGTCCCACCCCCCACCCCCACGTCCCACCCCCCACTTTCCTCAGTGAACATCATTCAAGAACGGTAAACATGTACCGTGCTCAATGGGTGACCAGTGTGTTTTCGTGATATGTCTTGTGCGACCTTTATAACAGATAGTTCGAAGTTGACGTCACTCAGGTCTTTGTTATTGTTTTTTGCCATCCGCGTTTATGAGTACTTTTCACTGAACTGTATTATCAGGCTATAAACGTTCATGGTTACACACAGTTTTGTGTGTTGGTCCGTTATACTTCCGGATGGCAATGTTATGAACTTCTATCTATAGTTGCCTTGCTCAACAGTTGGTCGGAGATTATGTCTTTGTGATGGGCATTTATCCTCGCCCTATCCAATACGGGTGTAAAAATTTAGAGGACCCCCCCCTCCTCCTCCCCCCCCTCCTCCTCCCCCCCCCCCCCCCTCCTCCTCCCCCCCCCCCCCCCCCCCCCCCCCCCCCCCCCCCCCTGGTTTTTTTAATCAATGTCTTTGTCCACTGTAAATATTAATTTCATCATCCTTCACCATCCCTGCCAGAACCTCAAGAAGTTGGATCGCCGTGTATTTCTAACAAGCAGTGTCAAGACATTGACGTGCTAAGTACGTGTAACGCAAGCAACGGTGACGTCATCAAAAAGTGTGTATGTCCCAATAACATGTTTGTGGCTGAATCTTTGAGGAAATGCGTAAAATGTAAGGTTTTAATTTATTTTCTGCTCTTCATTTATGTTTACTTATCTGTACCTCAGCTTTCGTCGTCGTCGTCATCATCATCATCATCATCATCATCATCATCATCATTTCATCATCATCTTCATCTTCATCATCATCATTATCATCATCATCATCATTAACATTTCATCATCATCATCATCATCATCATCATCATCATCATCATCATCATCATCATCATCATCGTTACCACCACCGCCACCACCACCACCATCACAATCATCAATATTTCGTTCGAGCGACCGCAAAGTTAATTGAGATTTTCATTGTTATTATCACATTATGTATTTGAATTTGCAGGTAGATTGTAAAATAGAATATTTTAGGCTTGTTTAAAATGTTTTAATATGCAGACAAGATCAGAATATTTCATTTCGGCATTTGAATTCAATGGTAGTAGTAGAGACATCTTTATGTTATTCAACAATGTTTTTGTTTTTTTAAATTAACTTGTTAACCTTTTGTTACATCTTGCATCTCCTCTTTCTTGCATCTTGCATCTTGTATCTCCCTTTTTACATCTCAATTTCCCATTGTTTCATCTTGTATTTTCCCTTTGTTACATCTTATATCTCCCATTTGTTACATCTTGTATCTCCCTTCTTACATCTTATATCTCCCATTTGTTACATCGTATATCTCCTTTGTTACATCTTGTATCTCACCTTTGTTACATCCTATACTTCTCCTTTGTTACATCTCATATCTCCCCTTTGATACATCTTGTACTTCCCATTTGTTACATCTTATATCGGCCCTTTGTTACATCTTATTTTTCCCCTTTGTTACATCTTGTACTTCCCCTTTGTTACATCTTATATCTTCTTTGTTACATCTTATATCTCCCCTTTGTTACAGCTTGTTTCTCAACTTTGTTACATCTTATATCTATTTTGTTACATCTTGTATCTCCCTTGTTACATCTTGTATCTCCCCTTTGTTACATCGTATATCTCCTTTGTTACATCTTATATCTCCCCTTTGTTAGAGCTTGTATTTTCCCTTTGTTACATATTGTATTTCCCCTTTGTTACATCTTGTATTTTCCCTTTGTTACATCTTGTATTTTCCCTTTGTTACATCTTATATCTCCCATTTGTTACATCTTATATCGGCCCTTTGTTACATCTTATTTTTCCCCTTTGTTACATCTCGTATCTCTCCAGTACCGGCCAAGGTTAGAGACCGGTGTCGATGGTCATCTCACTGTACACGCCAAATCGACAATAGCTTTTGTTACCATGGTAACGGAACATGCCTCTGTCAAGATGGCTTCTACGAGGATGAAGGAGGTCGCACCTGCTCTCGGCGTGAGTTGACGAATATAAAAAAAATTGAAGTGTTCTATTGAATGAAAATTGTTATTAACCACAGTACCATTTTTTGTTTTTGTTTTTGTTTTTGTTTTTTTTTTGGGGGGGGGGGTTGGGGGGGTGGGGGGGTGTTGAATGGCTCAAGTTGCTCAAGTTCGAATGCAGCAGCCTCTTATGGTTTTCACACTACTATGTTATGACGATTGACCCAATCAGCAAAGACTGGTCCGCACTCGTGCACCGTCGCAAACCCGCCGGGTAGCATCGTCACAACACACCGTTCGACTAGATGCTCTGTCGTCTCAGGTTCTTGCCCACAGCGGGTACATGTTGGACAGGTAGAAAGACCCCACCAATGAAGCGCACTGGCCGTAAGGCAGATCCTCGACCGAAGCCGATTAGCAGCCACCCAATGTCTCCTCTTACTGGTATCAAAGCCTGGCAACTTCTCACCAAGCTTAGAGGAGTGAAAGCGAGTTTCATTCCACAAGACCGCATAGCCGCACAGTCATAAAAACGTTCCTAATCATAAAACAGGACAGCGTATCGTGTTCAACGGGATTTGAACTGTGACCCAAAACAAGATTAACTTCCTTCCACACCATCAGCTCGCCATAAGTATGAATCCTTCCTTCCTTCCTTCCTTCCTTCCTTTAGAGGCATTGATTGAGCCCATGGAGCCGGGGTTTATCCCGGTTTCTATAACCTCAAAAGGACATAGCAATTGCTTGCTATCCTTTGAATAGGACGCTAGTCGATAGCAGAGTACTGTTCGTCGTAGATCTCCTACCTTGTCGTTTATTGTGGGTGAGCTTGAGGCATATCAGGGACAAAGGGGTAATTCCGGTTGACCGTCACGAGACCATCCCTGATGTCGGGCCTATAACAGGTACCTTGAACGACCCGCCCTGATGTGTGACTAATGGAGATCCAACCCGGTGCCCGAATGGCCTCGGCCATCCCCGGCTCCACACTACTATGTTCTAATGATTTTATGCCCAATCTGAATTCACCAATGATGAAGAAGCGGTCGGCAGTCAAGCCAAATACTACCGTGTTCGTGTCGCCAGGACCGTCGGACGGGTCGAGAAATAAACAAACATTAAATTGATCTTTTATATAGCGCAATATCCACTTAACGTGCTCAAAGCGCTTTACAAGGGGTCCCTGGCCAACAGCAACATTTAACATGTAGGACGAGACATGACGCCTGTTAGGTGATATTACAATTTTTAGGACAAAGACAACGCTGTTAACGGCCATGTACTCATTTTACACCTGAGTACGGTGAGAGAATGTGAGTAAAGAGTCTTTTCCAAGGACTAAACTATGCGTCGAGCGCGAGGCTCGAACCCAGGACCTTCCGATCCGAAAGCGAGTGTCATACCACTAAACCACATAGCCGCACAAACATCCCAATGCATCTTCAACTGGAAAATACGATATCAGGGTTAGCGACCTAACGCACAATATTATTGTCCCTCAATATCGAGAGCCAGAGTATGACCCCAAAAAATGAGCTTTTGTCAAAGCTACTGGCCGTCCATAGCGTCGATATTCTCCTATTACAGAGACCAATCTTTATTCAGGCGCGCAATCTTCTCGATCCCAGATGCCAGGCTATAGGGAATGAGATTAGCGGAAGAGTAGCGTCCCTTGATTGGACGTCACCCATAGTCTCTGACGTCACCGGCCGCAAAGTTATTAGAGAGAGAACGTCATGTTGGTTGTGCGCATGCGTCACTCGTCCTCGCAGCGAGGACAAGAGACGCATGCGCACAACCAACATGACGTTCTCTCTCTAATAACTTTTTCGCCGGTGACGTCACAGACTATGGGTGACGTCCAATCAGGGGACGCTACTCTTCCGCTAATCTCATTCCCTATATGCTGGTCCAGCGAGAGGACACTCGCAGGGCTCAATGGAGGGGTTAGCGTTTACGCTAAAGAGCCTTCGAAGGTAAGGGTCATAGAGAGCGTAACGGACAGCAACGGGGTGAATAGAATTTCCAGGAAAATGGGTGGGTTGTATAAATACACATCTTTTTGCAATCTTTTTGCATCTCTTTGTACAAATTTGCACATCTACAAACCACCCAAAGCTACTTATTAACCAGACTAGAAAAGTTCATGGCTGCACATAGTTTTGTGTGTTGGTCCGTTATACTTCCGGATGGCAATGTTGTTTGTTTCTTAGCCAAGCGCATGCTATCTATAACATTCAATATTTTTTTATTTGTCTGTATAGTTCCAGAGGAATTTGGAGATCGGTGTCTACAGAACTCACACTGTACACAGATGGACACTCACTCGATGTGTGACAGAGGCAACAATACCTGTATCTGTCAATATGGGTACACGCAAGTGACGAGTACTCAATGCGAGGAACGTAAGTGGACATAACATAATATCATCTAGAAACCACTCCCTGTCGTCAAGCTTGTGGTGATAATACTCTTCAACAGTCGTAACGTCACTTCCTTCCTAATGACGCATAGTAACTTAGTAACACTGGCTCTAAACTATCGGAACAATGGCGGACGCCCGTATGAGATATTTCCCCGGCGAGCATAAAAGCGTATCTAGAGGAGAAAAAACAACATAAATTTGATCATGTTTTGACTTTTACACATTCTGATCACGAGGCATATGAAAAGTTCTAGCCAGCATGAAGAATAAAAAGTAATGATTTTCTTTGTTTTGAACCAAGATGGCAGCCGTTGCCGGGCGGCGTGACATCAGACTACTGAATCCAATTAATCAGTAGATTTTTGACCAATCAAAACATGGAATTTGTGACACACCTTCACACGTGCTCGGACAAACATAGTTGGTTATTTATAGACAATAACGTGAATGAAATTGACCTCTTCTGGGCCGTTGTTATTGTTTGTACACCGCCAGATGGGTGACTAGTTATCACACTATTTGTTTCGATCATATTATGATAAAGTTTAAGTTTACACATAGTTTTCTGTGTTGGTTCTATTGATCAAGCGATAGAACAGTGTGGGTACTTTACTTACATGCCGTCGATCGTAAAACCTCCTGTGTAGTTTGTTAAATCTACCAATCATTGCCATTGTTTACATGATGACGACTGTCCGAGAGGCGTGGTTATCTAAGTGTCAATTCGTGGACATGAGTCGGAACATAGGAGGACATCTCATTCCATGAACATCTTTTCCTCCATTTGCTTTGGTCAATAAATCGAAAAGGAAAATCTGAAATTGTAACACAAAATAAACCATTTATTGAAATCTATGTCCAACTTTTTTTCCAAAAAGATATGTTGAAAGATGTCTTCCGATTCCCAAATACAAACGTTACCCCGAACCTCAGAGTTCCGTTAGAGTTAGTGTCACTAGTCGTGTGAGAATGACATTAAATCACAGACCTCCGATAACAAGAACCTAATCCATCGCTTAATTGTACGCCGTTGGATTGTCACAGGTACTCCTACTACTACGTCTTCTAATGTTACATTTCTATGATGTCTTTTATCTTCCATTATTTTATAGAAAGTTCCACCAGTCTCTCATACGTCGACCAGTCCTCAACACTTATATCACATCCTTGGGATTCTCTACTCACACACCCACGACACTAATGCTAACTCTCCATTCACACTCCAACCACCGACGCTACAAAAACAATTTATACTCTTTTTTTTATTTTACTTGTTTTCAACGTTCATTTGTTTATTGTTGTGCTGAAGAAGAGTTTGCACCCGAAACGTCCTATATTTGTACTTGTTCCCATCCGAAGCGTCTCATTATTACATTTTTCTTAGTATTTCCTTTTTTTTCTTTTCACTAAAACGTGTCCACTTAACCCTCTCCTTACCAACTATAGAAAAATCGTTACATTCGTTACGATACAACCAACATTATTCTTATTCAAATTTCTCTCGTACATCATAAAATTTAAAGAAAATGAGCAGTGTGTTGTAGAACATGATTTTCTAAAGAAACTATCTATTTATCGCAAGAACTTTACTGCTATTGTGTTTGAATGATAAAAACAATATTTTTGTGTTAGTTGGGTGTGACGTTTTGGGGAAAATCCTGAAAATGGCTGGTGAGGAGAGATTTAACTTTGAGTAAACATTACTAGGACCTTTATCTCTCCTTTGATTATCACGGATCGTGTTTTGATAGAACGAAGTTGACGTCACTCAGGTCTTTGTTATTGCTTTTGGCCATCCACGTTTATGAGTAATTCTCACTAAATTGTATTAACCAGACTTTAAACGTTTAAGGTTACACATGGTTTGTGTGTTGGTCCGTTATACTTCCGGATGACAATGTTGTGAGCTTCTTAGCCAAGCGCATACTATCTATATGTACAAACACACACTCATGATATTGGAAATAGGCTTCAACAGTCGTGACGTCACTTTCCTCGTAATGACGCATTGTAACCTAGTGACTGGTTCTAAACTATCGGAACAATGACGGACGCCCTTCTCCGACAAACATAAAAGTGTATCCAGAGGAGAAAATCATTATAAATCTGATTATGTTTCGACTTTTATACATTCTGATCACACGACATGTGAAAAAGTTCTAGCCAGCATGAAGAACAAACCGTACTGATCTTCTTTGTTTAGAACCAAGCTGATGGTTGCAGGGCGGACGTGACAGACTATTGAATCCAATTCTTATTTGTGATCCCTCGTCTCAAAACAGTATTATGTCGGGATAGACCAGATGCTAAAAAGTCAAATTATAGTTAAACTGGTCAAGAATATGAAACGTTGGTATTTAGCACAGTAAAATATGATATTCATTATCCTCTATAAAGCATATAAACTCAACGCAAGTCTGATATTTCTGGCTACAAATTCCATTTTCAGTATCTTAATCATCACCGACTTAATACCATTTTGAGACAAGAGGTCACATTTACCTTTTTTCCCCCTCCAGGTCCGCAAATTCCACGATACAAACGTTATCCTGACCCAAAGCCCCCGATCGAATGTCACGGGTCGTGTGAGAACCAATCAAACACCATCTGTACGGAGACGGTACAGAACAGCATCTTCCATTGTAGGTGTGACCACAGATACGCAAAGGCCTACAACAAAGATAACTGTGTTCGTAAGTTCTTTTGTCATATTTTGTTCACGATCTTGATGATGATGATGATGAGAAGGAAGAGGAGGAAGAGGAGGAAGAGGAGGATGATGATGATGATGATGATGATGATGACAAGGAGGAGGAGGAAGAGGAGGATGATGATGATGATGATGATGATGATGATGATGATGATGATGATGATGAGGAGGAGGAGGAGGAGGAGGATGGTGATGATGATGATGATGATGATGATGATGATGATGATGATGATGATGATGATGATAAGGAGGAGGAGGAGGAGAAAGAGGAGGAGGAGGAGGATGGTGATGATGATGATGATGATGATGATGATGATGATGATGATGATGATGATGATGATGATGATGATGATGATGATGATGATGATGATGATGATGATGAGGAGGATGATGATAAGGAGGAGGAGGAGGAGCAGGAGGAGGAGGAGGATGGTGATGATGATGATGATAATAATGATGATGATGATGATGAGGAGGAGGAGGAGGAGGATGATGATGATGCTGCGCTGCACTGCGGCTGACGCCTGGGTCATTCCAGTTTTCCCTTGAAAAAGACCCTAAAGACAAATTCCCATTGGGGATGAATAAAGGGAATTTTATTTTATTTTATCTGATGATGATGATGATGATGATGTTGTTGATGATGATGATGATGATGATGATGATTGAGTAAGAACTTCAATAATAAAAAGAAAAACGTATATCATTCAAATCTCAATAAACTGAGAATCTTTTACCTGAAAAGTAAGTTTTGAAAGATAGTTCAATATGGGCGTGTCTAAAACGCATATTGAAACAGTTTTAATTCTTTGTTATAATTGTTTATGGTAACTGTTTGATTGGATTGCCGTTAGGACTGTTTTAATTCTTTGTTATAATTGTATATGGTAACTGTTTGATTGGATTGTCATTAGGACTGTTTTAATTCTTTGTTATAATTGTTTATGCTAACGGTTTGATTGGATTGCCGTTAGGACTGTTTTTATTCTTTGTTATAATTGTTTATGGTAACTGTTTGATTGGATTGCCGTTAGGACTGTTTTAATTCTTTGTTATAATTGTTTATGCTAACCGTTTGATTGGATTGCCGTTAGGACTGTTTTTATTCTTTGTTATAATTGTTTATGGTAAGTGTTTGATTGGATTGCCGTTAGGACTGTTTTAATTCTTTGTTATAATTGTGTATGGTAACTGTTTGATTGGATTGCCGTTAGGACTGTTTTTATTCTTTGTTATAATTATTTATGGTAACTGTTTGATTGGATTGCCGTTAGGACTGTTTTAATTCTTTGTTATAATTGTGTATGGTAACTGTTTGATTGGATTGCCGTTAGGACTGTTTTAATTCTTTGTTATAATTGTTTATGGTAACGGTTTAGTTGGATTGCCGTTAGGACTGTTTTAATTCTTGGTTATAATTGTTTATGGTAACTGTTTAATAGGATTGCCGTTAGGACTGTTTTAATTCTTTGTTATAATTGTTTATGGTGACTGTTTGATTGGATTGCCGTTAGGACTGTTTTAATTCTTTGTTATAATTGTTTATGCTAACCGTTTGATTGGATTGCCGTTAGGATTGTTTTTATTCTTTGTTATAATTATTTATAGTAAGTGTTTAATAGAATTGCCGTTAGGATTGTTTTAATTCTTTGTTATAATTGTTTATGGTAGCTGTTGGATTGATTTGCCGTTAGGACTGTTTTGATTCTTTGTTATAGTTGCTTATGCTAACCGTTTGATTGGATTGCCGTTAGGACTGTTTTAATTTTTGTTATAATTGTTTATGGTAACTGTTTGATTGGATTGCCGTTAGGACTGTTTTAATTCTTTGTTATAATTGTTTATGGTAACTGTTTGATTGGATTGCCGTTAGGACTGTTTTAATTCTTTGTTATAATTGTGTATGGTAACTGTTTGATTGGATTGCCGTTAGGACTGTTTTTATTCTTTGTTATAATTGTTTATGGTAACTGTTTAATAGGATTGCCGTTAGGACTGTTTTAATTCTTTGTTATAATTTTGTATGGTAACTATTTGATTGAATTGCCGTTAGGATTGTTTTGATTCTTTGTTATAATTGTTTATAATAACTGTTTGATTGGATTGCCGTTAGGACTGTTTTAATTCTTTGTTATAATTGTGTATGGTAACTGTTTGATTGGATTGCCGTTAGGACTGTGTTAATTCTTTGTTATAATTGTGTATGGTAACTGTTTGATAGGATTGCTGTTAGGACTGTTTTAATTCTTTGGTATAATTGTTTATGGTAACTGATTGATTGGATTGCCGTTAGGACTGTGTTAATTCTTTGTTATAATTGTTTATGGTAACTGTTGGATTGGATTGTTGTTAGGACTGTTTTGATTCTTTGTTATAATTGTTTATGGTAAGTGTTTGATTGAATTGCCGTTAGGACTGTTTTATTCTTTGTTATAATTTTGTATGGTAACTGTTTGATTGGATTGCCGTTAGGACTGTTTTAATTCTTTGTTATAATTGTTTATGGTAAGTGTTTGATTGGATTGCCGTTAGGAATGTTTATATTCTTTGTTATAATTGTTTATGGTAAGTGTTTCATTGGATTTCCGTTAGGAATGTTTATATTCTTTGTTATAATTGTTTATGGTAAGTGTTTGATTGGATTGCCGTTAGGACTGTTTATATTTTTTGTTATAATTGTTTATGGTAAGTGTTTGATTGGATTGCCGTTAGGAATGTTTATATTCTTTGTTATAATTGTTTATGGTAAATGTTTGATTGGATTGCCGTTAGGAATGTTTATATTCTTTGTTATAATTGTTTATGGTAACTGTTTGATTGGATTGCCATGAGAGAAGAGAGTTAAAAAGGCGAGAATTATCAAAATTGTCTGAACAGGAATGGTCACCCATGTGTTCCTAATGAGAAAATCGGGGGTTGATACCTTGACCAAGGAAAAACAATATTGTTCCTGAGGCGGGCTCGAGACCAGGGCCAGCCTTCCTCACCCCCCCCCCACTCTTCCCCAGCCATTTATCAACGGAATGTGTAATAATTAAAGACTGGTTTTCAATAACTGATTAACTCGACTTCCCCAGCGTTTGAGATTATCTCTCTCTAAAAGCTAAATTGAATTATAAACTTTATCTTAAGTATCAAGAGACAGAAAACTTTCCCTAAAGTGATATTACAATAAAATGGAAATAAAAGGGAGATTCCATGTAAAATATTCCTCAAACATCTCAACACGGGAATACTAGAGATATAACTTTTTTTGGATAACCTTCATTTCTTCAATTCTTCAATTTGATTTACCCTTTCATCTATTCACCTAGCTGTCCAAAACCTTCAACTCTTCAATTTACCCTTTCATCTATTCACCTAGCTGTCCAAAACCTTCATTTCTTCAATTCTTCAATTTGATTTACCCTTTTATCTATTCACCTAGCTGTCCAAAACCTTCATTTCTTCAATTCTTCCTGGGTGGGGTTCCTGACCTCCCATAGTGGGCAGGGAGGTACATGCTGTGTATTCTATCCCCCCAACCCGTTTTCCAATTGTTTCCTGTCGTTGTCTTGGAATGAGATTACTTGGTTTTGTCCTGGCCCTGGCCGGAGTTCCTTGGCTGGGAGGGAAACAGTCGAATGTATAGTTATAGTCTTGATATTTTTTTTCCTTGTAAATCATCTCTCTGTTATGCATTGTATTATGTTTAGTTTACATATTATATTATATGATTTGTAAACATTTGAGTGTATTCCTCTTGGTTGGGACCTGTGCTTGTATCTGGATGAGACTTTTAGGTGATCTCAAACTAAGTACTTTGACGGTGTGCTCTTGGAATCTACATATGTTCCCTATTTGAACCAATTCCCTTTTGTCTAACCTTTACTTTTGTGCTTTAATTGTAATTCTATAACTTTTTACGATCCCATTTTCTTCCTTTTTACTGGCGCTGATATGACCTTAATGTTTGCAAGCGCCATAAAACCCTTAAAAACAAAACAATCTTCAACTCTCCAATGTGATTTGCCAATTTATCTATTCATCTAGCTGTCCAGACGTATCTGTACATGTTACGTCTTACACACGAAGCAGGCAAGTACGACTACGAACCCCTACCCTTCAAGCACCAGTACAAGAGTTCACAGCTCTTGGCATTCAAAAGATTTGCTCAAAGAATCACACACAACGGGGTATGGATGTATTATTGTCATTTTAGCACAACATTACAGCATAATATCTTTGAAAGTGACAATGAATAACAATGTAAAATTGAATTTAAGCTTCACCTTAATATACGAAAACAGATAAAATAGACGTTTCGGGATCCCCTTTATCAACAAAACCCAAAACGTCCATTTTATCTTCTTTTTTTTTCGTATATGAACATGAAACTTACCTTCAATTTTACATTGTTATTTATTTTTTTCGAGCTTTGAGCAGCATCATTTACGTTAGAAATTGACAAGAATAACTCCGGCTCCAGGATTAGCCTTGGTTAATTCCTGGATTCCAGCTGCCCAAAAACCACGCCTGGTTGTTTGGCTACGCCTACAAAAAGTCATCAGGGACGTGTATGTATCAGTGGTTTACAACTTTGTCGGAAATTGTACACATATTTAACCTTTACCTATATATAAGCTTGTACAACACATTCGTCACAATACACAAAATCGCATCTATAGGGAATGAGATTAGCGGAAGAGTAGCGTCCCTTGATTAGACGTCACCCCATAGTCTTATTAGAGAGAGAATGTCATGTTGGTTGTGCGCATGGTCTCTCGCGGAAGCGAGGACGAGAGACGCATGCGCACAACCAACATGACGTTCTCTCTCTCTAATAACTTTTCCGCCGGTGACGTCACAGACTATGGGTGACTATGGGTCCAATCAAGGGACGTTACTCTTCCGCTAATCTCATTCCCTATAGATAGTATGCAGATGACGTCACTCAGGCCTTTGTTATTGTTTTTGCCATCCGCGTTTGTGAGTTGTTCTCACTAAACTGTATTAACCAGACTTTAAAAGTTCATGGTTACACAGAGTTTGTGTGTTGGTCCGTTATACTTCCGGATGGCAATGTTGTGAACTCCTTGGCCAATCGCATTCTATCTATAGGAGAATAAATAATAAATATGATATATAAAAACCGCTTGTGTCTATGACACATGTGAAGTTGCTTTGGTGGAGTGACTGATAGATATTGTTTTATGCCCGTATGATGTACACACCAAGTACACATTATCAAAGTGGTACACACTTTGAAATATTTGGTACACCCAGGGGTGTACAATACATCCGGATGAAAAGCACTATTTATATACATATATAGGCACTTGCAAGAAGTAGCTCTCGCGAGTTGAAAACAGGCGAGGATTTCTGTTTCCGTTTTTGAGGGGGAAAAATTTAGGAGTGATTTTAAAATGCTCATTCTTCTTTCTCAGTGGAATGAAATGGCATGTATTATATATCATTGGAAAGGGCATAAAATTCTACATATAATGATGCTAATATTATTATCTTCCTATATCATGATTTTGAGAAATCTTTGCGTAAAGAGAGTATATGTGTTTAAACGCTTATAACTTTTAAACCAGAGATGGTCCTTCTTAATAAAAAAAAGTCCTTCTGAGATACATATTAAAGTAGCTTCTCTAAAAATTTCAGAGCAAAATATGTTTGCACTCAAAAGTTAGAGCTCCCCAAAAAACAGTAATTGGCCTCGATTGTTTACAGAAGCTGCCATTTTCTTATACTGATTCACTGTCTGTCGTCTGCTGGGTTTGAGAGATAACTTCGTCAATCCACATCAAAACTTTACATCTTTATATCTTACAAAATATTCCATTTATAGAAGTTATTTTTGTTTTAAATTATTCAATTAATTGGCGTTTTCATGTCCATGCATTCATTTTATAATTTACAATTCTCTTCCTTTTTTTCCGATTGATTTTTCACTGTTGATTTTGACGTTTTTCATCCTTTGACGGACGTCTGTCCAATTTAGGGTAACGGGGGAGCGGAAGTTTTTAAAATCACCTATTTTCGACCATTTTAAACACTGATACACCACCTCAAACATTTATCAGTCCATATCTCTGCTTTTATGAGGTCTATTTTCATTTTGGAAAGTTCAAAGTGAACAACTAAATGACGCCGATTCAGTGGTGTATTTGGTCTATCTACATGTGAATAAATATTTAATTGTCGACTTTTCCAAAATTCCAATAGGTCATTCATTTGCATGTCGTGATCTATTTTTCCTTAATTTCAGTTGTTTCAGCTCTAAACTATACCTTTCTCTCTCAATAAATAATTATTTTTCTGTTTGCAATGTATTACAGAGATGTTGAATTACCACATGTAAAAATTTCAAAGTTGTATCTGAAGCCGTTTCTGAATTATACTTGATTATCCATTGGGTTGCTGTGTTTTGGTCACATATTTACTTAAGCTTCTATAGAGATTTTTCACCACATAAAAGGTCATAACTTTTTAACTAGTTGAGATAGAGGGATAATTTTTTCACTTTAGTAAATGTTTCACTCCCCTTTATTTTTCTACGCTAAATTAATACCGATATCACTATTTTGAAAAATTCTTGCAAGTGCCTAATATATATATATATATATATATATATATATATATATATATATATATATATATATATATATATATATATATATATATATATATATATACAATACAGAATACAAATTGTCACTCACATTTTTTGTGCCCGAGACGATTCGTTTCTGTGTCTCTTTTCACGTCCTCGGTCGGCGTAATCCTTAGTAATGTCCGCAGAAAAAAGTTTTTATATATATATATATATACATTTCAAGTATAATTATGATCAACTTCTATAATATTGTTTCGAGCACTAGTAAAAAGCCCAGCATTCGCTCTCATCGGGATGAGATATTTTTATAAATAGCTCCTTTTATCAATATGTCATGGTTTGTGTTTTTATTATTATATATATATAAGATCATTTGTTTCCTTGAAAACGGCTAACAACTACTCAATTCTCATTATTTTTTGGTTATCTTTGCCTTGTATGTATTTCCAACACCTCAACTCTTAGTTAAATAATTACATACACATTTTACTATTGACGTTTTCCCACCTTTTTAGATAATGCAGACTATCAGGAAAACCGCCCTCAAGTTCCGCTATGTGTCCAGCGAAGTTCTGAACTTCAAACATTTGGAAAGTGATCAGAGCAACCATTCAGACACTGGGGTCAAGGTCACAATCTTGCTTCACTTCGAGGCCACGCACAAATACTACGGAGCTACGTCTTCTAGGTTCATTGACTCTATACTTCGTCGAGAGCTGCGCAGGTAATTCAACAGACTAGTCTGTGGGTAAGAGGCTTCAACAGTCGTGACGTCACTTCCCTCGTAATAACGCATAGTAACTAAGTAACTGGTTCTAAATTATATGAACAATGGCGGACACTGTAATGTCGTCGCCAAGTGTATTGTATTGATATTGTTTTATCAATAATAATAATTATGTTTAAGTCAAACCTCAAAGAACAACACAACAAGATTGTTAGATGATAATCGGAAAAAGGTTCTATTCAACTCAAACTAAAAACAATGTGCAGTGTAGCCAGTTTGGCAGTTTACAACTAAACGTTAAATAAATACAACTAAACTTATTAATCGATATATTACAGACACCCTTATGAAAAACTTCTCCGACGAGCATAAAAATGTATCCAGAGGAGAAAAACATTATAATCTGATCATGTTTTGACTTTTATACATTCTGATCACATGACATGTGGAAAAGTTCTAGCCATAATGAAAAATAAAAGTACCGATTTTCTTTGATTAGAACCAAGCTATTGGTTGCTGGGAAGACGTCACATCAGACTATTGAATCCTATTCACAATGGAAAATACTGGTCACCTGATTGTTCCTGGTTTAAGACTTGTCGCGGAAGCGAGGACGAGAGACGCATGCGCACAACCAACATGACGTTCTCTCTCTAATAACTTTTCCGCCGGTGACGTCACAGACTATGGATGACGCCCAATCAATGGACGCTACTCTTCCGCTAATCTCAGTCCCTATTGTATGATAGTAGTACTTCGATTCGCCATAATTTGTGTTTTTCTCCATCTGCTTGAATGACAATTTGACCAACAAAAAAAAAAAAAAAGATTTGTATTCATGCGCACTAAAATATTATTTTTAATTGACAATCAGCACTCTCTATCTATAACACCTTATACAGTGAGCGGAAATATTTGGCAACCGTTAGATTAAATCTTTGTGAAACGCATTCAAAGCATTATTCAACGATTACGTATTTACTAAGAAATGATATGGTTTTCCAATGGGAGAGTTGGAATAAGATCTATTTTTTCATCTACAAGCGTCAACATTTTTTTACAGTGTGGAGTCAATGCCTATTGGTCCTGTCACCAAGTGAATAAAAAAAAAATAATAAAAACTTGAGCTTTTATATAGTGCAATATCCACTAAACGTGCTCAAAGCGCTTTACAAGGGGTCCCTGGCCAACAGCAACACATAATATGTAGGACGAGACATGACTCCTGTCAGGCGATATTACAATTTTTTGGGACAGAGACAACGCTGTTAACGGCCAGGTACTCATTTTACACCTGAGTACGGTGAGAGAATGTGAGTAAAGAGCCTTCTCCAAGGACTCAACTATGCGCCGAGCGAGGCTCGAACCCAGGACCTTCCGTTCCGAAAGCGAGTGTCATACCACTAGACCACATAGCTGCACAATAAGTAGCATTGGCCTTTAAAACTCTTGGTAATACGTCATAGCCACGGCATTCTACACACGTTACTCACTCATTTTAGATTGGCGACTTGTATGGTCTGAATGGGAGATTTTGAGCCATGTGAATACTCTTCAACAGTCGTAACGTCACTTCCTTCCTAATAACGCATGGTAACTTAGTAACACTGGCTCTAAACTATCGGAACAATGGCGGACGCCCGTATGAAATATTTCCCCGGCGAGCATGAAAGCGTATCCAGAGGGGAAAAAAACATTAAATTTGATCATGTTTTGACTTTTACACATTCTGATTACAAGGCTTCTAGCCAGCATGAAGAATAAAAATTAATGATTTTCTTTGTTTAGAACCAAGATGGCCGCCGTTGCCGCGCGGCGTGACATCAGACTACTAAATCCAATTGCCAAATGTGCATAATGGCATAATTCTTATGCATTGTTCTTTTTGAAAATATGAATACATTACTTTTGTTCTTTACACTTTTATTTTGGCAGATCAAACAGAGAGTTGGGTACAAGCAAGCTGCTCGTGGGGTCGCCATTGAAATATTCTTCTGTTGTGTCAGGTATTTTGTCACGGGATTGTTTGTTGTGGAGAAAAATGAATCCTGACGCCTCTAAGGGAAATACCTCGAATAAAGCATAACCTGTAAAGCAACAGTCACACAAACTAATACAAGCAAACAACTCATACACATCATCATCATCATTGCCTTTTTCACCCTGGGTCAGGGTATAGGCCACAGACAAACAGTTTCCATCCTTCTCTATCATCATCATCATTGCCTTTTTCACCCTGGGTCAGGGTATATGGCACAGACAAACAGTTTCCATCCTTCTCTATCCCGAGCTAACTTTTTTATCTCATTCCAGGTCTTACCACTTCTCTGTATATCAGCTTCTTTAATTTTTCTCCGTGTTCCTCGTGGCCTTCCCCTTGATCTTCTGCCCTGAGGGTTCCAGTCCAATACTTTGTTTGCTATAGTGGAATCATACACACCCATATCATATGTATACAGAAAAAGCATTCACACCAAAAAGACACTGGATACACAAATCACACTAAAATAGCACACACATAGAAAATTATGACATTCAAATGATTGAGCACTATGAAGATCCGTGAGTTTACTTTTTGCTATATAATATATATATATATATATATATGTGTGTGTGTGTGTGTGTGTGTGTGTGTGTGTGTGTGTGTGAGTGTGTGTGTGTGTGAGTGTGTGTGTGTGTATATATATGTGTATGTGTGTGTGTGTGTTTTTTTTAGACCACCCATTCGACATCTCTTCTTTTCAGACTTTGACGAGTGTGAGTCACCTCAACACAATGACTGCTCACCCCAAGCAACGTGTGTTAACACACTTGGCAGTTTTATGTGTGTATGTCGATCCGACCACGTGGATGTGTCGTTGCTGCACAAGAAAAGAAAGGGCCGAAAGTGTAAAGGTAAATAGGGATCTGGATTTGGTGTCTAACTGATTATAAAGATGGGGTCCACATATTTCTGAATCCAGATGTCTATTTACAATGACAGTTAATGACTCGTAGGTCACGTGAGTGCACTTGAACACGTTGACGTGTACAAACTTTCAACCATCTGATATAAATCCTGAAGTTTGTTATCCAAGACTATTCCAAGATCATTTTGAGCTTTATATAGTGCAATATCCACTTAATGTGCTCAAAGCGCTTTACAAGGGGTCCCTGGTCAATAGCAACATTTAACATGTAGGACGGAACAAAACGCCTATTAGGCGATATTACAATTTTTTGGACAAAGACAACGCTGTTAACGGCCATGTACTCATTTTACACCTGAGTACGATGAGAGAAAGTGAGTAAAGAGCCTTCTCCAAGGACTCAACTATGCGCCGAACGCGAGGCTCGAACCCACGATCTTCCGATCCGAAAGCGAGTGTCATACCACTAGACCACATAGCCGCACAAAAATAGAAATTACTCTCTACTAGAATTCTTGTAGAGCGACTGGATAATTTTGATCATCTTTTGCGGGATGCCATAATGCCTCAGTATCTTCCATAGACTATCTCAATGAACGCTACCAAAAGTCTTTTCAAAATCGATAGATTTTGATTGCCTCAATAGTTTTTCATACTGTTGTGTCAACCGTATTAACTCCAAGGCCGTCCGCCTCATTAGTATTAGGGAAGGTGCTCGGTTCTGGTCTATTAACTCTCTCCTTACCAGCCATTTTCAGGATTTCCCCCAAAACTTCACACCCAAGTAACAAAAAAAAATATATTTTTTATCACTCAAACACATTAGCAGTAAAGTTCTTGCGATACATAATTTCTTTAGCAAAACATGCTCTACAACACATTGTTTTCATATTCTTTAAATTCTATGGTGTACAAAAGGAAAATGTTGGTTGTATCGTAACGAATGTGACGATTTTCCTATCGGTAGTAAGGAGAGAGATAAGGATATTCCGTATCCTGGAAGTAACGCTCTTTCCATATTTTAATTTTTTTGTTTCCTCAGCCTTCACATGTACTTCTTGGCTAGTACCTCTGTGTCTTCGAAGTTTCTAAGCTATCAAGTAGACTGTTTTCGTGTCTTTCTGTTCTGCCACTGCCTGTGTCTTCTCTGCAACGTGGTCTACATACTTCCATTGTCTTTCCTTAATGATCTTTTTAATGTCTTATTAATCTTATTTTGTTTTGTACATCCCATTGAGACCAGGTGATTTGGTACATAAGAATTTCGTCTTTTTTTTTTTCATTGCTCTCTGTCTTCTGCTGCTGACCATCTCTCAGACGTTATCCATTTCTGGCATTTTAAAATTAGGCCAGAAAACTCGTCCTTCAAATATCGATCAATTTAAATGACACTCATCTTGTCAAAAATCTCAAACCTGTGACTTCCGTTTTTGTTTCCTTGACTTGGAGGTTCCATTGACTTAGCGTGTTAGATACGACAGGTAAATAATTCCGTGCTTCTTGTTCTGAGTCGCATATGAGGTCCACATTTTGATCTTAATTCTATGAGTGCTGCTTCTCGATACACATTAAATAAGATAGGACTAAGACTGCCCCCCTGTGGCGTTCCAACTGTTTTACTGATTGTTGCTGATTCTTTGCCAGACGTAAATGTGAAAGTTGTATTGACAAGTAATGCCGTGATCAATCTTACAAGAAATAGTTGACATGAGAATTTAAAGACAATTAAATGTTTCAATTAATAGTAAATGATCTATTAAGTTGAGCTTTAATAAAAATCGATCTTTTATATAGCGCAATATCCACTAAACGTGCTCAAAGCGCTTTACAAGGGGTCCCTGGCCAACAGCAACACGTAACATGTAGAACGAGACAAGACGCCTGTTAGGCGATATCACAATTTTTTTTTGGACAAAGACAACGCTGTTAACTGCCAGGTACTCGTTTTACACCTGAGTACGGTGAGAGAATGTGAGTAAAGAGCCTTCTCCAAGGACTCAACTATGCGCCGAACTCGAGGCTCGAACCCACACGACCTTCCGATCCGAAAGCGATTGTCATACCACTAGACCACATAGCCGCACAAAAATAGAAATTACTCTCTACTAGAATTCTTGGAGAGCGACTGGATGATATTGATCATCTTTTGTGGGATGCCATAATTCCTCAGTGTCTTCCATAGACTGTCTCAGTGAACGCTACCAAAAGTCTTTTCAAAATTGATAGATTTTGATTGCCTCAATAGTTTTTCATACTGTTGTGTCAACCGTATTAACTCCAAGGCCGTCTGCCTCATTAGTATTAGGGAAGGTGCTCGGTTCTGGTCTATTAACCCTCTCCTTACCAGCCACTTTCAGGATTTCCCCCAAACTTCACACCCAAGTAACAAAAAAAAATATATTTTTTATCACTCAAACACATTAGCAGTAAAGTTCTTGCGATACATAATTTCTTTAGCAAAACATGCTCTACAACACACTGTCTTCATTTTCTTTAAATTCTATGATGTACAAAAGAAATTTGAATAAGAAAAACGTTGGTTGTATCGTAACGAATGTGACGATTTTACTATGGTTGGTAAGGAGAGGGTTAAGGATATTTCATATCCTGGAAGTTTCGCTCTTTCCATCTTTTTAATTTTTTGTTTCCTCAGCCTTCACATGTACTTCTTGGCTAGTACCTCTGTGTCTTCGAAGTTTCTAAGCTATCAAGTAGACTGTTTTCGTGTCTTTCTGTTCTGCCACTGCCTGTGTCTTCTTCTCTGCAATTTGGTCCACATATTTCCGTTTGTCATTCCTTGCTGATCTTTTTAATGTCTTCGTATTTATATTTTGTTTTGTACATCCCATTGAGACTATGTGATTTGGTACATAAGAATTTCGTCTTTTTTTTTAATTGCTCTCTGTCTTCTGTTGCTGACCATCTCTCAGACGTTATCCATTTCTGGCATTTTAAAACTAGGCCAGAAAACTCGTCCTTCAAATATCGATCAATTTAAATGACACTCATCTTGTCAAAAATCTCAAACCTGTGACTTCCGTTTTTGTTTCCTTGACTTGGAGGTTCCATTGACTTAGCGTGTTAGATACGACAGGTAAATAATTCCGTGCTTCTTGTTCTGAGTCGCATATGAGGTCCACATTTTGATCTTCACTCTCTGAGTGCTGCTTCTAGATACATATTAAATAAGATAGGACTAAGACCGCCCCCCTGTAGCGTTCCAACTGTTTTCCTGATTGTTGCTGATTCTTTGCCAGACGTAAATGTGAGCTTTAATAAAAATCGATCTTTTATATAGCGCAATATCCACTAAACGTGCTCAAAGCGCTTTACAAGGGGTCCCTGGCCAACAGCAACACGTAACATGTAGAACGAGACAATGCCTATAAGGTGATATTTCAATAATTTTCGGACAGAAACAACTCTCTTAACGGCCAGGTACTCATTTTGCACCTGAGTACGGTGAGAGAATGTGAGTAAGGAGCGTTTTACAAGGACTAAACTAGGCTCGAACCCAGGACCTTCCCATCCAAAAGCGAGTGTCCTCCCAGTAGACCACATAGCCATACTGGTAGAGCCGATGCCAATAGAATCACAACGTCTCTCTCATTTCCCTATACTGTCCCCCTTTAGCGTTAATTTGTGTATAAATACATAGTTTACCTTTTCTTCCAATTGCAGTGCCAGACACCACAGCATCCGACAGTGCTCTGTGAGTAGGAATTACCTTGAATTATTTTACATGGAAAATTCGAACGGAGAATCTTTTCCTTTCTAATTATTATTATTGTTATTATTATTATTATTATTATTATTATTATTATTATTATTATTATTATTATATTATTATTATTATTATTATTATATTATTATTATTATTATTATTATTATTATTATTATCATTATTATCATTATTTTTATTTTTATTATTATTATTATTAAGATTATTATTATTATTATTATTAATATTATTATTATTATTATTATTATTATTATTATTATTATTATTATTATTATTATTATTATTATTATTATTATTATTATTATCACTATCATTATTATTATTTTTATTATTATTATTAATATTATTATTATTATTATATTATATTATTATTATTATTATTATTATTATTATTATTATTATTATTATTATTATTATTATTATTATTATTATTATTATTATTATTATTATTATTATTATTATTGTTATTTTCATTATTATTATTATTATCATTATTATCATTATCATTAACCTACGTAATTATTATCAGTAACAGCATAAAAATCATTGTTGTTGTTGTTAGCATTTATATGTAATTTATTTTTTTGTTTACTTTCCAGATGTTCTACAGCGAACTGTGAAACAGAATGGGAATGTAAGAGGCTATTTTGTCTATATGATTCTCTAACTCATGCCTTTACCATTGCAATAATTAAAGTTCCCACTGCCATCCCAGGGGCAGTATTAGGAACGAGTTCAAAATGGCCACGACACTAGTTCAAGAATCTGGGTGGGGATCCTGACCTCCCATAGTGGGAAGGGAGGTACATGTTGTGTCTTCTATCCCCCCATACCCGTTTTCCAATTGTGTCCATTGTCTTGGAATGAGATTAATTAGTTTTGTCCTGATCCTTGCCGGAGCTCCTTGGCTGGGAGGGAAACATTCGAATGTATAGTTAGAGTTTTGGGAGATGATATTTTTTTCATCTCTCTGTTATGCATTGTATTATGTTTAGTTTACATATTATATTATATGATTGGTAAACATTTGAGTGTATTCCTCTTAGTTGGGACCTTTGCTTGTGTCTGGATGAGACTTATAGGTGATCTCAAACTAAGTACTTTGACGGTGTGCTCTTAGAATCTGCATCTGTTTCCTATTTGAACCAATTCCCCTATATCTTACCTTTCCTTGGGTGCTTTAATTGTAATTCTAGAACTTTTTACCATCCCATTTTCTTCCTTTTTACTGGCGCTGATATGACCTAAAAGTGTTGCAAGCGCCGTGAAACCCTTAAAAACAAAACAAACAAAATATTAGTTCAAGAATCGTATGTTTGTAACTAAATAACACCCAACTACTAACTCGCCTATATTAATTCTTATAAGAATGTTGTTATTCGTATGTGTGGGGGGGGGGGGGGGGAGGATTACAATCATTGTTTGTCTAAATTAATGATTTGACAAGGGGGGGGGGGGGGGGATTTTGTTGATTTTTGAGGCTAGAATCAAAGTATTTTTATGTTATCAGTTGTTATATGTTGTTATCAGTTGTGGTTTTCAGTTGTTATTGGCTGTTATCAGTTATCATTTGTTGTCATCTCGACAAAGATAAATACCGATCTGAACTAACACCTGTATTGTTATTATATAATGCTGCAAAAAGTGTACGTATTGAATCTTCAAAATGCATTATTACTCGTATAGGGAATGAGATTAGCCGAAGAGTTGCGTCCCTTGATTGGACGTCACCGGCGGAAAAGTTATTAGAGAGAGAACGTCATGTTGGTTGTGCGCATGCGTCTCTCGTCCTCGCTTCCGGTGAAAGCGGCTTGAGACACTTCACCGAAAGCGAGGACGAGAGAGACGCATGCGCAAAACCAAATTGACGTTCTCTCTGTAAGGTGACGACCGATCAAGGGACGCTACTCTTCCGCTAATCTCATTCCCTATTTGACTCCTCTTTGCAAACTTTATATAATTGTCTATCATTAATTCTATCTTGCTTCAGTTGTAGCCCTGGTTCTGACGCTGGTGTTCCTATTGGTTATTGGTTTTATCGTCTATGAAATCATCCAAAGAAAACAGAACTTCAATGCCAGGTTGGTCCATTTGATCATTGGCATCGTCTTGAACCGACGTGTCACTTGTCAGGTCTGACAACTGGGCTTGATTGGCCCTTGACGGAATGGACAATGTTTTATCATCATCATCGTCTTTCTTTCTATCTTTCCATCTCTTCTCTCTCTCTCTCTCTCTCTCTCTCTCTCCCTCTCTCTCTCTCTCTCTCTCTCTCTCTCTCTCTCTCTCTCTCTCTTCTCTCTCTCTCTTTCTTTCTCCCTCCCACTCTCTCTCTCTCTCTCTCTGCCCCTCTTACTCTCTCTCTCTCTCTCTCTCTCTCTCTCTCTCTCTCTCTCTCTCTCTCTCTATATATATATATATATATATATATATATATATATATATATATAATATATATATCGACAAAATCGGGTCACCCAGTGCCAGCGTCCCGTATTGCAGAACTTGCTGGAATTTGGCGTGCCTAGCCGTAGCTATCGTAAACTTATAGCCCGACACTGACCAAAAAAAAAAAAGACGTCAAATGCCAGTCTTTGGCCAAAAAAGAAAACAAATCGTGAGTTCTATTCAATTGTTTAACCAATGAAATAACTCGTTCCATGAGCTCTACTAACGACAACTCACCAGACGCTGCACAAACCTAAAAAATGACGTCAAACTGCCAGTCCTAGTGGTTTATAGATAGTATGCAGATGACGTCATTCAGGCCTTTGTTATTGTTTTTGCCATCCGCGTTTGTGAGTTGTTCTCACTAAACTGTACTAACCAGACTATAAAAGTTCATGGTTACACAGAGTTTGTGTGTTGGTCCGTTATACTTCCGGATGGCAATGTTGTGAACTCCTTGGCCAAGCGCATTCTATCTATAGTGTCAGGATATAGATAGTTAGAAGATGACGTCACTCAGGTCTTTGTTATTGTTTTTTTTTTTTTTTTGCCATCCGCGTTTGTGAGTTGTTCTCACTGAACTGTATTAACCCGACTATAAACGTTCATGGATACACACAGTTTTGTGTGTTGGTCCGTTATACTTCCGGATGGCAATGTTATGAGTTCCTTTGTCAAGCGCATACTATCTATATGTTAACGATGGCTACGGCTTAACACCCCCACCCCCCCCCCCCCCCCCCCCCTCCTCCTTACCAACTCCAGGAAAATCGTCACAATCGTTACGATACAGTTCACATCTTTTCTTACACAGAATTTTTATGTGCATCACAAAACATGAAGAAAAATATTTGTATAGATAGAATGCGCTTGGCCAAGGAGTTCACAACATTGCCATCCGGAAGTATAACGGACCAACACACAAACTCTGTGTAACCATGAACTTTTATAGTCTGGTTAATACAGTTTAGTGAGAACAACTCACAAACGCGGATGGCAAAAACAATAACAAAGAACTGAGTGACGTCATCTGCATACTATCTATAGTTTAAAAGAACTTAAATATTATTTTGTAGAACAAAATTATGTTTAGCATGCTCTTAGCTTTGAGTTTTAATAAATCAATTTTGACATTTTGCTAAATACATTGAAAATGTTTGGTCAGGAAAGACTTGAATTAGGCGTACTAGAATCCGGAGAGTACTGTATCATTTGTTTTATCCTTTTTATTCAACAGAAAATTGTACGAAAGATTCGGAACCACCAGGATAAGAAAACTGAAGTTGACGACTGAGGGCCTGAAACGTTTACAGGAAAGGAAGAAATACAGAAAGAAGTTCAAGAAGAGGATGAAGAAGGAGATGAAGAGGAACAAACGGAAGAATCGAAGGAGGTTTTTTGGCGGGAAGAAGGTTCAAAGTTCAGGGACGGATGGTTCAGATACAGAAAGATCTACCAGACCACCGAGTCCCAGTGGCTTTGGTATGTGAAAGTTGTACTCTAATGTGGATATATATATATATGTGTGTGTGTGTGTGTGTGAATATATATATATATATATATATATATGTGTGTGTGTGTGTGTATATATATATATATGTGTGTGTGTGTGTATATATATATATATATATATATATGTGTGTGTGTGTGTGTGTGTATATATATATATGTGTGTGTGTGTGTGTGTATATATATATATGTGTGTGTGTGTGTGTGTGTGTATATATATATATGTGTGTGTGTGTGTGTGTATATATATATATATATATATATATATATATATATATATATATATATATATATATATATATATATATATATATATATATATATATATATATATATATAAATAATAGGTATAGATTATAAAAACCAAAACCATGAAATAATAGTGCTCAACTTTTTGATAAAAGGAGCTATTTATAAACATTTCAAGTATAATTATGATTGTTTAACTTCTACAACATTGTATCCACCGATTTAAATGACCCTCATTTTAAAAAAAAAAAATTTAACCTCAGTCATGGGAGACACCCAATGTTTGTCGTTACTTTGCCAATTTAGATTTTATCTCCGTCTTTAAATACGACAATAAACAGGTGTAGGTAATATTGACATAAAAAAAAAAACAAAAACCGTAAATTAAAAAGTAAAAAACAAAACAAAAACAAACAAACAAAAAACATTAAATGATAACAACAAAATAAGAATAAAAGTTTTAAAAAAATTAAATTAAAAAAAAATTAAATAAATAAATAAGTAAATAAATAGATATAAATGTAAATGAATAGATATAAATAAATAAACATATGTTTAAAATGAAACAGAAAATGACTTGATTGGGAGGGGGGTGTGTTGTTTGTTCGCTTGTTTTTTTGTTTTTTTTTGTTTTTTTTTTTTTTTTAATATATTATTATTTTATAGGTACTTATCTATTTATTTTTTTTTTTTAAATCCAGGCACAGAAGAGATACCCCCAACCTCATCTGAATTCATTCACACCCCCACCATTCCTATCGTCGTCGTTGATGATGATGACGATGACGAATACAACGATGACGACGCTGATGACGTTGATGATGATCGTTTCCCAGGACTGGCTGGATTCCGGAGTGCCGTCACAGACCGGTCATATCCGGTCTCCGAGCCAGATCGTTCTGTTACTATTTTTATCGACGATTGAATTACAGATTCATGATTTAATTTAAAATTTAGTATACCCGCTTTCCAACCAACCAGACTATCACTACAGGAAGTTCAACAAGCGGATGTGGCCACGTTCTTTCCCTTTATTCATTATGGCTGTCATAAACATGCGCAAAGCAACTTTGCTAATATAGAACAGGATTGCCAATTTGGCAGATTTTCTTCCAAATGTCCTATTTTTTGTCAGAATTTGAAGTCGTCTGGCAGACAAAAAAAAACGGTTTGGCAGTTTGGCAGATATTTGGCAGATTTTATTTTCCGAGGCCTATGGATGAATGTATAGGTCTACTCCACATTTTCAATGGCAATTTTTATTTATTAGTGATTTTTTTAAACTTGGGAAATGAAAAAAAAAATATGACATCGGCCTTGCGAATTTTTGTTTTTGAAAACTGATGAGTTTTCAAAGGGGATACCATAAATAGTACGGTTTGGCAGATTTTTATGGTATTTGGCAGATTTTTAAAATCCAGTTGGCAGAATGCCTGAAATTAATCTGGCAACCCTGATATACAAGCAAATTGTGGCCACATATCTGCCCGGTGTTAATTTTAGTTGTTTCTAATTAGGGGAGGGGGGGTCCAAATAGCTCAAAATTTGGTAGAGCACTCACCTCACACCCAAATGAATCAATATCAATCCGAAATTGTTTCTCTCTAAAGACGAGGGTCCTGGATGGGGCTCCTGACCTCCCATTGTGCGGTTATGTGGTCTTGTGGAATGACACTCGCAATAGGATCGGAAGGTCCTGGGTTCGAGCCTCGCGCTCGGCGCATAGTTGAATCCTACTCACTTTCTCTCACTGTACTCAGGTGTAAAATGAGTACCTGGCCATTAACAGCGTTGTCTTTGTCCGAAAAATTGAAATATCGCCTAACATGCGGCATGTCCCGTCCTACATGTTAAATGTTGCTGTTGACCAGGGACCCCTTGTAAAGCGCTTTGAGCACATTAAGTGGACATTGCGCTATATAAAGCTCAATTTATTAATTTATTATAGTGGGCAGGGTAGCACTTACTGTGTCTTCTATCCCCTTATAGCTGATTTCCAATTTGCTTTCTGTCTTTGTCTTGGAATGGGATTACTTGGTTTTGTCCTGACCCTAGCTATAGTGCTTGGCTGGGAGGGAAACAGTCAAATGCATAGTTATTATTTTAGGAGATGATATTTTTTTCTTTGTTAATCATCTCTCTGTTATGTATTATTTGTTATTTTGAATGTATAATGTAAGCATTTGAGTGTATTCCTCTTAGTGGGGACTTGTGATGGTGTCTGGGTGAGACTTTTAAATGATCTCAAACTAAGTACATTGATAATAATAAATTGAGCATTTATATAGCGCAATATCCACTTAACGTGCTCAATGCGCTTTACAAGGGGTCCCTGGTCAACAGGCGATATTACAATTTTTCGGACAAAGACAACGCTGTTAACGGCCAGGTACTCATTTTACACCTGAGTACGGTGAGAGAATGTGAGTAAAGAGTCTTTTCCAAGGACTCAACTATGCGCCGAGCGAGGCTCGAACCCAGGACCTTCCGATCCGAAAGCGAGTGTCATACCACTAGACCACATAGCCGCACATATATAGTGTGCTCTTGAAATCTACCTATTATGTCCCATAATTGAACCAATTCCCCTTTGTCTTACTTTATCCTCAAGTCCTTTTAATTGTAATTCTAGAATCTATTTACTATCCAATTTTCTTCCTTTTTACTGGCGCTGATATGACCTATATGTGTTGCAAGCGCCGTAAAACCCTTAAAAACAAAGTGTACAATATTTTAAATATTTCAAGTCAGTAGATCTGCTACCTAAATCATCAGTGTTAGTGTTAGACCAATTGGTCTATTTTCCACAGCCAATCTCAATATTGATTCCTTTTCATGTGAAGCGAGTGCTCTACCAATTGAGCTATCTAGACCATGCAGCCAAAAATCGTCGGTAAAAGTGAAAGCATTAACATTGAGAATATGTTTATATATGTGACCCAATGTCTCAAAACGGTATTAAATCGGGATGACTAAGATACTGAAAACTGAATTTGTAGCTAGAAATATCAGTATCAGACTTGTTTTGAGTTTACATGCTTTATAGAGGAGAATGAATATCATATTTTAGAGTACTAAATATCAATAATTCATAATTTTGACCAGTTCAGCTTCAATTTGACTTTTTAGCATCTGGTTCAACCCGACATAGTACCGTTTTGAACCGTTGGGTCACAAATATGTCACCAGCTTTTACGAGTGTGATCATATCCTTACGTCTGGGTGGGGATCCTGACCTCCCATAATGGCCAGGGAGGTACATGCTGTGTCTTCTATCCCCTCCATACCCGTTATCCAATTGTTTCCTGTCGTTGTCTTGGAATGAGATTACTTAGTTTTGTCCTGGCCCTGGCCGGAGTTCCTTGGCTGGGAGGGAAACAGTCGAATGTATAGTTATAGTTTTGGGAGATGATATTTTTTTTCCTTGTAAATTATCTCTCTGTTATGCACTGTATTATGTGTTTTTTTTTACATATTATATTATATGATTTGTAAACATTTGAGTGTATTCTTCTTAGTGGGGACCTGTGCTTGTGTCTGGATGAAGATGAGACTTTTAGTGATCTCAAACTAAGTACTTTGACGGTGTGTTCTTGGAATCTACATCTGTTCCCTATTTGAACCAATTCCCCTTTGTCTCACCTTTTCTTTTGTAATTCTAGAACTTTTTACTATCCCATTTTCTTCCTTTTTACTGGCGCTGATATGACCTTAAAGTGTTGCAAGCGCCGTAAAACCCTTAAAAACAAAACAAATATATCCTTACCGTCAAATGGGATCTGGGGTGACTTTGGTTCAAGAGGTGATTTTGCCTCTATAGATTTGGACAAGTTAGAAAATAAATTTTAGTGTCATTGTCATGACCGTTATTTTATTTGATATTAAAATAACTGAAACAAACCTGAGACTACTCAAATCATTACAAATCGGTTGAGACAAAGTCACCCCTTGGGACAAAGTAACACATTTTTTTAAAATTGAGCTTTTATAAAGCGCAATATCCACTAAACGTGCTCAAAGCGCTTTACAAGGGGTCCCCTGTCCAACAGCAACACTTAACATGTAGGACGAGACATGACGCCTGTTAGGCGATATTACACTTTTTTTCGGACAGAGACAACGCTGGTTACGGCCAGGTACTCATTTTACACCCGAGTTTACGGTGAGAGAATGTGAGTAAAGAGCATTTTCCAAAAACTCAACTATGCGCCCGCCGAGCGAGGCTCGAACCCAAGACCTTCCGATCCGAAAGTGGGTGCCATACAACAAGACCACATAGCCGCACCGCTAGATTGCATCTCAATATTTCTTGTGATATTTGGATGCTTTTTTGTTTGTTTGTTGCTTTAGGTCTCTTCCAACACACTTGAGGTTATATGAGAGACCGCTGAAACAAAAAAACAAGCAATCTAACAAAAATAGTACAAATGTAAATCAAAATCATAACCTAAAGATATCATAAGCTAAATTAT
The DNA here is from genome assembly GCF_034508935.2 of Berghia stephanieae. Lineage (NCBI taxonomy): Eukaryota > Metazoa > Mollusca > Gastropoda > Nudibranchia > Aeolidiidae > Berghia > Berghia stephanieae. The sequence goes on along the minus strand of NC_088371.1, from coordinate 39,139,221 downwards.
AAATAACCAAGAACAAACAGGCAGAAGATTTACAGAAAAAAAAATATCCCCTGTCAAAAATACAATCACAAACCAAAGAAGCAGGATAGGCTAGTAAAGAGAAGAAGAAACGACATCACTATCGGATCGTACACCCATGCGAACATCATAGGTATATGATTCAAGGGTGATGCTCCCATCCAACCACCCGCTTATTTGGATGCATATCATGTTAAAAAATCAAAACAGTTAATGCATTTATTATTAAGACATATAATAAATGTGTTACAACACATAAAACAACAACGAGTCAGCTAGTTTCAGAATTTTAATGCTTGATAATAATCAACGTTCCATCCAAAAAAAAAAAAACAATGGCCGATTGCCGGTCTACCCTTACACCCACTACTCTACAGTCATGCGCAAGGCACCAAATAAGGGAGGTAACAATTAGATTGGTTTGAGTATTTTCAACAAGACATAAACAATTCGATACGCCTGACCTGAATTGATTGCCATTATCTTCAGACATGTCATTTCCTTGTAAGGGGCAGCGTGGCTCAGTTGTACGGTCTTTGCTTTGTACCCGAAAGGTACAAAGTTAAATCAATCACCCGACGGTGCACTGTGTGGCCTTGAGCAAGTCGCCTCGCCCTAGCTCATTTTGCAACCGATGCCTGGGTTATTCCAGTCTTCCCTTGGAATAGATCCTAAAAGACAAATTTCCCCTTGGGGGATGAATAAAGGGATTTTTAAAAAATTATATTTAAAAAGAGAACTGTTACAACAAATAGATTTGGGATTCAATAGAGATCAGGTGGCAACGCTGTTACTGCTCTTTTCATTGGAAGAAAATAAAAATAAAATTCCCTTTATTCATCCCAAAGGAGAAATTTATCTCTAGGGTCTATTCCAAGGGAAGACTGGAATAACCCAGGCATCAGCCGCAAATTGAGCTGGGGCGAGGTGACTTGCTCAAGGCCACACGGCGCAGGGGTGGGTGATTGAACTCGGTACCTTTCGGGTACGAAGCAAAGACCGTACCGCTGAGCCACGCTTCCCATAATATTAATAATATGTAGTATATTATGATGTCGGGTTTGAACAAAATTGAATCTCGCCTGTAAAGGGTGAATTTTGTACATTGTTTACTTATCATCTCTGCAATATAAAAGAAAAATTTACTTTTTGTGATATTTCACTCATTAAAAATTATTTTTTGATGCAATTTCACGATGTGAGTGTTATATTGACAAAACAAGGATAGACAGAGATAAAGGGAGAGGGAGAGGGAGTGTGTTTGTGTGTGTGAGACAAAGAGGGAGAGGGGAGAGAGAAAAAGAGAGAGAGAGAGAGAGAGAGAGAGAGAGAGAGAGAGAGAGAGAGATTGTTTGTTTGTTTTGTTTGTTTGTTGCTTTAGGTCTCTTCCAACACAATTGAGGTTATATGAGAGACCGCTGAAACAAACAAACAAGCAATCTAACAAAAATAACCTAAAGATATCATAAGCTAAATTATAAATAACCAAGAACAAACAGGCAGAGGATTTACAGGAAAAAAATATCCCCTGTCAAAAATACAATCACAAACCAAAGAAGCAGGATAGGCTAGTAAAGAGAAGAAGAAACGACATCACTATCGGATCGTACACCCATGCGAACATCATTAGAAGACAGGGAGACAAAGGAGAGAGAGAGAGAAGAGAAGGAGAGAGAGAGAGAGAGAGAGAGAGAGAGAGAGAGGAAGAGAGAGAGAGAGAGAGAGAGAGAGAGAGTAGAGCAGAAGAGAGAGAGAGAGAGAGAGAGAGAGAGAGAGAGAGAGAGAGAGAGAGAGAGAGAGAGAGAGAGAGAGAGAGAGAGAGAGAGAGAGAGAGAGAGAGAGAGAGAGAGAGAGAGAGAGAGAGAGAGAGAGAGGAGAGAGAGAGAGAGAGAAGAGAAGAGAGAGAGAGAGAGAGAGAGAGAGAGAGAGAGAGAGAGAGAGAGAGAGAGAGAGAGAGAGAGAGAGAGAGAGAAGAGAGAGGAGAGAGAGAGAGAGAGAGAGAGAGAGAGAGAAGAGAGAGAGAGAGAGAGAGAGAGAGAGAGAGAGAGAGAAGAGAGAGAGAGAGAGAGAGAGAAGAGAGAGAGAGAGAGAGAGAGAGAGAGAGAGAGAGAGAGAGAGAAGAGAGAGAGAGAGAGAGAGAGAGAGAGAGAGAGAGAGAGAGAGAGAGAGAGAGAGAGAGAGAGAGAGAGAGAGAGAGAGAGAGAGAGAGAGAGAGAGAGAGAGAGAGAGAAAGGATAATTACAGGGCAATCCGTATAGAGTCCTTAAATTCTCAATTTGTTTTCTTAAACTACTGATTTTGAAGTGAAAATGTTCTTTGTCTGGCTACAGCAATATTAAAAATGCCCTTCTACCCACGATTCTTTTTCATCTTAATTCTTTCAAGTCTGGGTGGAATCTTTGACCTCCCATGGTGGGCAGGAGGTCACTTACTGTGTCTTCTCTCCCCTTATATCTGTTGTTTTCTGAGTTGCTTCCCGTCTTTGTCTTTGTTGAATTCACCTTAACCATGCCACTAGCACAATATCTCATTCATCTGTAGTGTTTCATTCATCCTGTTTTCCTGATAAAGGGCAGACCCGAAACATCCACAGTATCTGTCTTCGTCTAATAATGTTTTAAGGGTTTTACGGCGCTTGCAACACATTTAGGTTATATCAGCGCCAGTAAAAAGGAAGAATATGGGATAGTAAAAAGTTCTAGAATTACAATTAAAGCACCCAAGAGAAAGTAAGACAAAGGGGAACTGGGAACAAATAGGGACAGATGTAGATTCCAAGAGCATACCACCAATGTACTTAGTTTGAGATCACCTAGAAGTCTCATCCGGACACAAGCACAAAATCCAACAAAGAGGAATACACTCAAATGCTTACATTATACATTAAAAATAACAAATATAATAATACATAACAGAGAGATGATTTACAAGGAAAAAAATATCATCTCCCAAAACAACAACTATGCATTTGACTGTTTCCTTCCCAGCCCGGACTCCGACGAGGGGCCAGGAAAAAACCAAGTACTGTAATCTCATTCCAAGACAAAGACAGAAAGCTTGTTGGATAAGATATGAGGGGATAGAAGACACGGTTTGTACCTCCCTGCCCGCTATGGGAGGTCAGGATCCCCACCCAGTTCGTCTAATAAATTGAAGCTTACACTTATAATCAATAATTATTGTTATTTTTTCTACCCACTATGCTGTCATCTGCATTTTTTGCGGCCGCAAATATCAGGGCGATCCGCAAATTTTGGCCAAATTTCCCAAAATTGGCAAATCGTGGCAAATTTAGGGAAAATTGGCAAATCGGGGCAAATTTTGGGAAAAAAAAAGAAGCGAAAACAAAATAAACAAGAAAAAAAAAGTGCGAAACTTGAGAAATGTTGCAGCTTTTGCCTGGGACCAAACCAAGGGAAGCTACTCTCTATGGATAATGATCCTTTAAAATGTTTGTAACAACAAATCAATAAATGTAGCCTCCTTAAATGTAATAAATTGTCTTATATATATTTTTTTCTGTATCGCGTGTGTTAATTTTACTGAAACACTTAGTTCTCCTCTGGCAAATTTTGGTCTTATTGGCAAATTCTTGGCAAATTTTGGGGGTTTTTTTGGCAACTTTTGGCAAATTTTAGGTCCCAATTTGGCAAAAAATGCAGATGACAGACTATGGGAAGTCAAGGAACCCCACCCAGAAATTAATAAGAAATGAAGAAAAGTTTGGAAAGCTATGACCTGAAATATCACCATGTTTATTGCATTGAAATAAAATGAAAAAAACATTATAATGTTATTTATGCTTTTTACCTTTAGGCGTTAGGTTAATTAGTATCACATTATTTAAAACAGTCAAGTAAAAACAAAACGGTTATGGCAAACAACTCTAATATCATTAAAATGTTAAACAAAAAAAAAAAAGGAAAGAGAAAACTGACACCTCCCCCCCCCCCCCCCCCCCCCCCCCCCCCCCCCCCCCCCCCCCCACCTCCCACCCCACCCCTCCCTCCCCCCCCCCCCCCCCCCCCCCCCCCCTTAAATTGAACGCAGGGTTCACACTCACTTATCTTTTTTTTATTATTATTATTTTCAAGAGTTTTCTATGTTTCAATTATACAAAACCAAGTTCCAAGAGTTTTTGGTGTATTATTTTCATATTCCGACATAAACCTCACTGGTCACAATGCATGAAATAGGGATGTTTTGGTTTTAGGAACCAAACATACTAAAGGCATCAATTTTTTTAATCTGACCATTCTTATCACGACAACTAGCAGTACACCCAAAACCTACTCAGTAGTTGTGACACTTATAGATAGAATGAAGTTGACGTCAATCGGGTCTTTGTTATTGATTTTTTGCCATCCGCGTTTATGAGTAATTCTCACTAAACTGAATTAACCAGACTATAAACGTGTATGGTTACACACAGTTTTGTGTGTTGGTCCGTGATACTTCCGGATGGCAATGTTGTGAGATTCTTAGCCAAGCGCATACTATCTATAGGTCACCTCACTCAAGGACAGAAATTTAAATTTGAAAAAAAAAATAATAAATAAATAATGGGGATAAAATTATCAGAATATTATATTATTAGCAGCCCAAAATTACCTCAACCTGTAGTCAATATCATTCTTATAGGACACAAACCTGCTGAGTACTACGGAAAATTCATAAAAATACGATTTATTGGCTCCAGTTACAGACCAACATTCGCTTCTTTGACTCAATAAATCTTGTTGAAAAGGAAAGTTTGGTTCCTGAGAAGCTTATTCAGGCCTTTGGAGCATTTGTTGGATCATACTGAGGGCAAATTATTTATTTCTATAGTAGTATGCACTTGGATAAGACGCTCATAACATTGCCATCAGGAAGTATAACGGACCAAAACACAAAACTATGTGTAACCATGGACTTTTATAGTCGGGTTAATACAGTTTAGTGAGAATCACTCACAAGCGCGGATGGCAAAATACAATAACAAAGGCTTGAGTGACGTCATCTTCATTCTATCTATAGCTATATAAAGTGACTTTTTCTTTATTCCCCTTGGAAACGACGAATTTTTGAAATTTCCGGTAGGCAGCTCTGTGAGATACGGTATGATTTCCCCTCTTCAGATCTTTATGTTCTTCAAATTGGAATGAATCGTGAATGGAGACAGAATGGAACATGACGGTCTACTGCAGATCTACATCTTTCATCATTTTCAAATTCTCAGGCAAAATTGAAACCCAAAAAAAAAAAAACATAGGAAAATGTATTGCAATTTTTCATGAACAAATCAAGTTTTCAAAAATATAAACGAACATGCACACACACACACTCTCACACACACAAACACACACACACAAACACACACACACAACTCACAGCAATTCATTCCATATTCTCATCACTTAGCAAAATGAAAATGTTGCTGATTGAAGGAAATTGAATGAAAGCTTTCAATTTGATAAACTAAAACAGAAAATGTGGGCGTTTCCGGTTTTCCCCCCTTTATCAACAATTAACGATGCAATGACACACTAAAGTAAAGACAAATGTGTTTCATTCATTGTTATTTGTTGACAAAGGGGGAAACCAGAAGCATCCCCATAATTTGTCACTTTTCAATTGGAAGCTTCCATTCAATTTCCTCAGTTTATGGATAGTGTAAATGTTGCTGCTCGAAGCTTGAAGAAATAAATAACAACGTGAAGTTGAATGTAAGCTTCAATTTAATTACAAAAACAGATCAAATGAACGTTTCAGGTTTCCCCTTTATCAACAAAACAGGATGATTGAAACACCACAGATGAATGACATGATGTGGTAATGGCGTAGTTCAGATGAATGAAACGTTCATTTGATCTGTTTTTGTAATTAAATTGAAGCTTACATTCAACTTCACTTTATTATT
>NC_088371.1:39078851-39118851 GCF_034508935.2 Berghia stephanieae | reverse complement strand
CTACTACTACTACTCCAACTCCAACTCCTACTATACTAACTACCACTACTACTACTACTACTACTACTACTACTACTACTACTACTACTACTACTACAATCACTACTACTACTACTACTACTACTATTACTACTACTACTACTACTACTACTACTACTACTACTACTACTACTACTACTACTACTCCAACTCCTACTACTACTATTATTAATACTACTATTTCTGCTGCTGCTGTTGCGAAAACAGAAAACATCAATCCGTCTGTTTAAATTTAAACCCACAAAAGTCAACTGTCAACTAACCAGAGGGGGACATTTCCTCCGCATTGACACGCTGTTCCACTTTGAAATTGAGACCACAAATATGAAGGAATGTTTCCACAGCAATACACTGAACTGTGTCCGGCAATGTTATCTGCTCAACTGAAGAGAAAACATGATAGGAGTCATCAGAATGGGATTTTGAATGGGAACAGCAATATAACAACTTTTTAAATTGGAATCAAAAAAAAAAAAAACTAAAAAAAAACAAAAAACAAACAATTGAAAATCCCTACATTAACCCTCTACTTCCAAACTATCTCCTTCACAAACTACTACTACTGCTGCTGCTGCTGCTGCTGCTGCTACTGCTACTACTACTGCTGCTGCTGCTACTGCTACTACTACTACTACTCCTACTCCTACTACTACTACTACTACTACTACTACTACTACTACTACTACTACTACTACTACTACTACTACTACTACTACTACTACTACTAACCCAAAATCATACAAAGACAAAAGGCAAGAGATCATATCACACCCCTGTTTTTTTTTTTTGTCACTTCACTGGCTACCTGTTGAACTAAAACTATAGCATAAAACAGACAACAGCAATTGATTGCTACCCTTTGGATAGGACATTAGTCCATCACAAAGTACTTTCCACCAGATCTAATAGACCTAGCTATCCACTCACTGCTGACAGGGGGCGCCAGAAAGGGATCTGTCTCAGTCTGTGTGAAGTGAGTGCTCTATCAACTGAGCTGTTGGGATCCGTTTAAAAAATTTTAATTGAGGCAAATAAACAAGAAATTAACTCACTCAATCCTAGAGATTTTTGCTACTTTTCAAAATTGGAAAAAAAACGTATTTAAAAAATGAGCATGTCCATAGATAGTTTTATTCAACTACCATTAACATGTAAAAATTAAAAACATTAGCTTTGATACTACGCCTATAATTTTGGTCTCTTAAAAATGTAATAAATAGGCATGGGGATAAAAGTAAACTACGGATATAGTCTGTGTTAGGGTTGAGTGAGTTAAAAATGATCTTACAACTTGTGACAAGAGTATTTAAAGCCTGTTTTGTTTTGTTTTAAATCAAAAATTAAAAAATAGGAGAGAATTCTGGAAAATGAATAAGCATATCTATATGACTTTCAATTTTCCAATTATTCGTTTATCCCAGCCATTTTGGTCCTAAACAGACTGGGCCAGATAATTGGCCAAATTCATTCTAGAGGTAATAATATACACAGGAAGACAAGATATGAAGTGAGTAGAAAAGTGCCAGAAGACAATAGAGAATAAAAATTTTTCGCGGCGGTGGTGGGGTTTGAACCTGCGACCTTATTGGTACGACAACTCCGCCTGGCAGGTGAGAGCGTGGCTCTACCGTGTGAGCTATCCACGAACACAAAAATATTCGTTTCAAACCAAGTCATTTCTAGATCCCTCTCTCACCCACTTCTGGGACCGCCGATTCGTTCGCCCACCACCATCGCGAAGTATTTTGACCAGCAGTTAAGCTTAATAGCCAATATTCTCAACACAAACATATAACATAGAAACGATTGAGACATTGAGTATGCTCCGGTGTATGGGGTGAATTTTTAATTCAGAAAAGTGAGTGGAGCAGGCACTTATGTTGGTAACAACAAGATATGAAGTGAGTAGAAAAGTGCCAGAAGACAATAGAGAATAAAAATTTTTCGCGGCGGTGGTGGGGTTTGAACCTGCGACCTTATTGGTACGACAACTCCGCCTGGCAGGTGAGAGCGTGGCTCTACCGTGTGAGCTATCCACGAACACAAAAATATTCGTTTCAAACCCAAGTCATTTCTAGATCCCTCTCTCACCCACTTCTGGGACCGCCGATTCGTTCGCCCACCACCATCGCGAAGTATTTTGACCAGCAGTTAAGCTTAATAGCCAATATTCTCAACACAAACATATAACATAGAAACGATTGAGACATTGAGTATGCTCCGGTGTATGGGGTGAATTTTTAATTCAGAAAAGTGAGTGGAGCAGGCACTTATGTTGGTAACAACAAGATATGAAGTGAGTAGAAAAGTGCCAGAAGACAATAGAGAATAAAAATTTTTCGCGGCGGTGGTGGGGTTTGAACCTGCGACCTTATTGGTACGACAACTCCGCCTGGCAGGTGAGAGCGTGGCTCTACCGTGTGAGCTATCCACGAACACAAAAATATTCGTTTCAAACCCAAGTCATTTCTAGATCCCTCTCTCACCCACTTCTGGACCGCCGATTCGTTCGCCCACCACCATCGCGAAGTATTTTGACCAGCAGTTAAGCTTAATAGCCAATATTCTCAACACAAACATATAACATAGAAACGATTGAGACATTGAGTATGCTCCGGTGTATGGGGTGAATTTTTAATTCAGAAAAGTGAGTGGAGCAGGCACTTATGTTGGTAACAACAAGATATGAAGTGAGTAGAAAAGTGCCAGAAGACAATAGAGAATAAAAATTTTTCGCGGCGGTGGTGGGGTTTGAACCTGCGACCTTATTGGTACGACAACTCCGCCTGGCAGGTGAGAGCGTGGCTCTACCGTGTGAGCTATCCACGAACACAAAAATATTCGTTTCAAACCCAAGTCATTTCTAGATCCCTCTCTCACCCACTTCTGGGACCGCCGATTCGTTCGCCCACCACCATCGCGAAGTATTTTGACCAGCAGTTAAGCTTAATAGCCAATATTCTCAACACAAACATATAACATAGAAACGATTGAGACATTGAGTATGCTCCGGTGTATGGGGTGAATTTTTAATTCAGAAAAGTGAGTGGAGCAGGCACTTATGTTGGTAACAACAAGATATGAAGTGAGTAGAAAAGTGCCAGAAGACAATAGAGAATAAAAATTTTTCGCGGCGGTGGTGGGGTTTGAACCCCATACACAGTAACGTAATGACACACTTACCCTGGTACTGCTGGAATAATGTAGTGTCATCGGGCCAGGGTTCAGACGCTGTGGGGATAAAATCAAAAGTTATAACTATACGCATATATTATAACACCACTTTTGTAGTCTCTATTAGGAATAAACCAGTCAGGCGAATAATTGTTTTTTTTTTAAAGAGCTTTCATATAGCACAATATCCACTAAATGTGCTCAAAGCGCCTCACAAGGGGTCCCTGACCAACAGTAGCATTTAACATTCAGGACAGGACATGACGCCTGTTAGACGACGTTACAATTTTTTTTTCCGACAGAGACAATGCTGTTAACGGCCAGATACTCATTTTACAGTGAGAGAATGTGAGTAAAGCGCCTACTCCAAGGACTCAACTATGCGCCAAGCGAGACTCGAACCCGGGACCTTCTGATCCGAAAGCGAGTGTCATATCACTAAACCACATAGCTTCACTGCAAAATGCATTCATGACCGCCTGTGTTGTAATTGTGTTATTGGATTAAACAATTTAAATTGAAGGTCAAGGTAAGCAATCATTTATCAAAATATCAATGACTGTGACCTTCACCTATTAGAATAATTTTTCCATCTCTGCACTGAACTGAACTTGTATTGAATTGGGTCACCATTTGTTACGTCATTTAAATAATACAAAGGATAGTAATAGACAACAATGTTTTGGGGTTTTTTTGTTGTTGGCACTTTTAACTAAATAAAATCTACTTCTAACCTTGTCTCTCTTACAAATTCTGTTTACTCTCCTGATATTTCTATATTTACTGACTTTACCAATAATTTTATATGAAACTGTGCAACAAGGGGGTTAAAATACAGTTTTGACCAATATTGAATATTTCATAACTTCAGAGAAGCCCTCCCAAGGTCAGGCTGGTCCTAGGTCCGAAAATTCAATGAAGGCCCAAAAACTGTATATATTTTGTTTTCTATCCTCTGTCAAGAAAGGCTGATTGCATTTTTTTTTCCTCCCTTCGCCAGGCACCATTTCATTCACACTTTTTCAAATCTTTCTACATCTACATCTCAATTCCTCTCAAATGAGTGTGTCAGTTCCAATAAAATTTAATCTTTTAAACCTAAAGTCAATCTTCAAACTCGAGTTCCTCCCATTGCCTTGTTGTTAGTTTGCTATAAAACATCACGTGAAAATTGTTCATTCATTCCTCGTGTTTTCATGAATGGATTTCTATACATTACTCTTGATAATTTTTTTTATAAAGGTAAAATTAAAGATAAAGTCTCCACCGAAGTGAGCGTTCTCCATAATTTTGTACAAAAGTCCAAACACAGATGGTTAAAAACGCTATGAATTATATATAATACAGTGCACCCTGGTTACAATGAAGTCAATTTTCGTTATAACGAAGATCATAAGAACATCCTTGTGACTTGTGACATCAAATATACAATGGATATACAACCTTGTAATTCCTTAAAATAAAGTCGGTAAAAATAAATGGATTAAAACAAAAACAAAAAAAAACTTGAGCTTCCAAATTGCGCAATAACCTCTAACTGTGCTCAAAGCGATTTACAAGGTAGCCAACAACAACACTTAACATGCGATATTAGCAGATAACACAATTTTTTTTGGACAGAGACAACACTATTAAAGGCCAGTCGTGATTACGGTGAGAGAATGAGAATAAAGAGCCTTTTCTCAACTATGAGCCAAGCAAGGCTCAAACCCAGGACCTTCCAATCCGAAAGCGAAGACCACATAGCCACAAATTATAATTATTCCCCCCTCCCCTCCCCTCACCACATTGCCTGGATGCACCACGACACTCGAAGGACTGACCCCTTATTGACTGGGGTCATGGGTCATTCCCCATCTTTCCCCCATTTCCTCTCTCTGAAACCATCGTCTCAAAATTGTCATCTCACTCCACGAGTCCAATTACTACCACAGTCCAAGCCGGTATTGGGGACACTGCTTAATTGGGACCATTCCTTGGGAATGGGATTTTTTTTAACACTACAACACGGTTTCACCGACCACACAATTTCTTCAAACTCATTCAAATGTCTTGATTTTCTTCCTTTATTATTCTTTGTTATCATTCCATTACTTCCACGAACTAATTTTTACCTCGGACACAGTTTCGTCAAACTAATTTCACCCAATCAACATTTTTTAAAAATTATATTAATTAAAAATACACATACACACGATGTCATGTATAGAGTTATCTCCCTCAACACTATAAGTTACACTTAATAAATAATAAAGTTCCCTGTAATTATCCTCAAGTGGAGATTTGTTTTAGGGTCTATTCTAGTTCTAGGGAGAGGTGGCTTGCTTAGAACCACATACCGCTGTGATTATTCAAACTAGGTTTCTTTCGGGTATGAAGCAAAGACCATACAGCTAAGCCACACTGCTCCCTCCTCTCTCCCCCCTCTCCATCAAGTCGATTTGGCAATGCACGGTTTCCTAAAACTCAAACGGTCCGGCGTTTAAGGGGGCAAAATTTGACGACTGTCACCATCATTGTCTTTAATCATTTAAAATGATAAATAAAAATAAAGGTCAAAATCGTGGTCTCTTTAGCCAAAATTTAAGATTTTTTTAATATAAGAAAACAAACCAAAAAAGAAAAAGAAAATAATTTCTGTAATAGACAGCCACAACTATTTCTGGGGGAATATGGGGGCATGACAATAATTTTAGTATAAGAATAAGTATATATAAGTAAATAAGGCCTTTAAAAAAGACAACAACCTGTCATCTGCATTTTTTGCGGCCGCAAATATCAGGGCGATCCGCAAATTTTGGCAAATTTCCCAAAATTGGCAAATCGTGGCAAATTTTGGGAAAATTGGCAAATCGCGTGGCAAATTTTGGGAAAAAAAAAAAGAAACGAAAACAAAATTACGAAAAAAAAGTGCGAAACTTGAGAAATGTTGCAGCTTTGCCTGAGCCCAAACCAAGGAAAGCTACTCTCTATAGATAATGATCCTTTAAAATCTTTGTAATAACGCTATTCACAGTCATTTCATTAAATTAATAAATGCAGACTCCTTAAATGTAATAAATTGTCTTTTATATATATATTTTTCTGTATCGCATGTTAATTTTTACTGAAACGCTTAGTTCTCCTATGCAAATTTTTTGGCAAATTTTGGGGTTTCTTTTGGCAAATTTTAGGTCCCAATTTGGCAAAAAATGCAGATGACAGAACAACAACAACAACAACAAAAAACAATGTAATGAATGTAATTGTAATCTATCAATATCCAATGCAGACTGAGAACGATTTGAGCTTCAATTTCAATTATGATTATTAATAAAATGGCTGCCTCTATTCTCATCCTGGGTGAGAATAGAGAAAAACAGTCGAGCTCTCACCCTGGGTGAGATTAGAAAAACATTCGACCTCTCATCCTAGGTGAGAATAGAGGTAGTGTCACCTTCTCCCTATTCTCATCCTGTATTTTCCAACTCAACAAGTAAGGTAGCCTAGCCGCCGCCCCTTCTCGCTATTCTCACCCCTGTACCAACAGGTAGAGTCAGCTTACCACCCCCCCCCCCCCCCCCCCCCCTTCTCAATATTCTCACCTGATTATCATCATCTCTCATGTGACTGCTTTTAGTGGTACCGGACGTAAGGAGGGTGAAAATACTTGTCATGCATTTAGAATTTAAACTGGATTGCTTGAGATATGGGAATCATGTTGGAAATCTGTATACGGGAGTTTCTCTCTCTCTCTCTCTCTCTCTCTCTCTCTCTCTCTCTCTCTCTCTCTCTCTCTCTCTCTCTCTCTCTCTCTCTCTCTCTCTCTCTCTCTCTCTCTCTCTCTCTCTCTCTCAAACTCTACTTCTCTACATCATTTTAAATTGTTTGTTTTTCCTTCTTTCTTTTGTCCACTCAATATTTCATATCTCTCTCGCCCTCTCCCCTCTCTTTATCCCTGTCTTTCTCTACGTTGTTTTAACTTGGTATTTTCTTCATTCCCTTTCTCCTCCACCGATACAATAAATGTGAATGTGAACATCCCATTCTGATTATCAACCCCCCCCCCCCCCCCCCCCCCCCCCCCCCCCAAAAAAAAATACAACAAACCAATTCCACTATCCAAGTGTCGGCGGCTTTTGTCTTAGATCTCGTATCATGGTTACCCCTATGCCCAACACTTTGGTTGTTTGTGGGTCAAACACCCCCCCCCCCCCTCCCACTTCCCTCATCATCAGTTTATTTCTCTCCCAACCTAGGAAAGAGCTCTGCATGCACTAGTCTAATATTGAATGACACTAACCCTGCCCCACTCCTAACACATGGTGGGGTGAGGCCTGAGGTAGTCTCCATTCTTCTATCCTCCGTTTCTTGTCAATTGAATGCTGACAGCTGACGTTTGGTTCTTTGAAGAAGTTCAAGTTATGTCTCAGTAGAAAATATAGTAACCTTTAAAAAGGGAGTTTGGCAATACTACTGGTTAGATGAATCTGAGGTTGGCTCTGAGATTAGTTGGTTCCATAAGAGGTCTTTTACTAAAGTCGCTGAATGCAAGGTGTTCGTAGAGTATGTTCCTCTCCTTACGTCCAGTATCACTTTTTAAAAAGGAGTTACGTTAGGTACTTCCATCGCGGCCGCGATTCCCCCAGTCCCTCCCCTCGCTAGATCGTGTGCCCCAATTTCCCCATCAAGTTACATCAACTCTTTTTTCTAGGTCATGTTTGATATTCGTTTTGCGGTGTATTATAAAATTGTTTCCTAATTTTAAAAGTTCCGATGTTGAGGATTATTTCTACATAATTTTCTTTAAAATTAATAGATTCTATCTTGTGGTGATTTCACAATGAAAATTTGTCAGTTTTTGTCGAAACGTAACTCAAAAACTACTCATCCGACAATAAAAATTTTAAAAACGACAGAATCGTCGACTATTCCACTTTTCCATGAGCAGGCGACAATCTAAATAGAACACCGGCATGACGTCACAAAGAACCGGCAAACGCACCCTCTAAAACGCTTGAATTTGGAGGCGCGCCGGAAGTTGATCTACGAGTAACCAAATTTAAACTCCCACTTCACTTTCTTCCTTTGTCTCGATTGCCGAAGTTGTGGATTGGTTTGGTTTTCATTTATATCATCTGTTGTTGACAGTTCAGTTGTATTGTTCAACGTGGAAATGTGATTTCAGCTTCATGACCAGTTATCGAACTTCATTCTATCTTTGAATTCGTTTCGGATTTGGTGAATATAAATACCTATATAATTGATATTATTTTTAAAAAGTGAATTGGTGTGGTGCTTGCCTCTGCCAGCTTACCACCCATCACCTGTGTTTCTTTTAATTATTGATCTTAATTTTATTCATCTTCTTCTTTCTTTTTCTGTTTCCTCCTCCTTTCCTTTTGATTCTCTTTCTCTTCTTCCCCCCCCCCCCCCCCCCCCACCACTACTTCTCCTCCTCCTCCTCCTCCTTCTTCTTCTTCTTCTTCTTCTTCTTCTTCAACTTCTCTTCCTCCTGCTTCTTTTTTTTTTTCTTCTTTCATGTTTAATGCTTTGCACACCATGTATGAGATATTTTTAGTAACTTCTTAGCGTCTTAGCCTTAGCAAATCATATTCAAGAATTGGATTTGCCCTTGCAGGGATTGTTTCTCACTTTTTTCTTAACTGTAACTGTAATTTAATCTATGTCTTTATTTTTATAAATTTTTAAGTCATTTAAGTCACCCTTTTTCTTCCCCCTCTTCATGTCTTGTTGGTTAATGTTGGCAGTCAGTTTTGAAAAACATGTTTTGCAGCATGTGCGAGACCTTGTCTGAAGGCTTCTGCCCAATTGAATTTTTAAAAAATACATAATAATAATTTAGCATTGAAAATAGCTCGCCCTTGCGGGAAATTACTGCTCTCTTTTTTGAAATAGTAACTTAGCAATTTGTTATTAAATTGATTATTTGAAACTGACCACCTTCAGTCACTATTCTCACATTGTTCATCATTCTTTTTAACTCAAGACATCATTATGGCTGATCAAGATCCTGCTTTGACTGCTTATATAAACAGTGAGCTGCTGCCACTGAAAAATGGCAATGTGATTTATATCTACCTTCGTCACGACAAAGACATTCCAGTAACTGCAAATTACATACATACACTTTTCATCAATCAAAGCTATGACTGCACATGTGATGCAATTGCTTTGAAACTAAAACGTTTGGTGAAGGAATATAAAGCAAAGAAAGAACGAAAGCGGGATTATCCTAAGTTACAGAGTCTCCTGGCATCCGAATTCAGTGTACCTGTGTCTGGTAGGAAAAGAAATGTTGTGGAGGGGGCTGCTATCGTGGATAGGGATAATGAGACTCAGGCTGTAAATCCACTGGAATTGAGAAATGATTGTGCAAAATGTCCTGGGGTGCGAGTGGAGAAACAAGGATTATTTAAAAAGCTCAAGGATACGTGCACCTCTCTTCGGAGACAGAGAAATATAATGTCCAAAACTTATAATGTAAAACGTGTGAATTACAAAATTCAAAGAAAAGACTTAATGATAGAAAAAAGGCAGACTGAGTTAAGAAGTTTGAGAAGAGACAAGAAGTTGTTGGAAAGGAGGGTGAAGGCTTTAGAGTTGGTGGGGGAAAGGACTTATTTTCTCAAGATGTTGGAAAAGGAGAAGAGAAGACGAGTTAATGCTGAAATAGCACTAAACAAAGCAAAGTTAAAATTAAAAAACCTGGAGGATTTGTTACAGAGTGAGCAAAATAGAATTCTGATTTTGGAAAGTGAATTAGAACAACCAACAAATGGAGACGACGATGTCGTCAATACTCACACAGGACGGTATTGTGACAACATGCGACTGGCAATTTATAAATGCTTGGTCAGCAATGTTCCTGTGGAGAAAGCTGGCGATCTGATTCTATTCATCTCCTCTGTTCTTCACGACCAACAGCTTTCCTGTGCTCCGGGACCCTCGACTGTTTGCCGCATGGCTCATGAGCTTGGTGTGCTGTCCGACCTCCAGACTGCAGAAGCCATGTTTTTATCGGACAACACTACGCTTGCATGGGATGCCACCTCCATTGAGGGCACTCATGTGAATGAGGTCCACATTGTTACCTCACATAGGAAAACTATGTACCTGCAGGTTGGTCACTTGTCCGGTGGAACAACAGAGGACTATTTCAACCACATAGTCAACACCCTCAAGGGAATTGCTGCATCTTATGCTTCCTATACCGACCAGACAATGGAGGATGTCTTAAGTATATTTTATGCCAGCATAACCTGTACCCTGACAGACAGAGCTGCCGTGAACCACTGCGTCAGTGCTGAGCTGAGTATGCTCCTAAACAAAGAACTGGTAGAGCTAAACTGCAACGTCCATCCACTCGACGGGTTAGCCTCAACCACAAGAAAAGCACTTGGTATTCGTGACAGAGCTAAAAATATACCAAGTAATGTATATGGCAAGGACTGTCGTGAAGCCAACTTCATTTATTGTTTTTCAAAACTTCGATACAAAGCAAGTTCTGGTGATCCTGCAGGATTTAAATTATTTTTGGACAGATCTGGACTCAGACAAGGCATTCTTCCTCGGTATGTAGGAAACCGGCTCCATGTTTTGTTCCACTCTGCAGGCATCATTTACAGCCTAAAGGAATCATTCACCACCTACCTGAAGAAGTATTGCACTGCAACCCAGATTCGCCTGTCCCTTCTCGGAGACCTGAGTAACAGTGATATAATGGTGCAGGTACAAGTTCTAGGTCTCTTTGGGAAAGTATTGACTGGACCCTGGATGCGCCTCTTCTACAAGAATCCAGAGCAGAAGAGACATTTGGAAATGGTGCCTTATATGAAGGGATGTTTGAATTATCTGCATGAGCTCTCTGCCGACCCTTCTAAATTGCTTGAAGACGGCGGCGATGCCTTCGGAGTCCCCATTGCAGCTGACAACGTCTATCTAGCTCTGAAAAAGGACCCTGCTGCAGAATCCTTTCCTGACATAGTTAAATGTGTCTGTTCAGCCATGCTTGCCACTCTAAGGAGACAACTCGCTCCATACATCGACGGACGTTTTAGCCAACCAACACCTTCCATGCTGTCACAAACATCTTCGGCCCCTCTCAACAACATTGCCGCAGAGCGCATTTTAGGAATGTTTGACGCCTTGTCCCGAAAGGCCCCCAATGCAACTGTTGGCTTTGTTGACAGTAAGGTAAAGGCTGCAATGAATGGCACCCTCAAATATGTCATGGAGAAAGGTCAACTTGTTAAACAACAGATGCTGCAATACGCCATCAAGAGGGCCCCAGTAATAATCAAAGAGAGGAAGGATAGGCACAAAGAAAACCTTTCTGCTGCTCAAGAACGACAAACATTGAAGGCGCAACAGAGAGACGCGACTGCCAGATGCAAAGTGGAGAAGGACGTTAAAGCTCTACTTATTAAGGAAGATCATGCTGGAATCCTTGAAAAAGTGGATGCAGGTTCACATAGTTTTGTATCCAGCTTATTGTCGGGCACAATTCCTTCTTCCTCCTTTCTCCATGTCTGGGATGTTGATGGCGAGGATACTACATTTCGTGGCACCGTCTGTGGTTTTAAAGTCGTCCGGAAAATACGTTCTCTATTGATAGACTACGCAGCTGAAAAGGGAGATGGCACCAGGTCTACAGTGACCCTAAGCAAGATAGTCACAGATACTATCATGGGTGATCTTGTTGTCATCAATGCAAGCATGGAGGATGAATATCGGGAAGATATGGAACTACAAAGATGATGCTCCAATCTTCAACTCATTAAGCCTTCTTCGGATTGTATAGAGGTGAGATAATGTGAGAAAGTGCTCATTTTGGCTCATTAATTTGTTAATAATTCTAGCTTATAAATCTCCAGATTATGTCAACTCAATATGTAGAGCTGTGCAACCGCAAAAAGTCTTCGAATTCTTTTTGTTTCTGTGTGTACATTTAGGGTCAATAACACTGAAAATGTGGGTGCCTAGGCCTAGTCAATGAAAATGATATTATTTTTCTTTTCATAGTATTTGTTACATCTGAATGTTTCATGCAATTCCAACAAACAGTTTGTTTTTTATGACCAAAGATGTTAACATTTCAGTCGACTCGGGGAAATGCCCATTTCCGCTCGTTTGTTTGTTCATAATTGGAGTTAGACGCTCAAAATTCAAGCTGTCGAATCAATGTGATGAACTTTATTCCATTTCTCAACCTTTTCAATGTCTTCTCTAACACTAACCGTTTCATGCAAATCAATCCACATCTTTTTGCTGTACAACAAAAAAAAAACTTTGAATTTTGAGGGGAAATCTTTGCCTTTTTTTAGTTTCCGCATGCACAGTTAGGTTCAATAACACTGAAATGTAGGCGCCTACTCAATGAAAATGATGTTATTATAGTTCTTTTCATGGTATTTATTACATCTGACAGTTTCATGCAATTCCGACAAACGGTTTGTTTTTTATGTCCAAAAATGTTAACATTTCGGTCATCGATTTGGGGAAATGCCCATTTCCGCGTGATAATTCATTCATAATTGGGGTTAGACACTCAAAAGTTAAGCTGTTGAATTAATATGAAGAACTTTATTCCATTTCTCAACCTTTTCCATGTCTCCTGTAACAGTTTCGTGCAAATCAATCCACAACTTTTTACAGTACAACCAGAAAATCATCGAATTTTTTTTGAAAATCTTTGAATTTTTATGTTTCCGCATGTACATTCAGGGTCAATAACGTTGACAATATAGGTGCGTACTAATTAAAAATGATATTATTATATTTCTTTCCATAGTATTTGTTACATCTGAAAGTTTCATGCAATTCCGACGAATGGTTTGTTTTTTATGACATAAAATGTTACAATTTCGTCCATTTTCGGTCACGGATTTCGGTACTTAAATACAAGTATAAAGAAGGGTAATTCACGACACATTTTTGGCCATAACTTTGCTTCTAGTAAAGCTAGAAGGATAATTTTTGCACCTTTGTGTTTGTTGTCTTAAGGGCTTTGCCATAAGATAAGTTTTGTTCTTATATTCAAACTTTGAATTTTTCATGAAAGTCCCTAGTTACGCGAGAGATGATGATTGGTGAGAGCACAGACTAATCTGTGGGTGAGGGTAGCGAGAAGGGGCGGGGGTTCAGGTTAGGGGGGTGAGAATAGCGAGAAGGAGCAACTACCTCTATCTATTCTCATCCAGGATGAGAATAGTCACTCCCTAAAATAAAAGTGTTATTCATGTCATAAGTTTAACGCGGCTAATAATCATATGATGACACATGAATCTACATGGTGCACGACTTCTGAGACACCTTGTTGTGAAAGCGAATGTCTAGGTCTAATGCTAATAATAATAATAAGTCTTCTATCTACTACTAGACGTCTGTCTAATTTGATTGAGAAATATGATGACTGGTACGGACTGGAGGCTGGAGGCTGGAGGCACTGGAGGTTATGACGACATCATGATGATAACAACGAAGAAACATGAGTATGAATGAGGACAGATACGAGAAAATACTTGCTAAATATTCTATGCACAAACCTCCAAGTGAAGATTGAACGGCATCAAGCACGAGCGACATTTTGTACAAAATCTAATTTTCTCGGGTAACTCTACCCCAACCACAGCAACCGATGTCTAATGAGACAGGGTGCCGGTCCCTCACCAAAACATAAAAATGACCTTTCCTTTTCTTCGGCCTTCGGCTGGAATGACCCGGATGTGGTCAAAGCTATTATTCGTTAAACTTAAATTTCGTTTCTTTGGTCTGGTCCATACGATTTTTACAGGTGACAATCTGGGGACAGGCACGGTTGGAGCAAATCGTAGCGAAATCCCAACGTATCTTTATCTGTATTTGTATGGTTGGTGCTGAAGAAACCAATGGTCTGGTTGTATTTCAGCGGCGTCCTCGTTGGGCGCGGGCCCATGTCAGTCGGGCCTTGAAATCGTTTAGGTGTGGTGCCATGATGACCAGTTCATCCAGCCCATTCAACTCCGAGATAGTTCTAATGAAGAAAGAATTTCTGTAGTTTTGTGTTCTTGTCTGTGGGATTTTGAAGCAGTTCGAATTGTTTGTGGCGTATCTGTCAATAGGGTTTTCGGTTATGCGGTTGGCGAAAGTGAGTGCTCGGATTTTTCTTTTGTTTGGTCGTGGCGTGAAAAAGGAGTCTGCCTTTATTGATGGTATTTGATCTGTTATTATCTTGAAAATGAATGACAGACGGGTTTCTTTACTTCTTTGTTGTAATAACGACAAGCTCGCAAATCCCACCCAAGAGTGATCGGCGATCGGGGGCATGGCAGTGTTTTTAAAAAGTGGACAATTTTTTTCTTCGGATTTTCGTTGTTTTCACTCCAGATTCTTGATCAGCGTCAAATACAATAGGTTTAATACCAAGAACTGTCTACTCCCAAAATGTATTTTTTGAAAATGTTGAGTCATGGAGCGATTACATCGTCGAAATAATATATCTATGTCCGTTGACTTGGCAGCAGCTTCTAATGGTTCTCAGTTCTCACATTACTACCTATGTCATGGCGATCTATCCAGGACGCAAGCCCATCATGCAATCGTGTACGGTCGTGAACCTGCCCGGAAGCTTAGTCATTGTCATAACACACCGTTCAACTAAATTTTAATGCTCTGCAGTATCGGGCTCTTGGCCAAAACGGGTACATGTTGGATATGTGGCAATCCCCCACTGATGTAAATTCATATTGTTTCACCTCCATGCCAGTATAAAATAGAATGATAATATTTCACTATATACACAAGCACACACGACCACATACATACATAATAGGATTCAATAGTCGTAACGTCACTTCCTTCCTAATGACGCATGGCAACTTATCAATACTGGCTCTAAACTATCGGAACAATGGCGGACGCCTGTATGAAATATTTCTCCGGCGAGCATAAAAGCGTACCCAGGGGGAAACAACTATAAATTTGATCATGTTTTGACTTTTACACATTCTGATCACAAGGCATATGAAAAGTTCTAGCCAGCTTGAAGAATAAAAAGTAATGATTTTCTTTGTTTAGAACCAAGATGGTCGCCGTTTCCAGGCGGCGTGACATCAGACTACTGAATCCAATTGACTCCTGATTAAAGAAGAAGAAGAAGAAGAAGAAGAAGAAGAAGAAGAAGAAGAAGAAGAAGAAGAAGAAGAAGAAGAAGAAGAAGAAGAAGAAGAAGAAGAAGAAGAAGAAGAAGAAGAAGAAGAAGAAGAAGAAGAAGAAGAAGAAGAAGAAGAAGAAGAAGAAGAAGAAGAAGAAGAAGAAGAAGAAAATCAGCTAGTTGTAAGCCCAAACGAAGCAAGTGACTAAAAAAATATGATTTCATGAAAGCTTCCTAGTCTCGGACTAGCTTGTGGCTTGCCTAGAATTGGGCTTTGTAAGAACGGTGACTAATTCGGCTATTTTGTGCGGGTAACACCACGCTCTCTAGTACACGATGGCAGATAAGACACATCTGCCTTCATACTTACAACGCAAAAGATTTTCAATCAAAGAGTAGTGTCGAGCGGAAGTCTCGATGATACCTCAAGTCATCGGCTACCAACACTCAAAACTTCCCGAACTCGATGACCAAGGAAAAGTCGGGAATTCCCGAGAAGTAGCACTTCAACTGAGCTTTGGATGGCTTTTTTTTGTATTAAAACTTAAAATACGTTAAATAAATTCACTTTGTATAATAATAAAACATTGATACCTATAACCATTTTGATCTATTTACGACGTTTGTGTTTTGTTAGCTGTTTAAAATATGATATAACGTCAATACCAATGACTAGGTATTGAATGAAAGCACCGATAACTAGAGCGATGCTCGAGACTTTTTTGAGTCTCGAGACTCAAAAAAGCATCGAGACGCAAAAAGTCTCGAACTTCGCTGGAATCATCGCCGACGAGAGAGGGGTGAACAATGCAGATAGTACACATTGTTAGTAACGCGTGCGTCGCTCGCGCAATATAGTCTCGAGACTCGGGACTCAATACGAGAAGCATCGATGACTAAGATTCTCGAGACGAGAAAAGCATCGAGAACTAAGTGGAGGTCGGGAACTTCTCAGTCGTCGATGACCTGACTTCTCAAAACCTAAAGCATCGGTGACCTTTTGGTGACCCGGATGCCCTCCCCAATCAAAGAGGAAATTAGCAACATACGTGATATTGACTGTCGACTGTTATAGACTGCAATGATGTCCGCCGTCGACTGCCAATTCTATATTTAGGCCAATGGCAGTTTCAGTGAGACGACGAATACGGAGATTGAAACACAAAGGAATTGAACAAAATAAAACAAATAAATACACAAAAGAGATAGTGTGTTGTGATTAATCACATTATTTCAGTCGATTGCAATTTCAACAGAATAACTTTTGTCTCCACTATACATTCTCTCGTCATTTTTTATTTTGGTTGTTCTTTGACGCAAACCCTTTGATTTCAGAGTCTTTCGTTCACTCTCAACCACGAGCCGATTGATTCAGTTTTTGTTTAGTTCTTACTCACAAAATTTTGTACTTTCGACGATCTGCACTTATCTTATTTCTTTTTTAAAAGCCAGTGTCAATGGCAACAGGACACTTTTTGCCTCAATCATTCGTAACCGACGTATTTCTTTCCTAATCGAAGCGTATTCAATCTAAAAATAGCTGCTATCTTGTTAACGCTATGACGTCTTCTAGTAGCTGTTCTCAGGCACTTGATTATTTTTTTAAATATTTTTTGTTTTGTTGAGTGGCATTCAAGCACTGCTTACGATCAAAACAATGATAATACACATTGGAGAATGAGCGTAACTTGTATACCCTTTCAAAACAGTGGAAATACACATTCTAACGCTCTCTCTCTCTCTCTCTCTCTCTCTCTCTCTCTCTCTCTCTCTCTCTCTCTCTCTCTCTCTCTCTCTCTCTCTCTCTCTCTCTCTCTCTCTCTCTCTCTCTCCCAGGCACTGGTTCGCGCATCGCACTGTGATGTATTCACGGGTCTCACCGCGCCCCCTTTTCTCGCCGTCTTTTAAAATCCTGGAATAACGACATAATTTCCGGTCCCTGGCGATGTCGTTATCCACGGGTTTGCATCGTACTTAACTAAACAAAAAAATCATGAAGATGATGACGGTGGTAAGATTATCATGACTACTACGGGGATAATGTAAATCAATCCATCCATCCATCCATTTCATATATATATATATATATATATATATATATATATATATATATATTGTGTGTGTGTGTGTGTGTGTGTGTGTGTGTGTGTGTGTGTGTGTGTGTGTGTATGAGTGTTTATGTGTGTTAAGTTACTCGGTTAAATGGATCTTTTCTAATAATTGTGTTTACTTATAATCTATTTAAAAAAGTTACGTTATTGCATGAAAAAAAACCCACACCGTATACACCGTTAAAACAACTTATTGGCATTTTTTCCCCCTCTCAAATATCAAATGTAAGCCTTTTTGTATATTTTCAAAATCATTTTGATATTAAATGTAATTTTTTAAAGGATTAATATTAGCTATACCCTTAATTAACACCATTTTAATACAAAAAACGAAGTATTTTATATAGGCAGTAGAGAGCGCAGGTGCACTTTGTGTCCTCTTGACGAACGAGAACCTGTTGCTCTATTGCAGCCACATAGCCAGTACGCCGTCTTGTTTTGATGAGAAATCTCATCGTAAATTGTAGCTTTAGCAGTTCGATTTTATCTTCTCTACAAAACAATTCGCATCAAACTACGTACATTTATTATTTATTATTATATCAACGAGAAAATAATAATATCATTGTATAATATGGTCTGAACAAAAATATGCCAGATTTCTCTAAAGGTCATTTTTTTCACTAAAATGCACACGTAAAAGTTATAAGATATCTTAATTTTTTTAATATCCAGTTGCCATAAGTTAGTGCCAGGATTTAATAAAGAATTTCATCTGTATAATTTGGGAAATTCGGGTAACATTTTGGGGGAAACATGCCAAAATTCCAACCCAGATCATTAAATCTTGGCACTTATTAAATGCGTTTTTTAATTTATCATTTAGATTCCTTTTTTTTCTTGACATTAAACGCAAAATTGGCTCTCTATTCACAACGCATTCAAGGAAGTAATTTTGGGTGAAATGATTTGGTATGCAAAACATTGGTATCTGATTATTCACACCCATCGAGCACTAACACCTGGTTCGCATCCCAAATAAAAATGGGAGACATTTTTTTCATTGTAACAAGCAAGGAATTCACCCAATGGAAACCGTACCGTGCTCTTATTGGCTAACCAACCAGCGGCCTCGATGAGAAAAATATCCGCCATTGAGACATTGGCTGGGAATCGCGTTACTATAGTAAACAAGCGCTGATCGGCCGTTCATGAAATCTAAGAAAATAACTTCCTGATCGCTCGTTTAACTCAAAATTATTCAAAACGATGTCTCTAAAATGATATAAATGTGACTTTTTAAGGTTTTCTTCACGGTCAAAACCACACAACATTCTATTAATGATTACGTCCGAGGCAAAAAGGAATATTGACAGGTCGACCGAGAGTTGAACTCGTGAGACGACAAACGAAGTGTAGCGAGAGTCAAGCTATTGTTTGTCTTGTCCTGTTCTATATAGAGAAAGGGATAAATAGTATAGCCTCGTGTGTGAGTGGTTGCGTGTCATAGATATGTTTTTTAATTGGTTCTGTTGTTTATGTGTGTAGTGATGACTCTCACACTCAATTTCAATGCCGAAATAGGAATTCCCGCACACAAGAAAGGGGAATTGGGGTGGTATTTGGCATACATATTCTATAGTATCTAGTTCTAAATAGATAACTGATTAGAATTATATTATGATATATAAACACAAGGCCAAATACAATTCCGAAGTTTCCTTATTTCAAATGAAGTAAAGCTCCAAAACCTAATGGTAGTGATTGTAGTACTGGTGTTAGTGAGGTGATGTGGTGTTGGTGATGATTGTAGTTGTAGTAGTAGTGGTAGTGATGATGATGTGGTGGTGGTTGTAGTTGTAGTAGTAATAGTGATGATGATGTGGTGGTGGTGATGATTGTAGTTGTAGTAGTAGTGGTAGTGATGATGATGTGGTGGTGGTTGTAGTTGTAGTAGTAGTAGTGGTAATGGTAATGATATGGTGGTGGTGGTGTTGTAGTAGTAGTGGTCGTGATGATGATGTGGTGGTGGTGTTTTTGTAGTAGTGGTAATGATGCGGCTATGTGGTCTAGTAGTATGACACTCGCTTTCGGATCGGAAGGTCCTGGGTTTGAGCCTCGCGCTCGGCGCATAGTTGAGTCCTTGGAAAAGGCTCTTTACTCACATTCTCTCACCGTACTCAGGTGTAAAATGAGTACCTGGCCGTTAACAGAGTTGTCTTTGTCCGAAAAATTGTAATATCGCCTAACAGGCGTCATGTCCCGTCCTACATGTTAAATGTTGACCAGGGACCCCTTGTAAAGCGCTTTGAGCATATTTAGTTGATATTGCACTATATAAAGCTCAATTTAAAAAATATATATATTTCAATGATGATGATATGGTGGTGGTGGTTGCAGTAGTAGTAGTGGTAGTGATGATAATGTGGTGGTGGTTGTAGTTGTAGTAGTAGTGATAGTGATGATGATGTGGTGGTGGTTGTAGTAGAGTGGTAGTGATGATGATGTGGTTGTGGTGGTTGTAGTAGTAGTGGTAATGGTAATGATATGGTGGTAGTGGTGGTTGTAGTAGTAGTGGTAATGGTAATGATATGGTGGTGGTTGTAGTAGTAGTGGTAGTGATGATGATGTGCTGGTGGTGGTGCAGTAGTGGTAGTGATAATGATGTGGTGCTGGTTGTTGTGGTAGTGGTGGTAGTGATGCTATTGTGGTGGTGGTTGTAGTAGTTGAGGTAGTGATGATGATGTGGTGGTGGTTGTAATAGTAGTGGTGGTGGTGGTTGTGGTAGTAGTGGTAATGATGATGATATGGTGATGGTGGTTGCAGTAGTAGTGGTAGTGATGACGATGTGGTTGTCGTGATTGTAGTAGTAGTGGTAGTGATGATGATGTGCTGGTGGTGGTGTAGTAGTAGTGGTAGTGATAATGATGTGGGGCTGGTGGTTGTAGTAGTAGTGTTAGTGATGATATTGTGGTGGTAGTTGTAGTAGTAGAGGTAGTGATGATAATGTGGTGGTGGTTGTTGCAGTTGTAGTGGTCGTGATGATGATGTGGTGGGTGGTTGTAATAGTGGTGGTAGTGATAGTGAAGTAGTAGTGGTAGTGTTGATGATGGAGTGGTGGTGGTCGTAGTGGTGATGATGATGTGGTGGTGGTGTAGTGGTAGTGATAATGATGCAGTGGTGGTGGTTGTAGTAATTGTGGTAGTGATGAAGTGGTAATGGTGGTTGTAGTAGTCGTGACAGTGATGATGTGGTGGTTGGAAAACACATTATAGGTTATTATAATACATGATTACACACATTCTCTAACTTCATTTTTTGACAGCTTCATTGTGCCATAAATATACGCAACAGTTCTGAAACATTTTATTGTGGATTTTGATATTGTTTGTTGTTTTTCTTGTGTCGTTATGTTGACATAGAGACCGAATGAATGGTAATGCTTACACATTCCCAGCCCCAGATATAATGGCGCTGAATGCTTTCATTGGTGGACACTTTTTAGGTTTCGTACGTATTCTCATTCGTTTAATTCTATGGTAACAAGTGAATTTTTTTTCTCAATAATGTTTTAATCGTAATGTTTCTATAACCGCCATGTTGTTCCCAACTGCTGTACTGCAATAGTTCGCTCCTTGACTGATCACCCCCGAAAAAAAAATCGGAAAAAAATGGAGTGTCAGTCAATACTAATACCGCTGCGTAAACGGCAAAGAAATGCAAAAATTGATGAATCTCGACGTTTTAAATGTATATTGATGAGCCACGTCTGCAGAAGGAACCGCGATAACTTTTTTACCGCTGAGAAGATTTAGACGTAGGTAGTACTGTTGACTGGAACTTTTGGGAGGCCTTCCCTTCCGAAAGCCCCAGTATTCTTAGAATAGAATAGAATAGAAGAAGGTATCGACGTCGCTTGATTAGGCCACTGGCCTGTCGCCGAATCTTTCCAGTCACTGAATGTCTTGTTCACAACTGATCTAATGCATTTCCCTACCTGATCTTGTGATCAGGGGCTAGCCTACACTACACTTTCTCTACTGACAAGGCACTTAAATGAAAATTCAGTTTTCAAATGACAGTATAAAATCTGGTTTACTATGATGCAGTATACCATCCCGATGATAAAACCGTTTGAATTTTGTCTCTAGGTTGTATAGAAGCAGAGTTATTCAATTTTTTATACCTTAAAAACACCCAAAAATTACTATAGGAATCAGCCTGAAATTGGGCACCAGCTGACTGAAAAAACGAAAGGGGATTCCCCTGAAACACTCTGACGTCACAAGGCTAGGAGCCAATGACCGACGCTGACCACGGCAGTCCAAGCTGAAATGGCGTTACTTTGGTAGATTTTGAAATGAGTGTGATTTTATGGAATGCTCAAAGGGTATCCTGGAAGCAGTTTTGAAAGTTGAAAATGGTATCATTGGAAAGGAAAATGATTGAATTTTATGATTATTTATGTTTTAAGGGGATTTTTTCATGAATGATGATAAACGGCTTGATTTTCTTGCCCACTACAATTAAGCTATCTTTCCAATATCTTCTAAATGAATTTAAGGAGGGAAATGGTAATTGTACCAAATGATAGGGCGTTCAATGCCATTTATTTTGGTATTTAATTTATCCAATTCTGTAAATAAATACCAGAGATATCTCAATTTAACCAAGCCGTGGTTTTAGCCTGCAGCTCACAAACGATAACTAGCGTCACACAGGTGAATGGGAGAACTGTGACACAGATTTAGCCATTCATTTAAGTGCCTTTTGATCATAGCTATTTTGGGTGGGAGGCACTTCTACACTATGCACATAACTTTCCATCACAGCATCTAATCTATTCTTGAAAGCATTGACACTCGGCGCTTCAACGACATTTGCTGGCAATTCGTTCCAACGTTCAATTACTCTCTGTGTAAAAAAGTTCTGTCAAAGGGTGGTTTTAACTCTGGGTTTCAGAAGTTTATATGAGTGGCCCCTGGTGACTGATTTTTGTCTACTGTGAACAGCCCATCCTGAGTCGCGTACAAGCAATGTGTGAACTTATAGGTCTCAATTATATCACCTCTCAAACGCCGATAGACCATACTTGGCAGTCCTACTCTTTTCAGGTGCTGTTCATAACTCAAGTCCTTGAGTCCACCAATGGCCTTTGTTGCTCGCCTTAGTACACTCTCTTTAAGCTTCTTATCCTTTTCAAGGTAAGGTGCCCATACACAGTTTCCGAACTCCAAATGTGGTCGGACCAAAGCTGCAAACATTAACTTCATAGTGTCACAGTCAAGATAGTCAAAAGATCTCCTTATCAGTCCAAGCATTCTGTTAGCTTTGTTGACCTGCCTTTCCAAATGCTGTGAAAACTTGAGTTCTGGGTCCAGATGAACTCCCAGATCTTTCTCCAATGTTGTCTCTTGTAAATCAATTATCTCCTCACTCCCATGTTTTCTCATTTTGTAGGTTGTTTTCTGGTTTTTGTTGCCTAAATGGAGCACTTTGCATTTGTCGGCATTAAACTTTAGCTGCCAAGTATCAGCCCAATCGACCAAACTACAGTGCAAGCTCGATATAACGACATCGTCGGGACCGGGAAAACGTGTCATTATAGAGGGATGTCGTTACAGAGAGGTTTCCAATGTGTGTATATCACGAGGCGTTTTGGGTCTTGTGTAGTGAATGTATACACCCATTTTCCCTCTGTAGTTTATCTGGGCTTGGGACCGGCAATGAATGGAGAGTGCACAAAGGATTTATAAACAGTCCAGTGTTGACCTGTCACAGGCATTCATTGGGTGAAAGGCGAGCCTTCTGATTGGTGAAAGGCGAGCCTTCTGATTGGCTGCGGTGTTGTACAAATGTGACTATTGAAAAAGAAGCGTTTTCATTGGCTACAATAAGAACTAGCTCTGGGCTTATTACGAGTAGACAACATACATAGAATGGAAGATACCACTTGTAATAGTGACGAACAATTTCATGGTAGACAAACACCTTCAAGGTTTGTCGGACCAGAAATGTCGTTATACAGGGTTTTGCTGAAATGTACGTCGCTATAGAGGGGTTTTTATTACTAATGATATATAGTAAAATAAAATGGGACCTGAGTACCATGTCGTTATACAGGGAATGTCGCTATAACGGATGTCGTTACATCGGGGTTGCACTGTATCAAGATCACTCTGGTCTCTTTATATCAACCTCACTGTCAGCCTCACCATACACTTTCGTATCATCTGCATACATAGAACACAAGCCTGATACAGTCTCTGGTAAATCATTGATAAATGCTACCAAAAGTGATGGTCCAAGCACACTGCTTTGTGGCACCCCACTCCTTACACACGCCCAATCAGACAACTGTCCGTTAACACAAACTCGTTGACGCCTGCCCGTCTTTTTTTTTTTTTTTAAATATTGTTCTAGTAGTAGGGGGTTTGGGAGGGGGAAAACTTAAAAAAAAAAAGTCCCCCTCCCAAACCCCCTACTAGAACATTATATTAAAAAAAGGTCCGGGAGCTCCTACAAAGGGAAACAATTCAATTAAGATAGAGGCTAGGGAAACCAAGATTTTGGTTCTTCCCCCCCCCCCCCCCCCCCCCCCCCCCCCCCCCCCCCCCCCCTGGGCGTAAAACTGTATTTCGTTTATAGAACTGTTTCTTTATGTTGAAGAGGCGAGTTTTTTCTTCTTTTATTTATTGCTTGCCTGTTTGTTTTTGTTGCTGTTCTTGCATTTAAAAAAAAAAAATTTTTTTGCTCTTCATAATCACACCAAAAAATGTCAGAAAAGAGATAGCAAGTTATCACCGGTCGCCCACACAAAATGTAATTTAATTTTATTTTTTAACAATATTTTTAGATTTTTTCTATGTTAACCGCATATTCATTTATAGTACTGCTTCTTCATGTTGTAGATTTTTTTGGGTTTTATTTTTTATTGGTTTTTAAATAAATATATTGGTTTGTTTGTTTTTATTTTTAGGCCTGGTAGCTAACATAATTATCATACCCCTACCCCCCCATACGATATTTATTTTTGTACTCTTCTTTTTCAAATTCAATTTTGGCAAGATAGACCGTGATTTTGACCTCCCGAGTAAAGCCGTGTTTTCAATTGATGGCAGCTTTTTCTTTTTTGATCTCGTATCATGGTCTCCCTTGCACCCAACATCTCGGTTGTTTGTGGATCTCCCCCCACCCCCTCTCCACTGCCTTCCTCCACCATCAGTTTATAATTTTCTCTCCGTGTCTAAAGAGGGCTCTGCATGCATTGTTATCTAATATTAAATAACACAAGACTGATAACCAATGGAGCTTTTTAAAAAATAAAACTTGACAGTAATTATCCCGAGGATTTGTTCTTGTTGCTTGTACTCTTGATTTCCAATTCGTATTAAAATAGTGTCATAATTTTTTCCGTTTAAAAAAAAAATTCTCCCGCCATATCTGGCCCCGCGGTTTTATGCATTTTAAAAATGAAAAATATTCATTAAGGTTAGGTGAATATGCATTCAAAAAAGAAGAAAATATGCAGGCTTCAATAATATAAAATAAACAATTCGGACTCAACGTACAACTGAATTCTGTGAACTGAGAAAAATCCCCCCCCCCCCCCTATTTTTTTTCTTTTCTTTTCTTCATTGACTTTAGTGAAAAAAAAAACTCTTCTCAAACGAACTTATCTCAGACTCAGTCTCAGATCCAACGAACCAGTAGTATAGGCAGACTCACTTTTAAAAACGTCCCTATTTTCTACTGAGACATTCAGTTGAACTTCACAAAAACAAAGATCTGTGTTGGCGTCAACTCATAAGAAACGGAGAACGACGATAGAGTGGAGATACCTCAGGCCTCCTCCTACCATGTGTTAGCGGTGGGGCAGGGACAGTGCCATTTAATATTCTCTGTCCTGAAATTGTTTTGTTTATTCATCTTAACTATGCCACTACCACATCATCTCATTCGTCTGTTTTGTTGATAAAGGGGAAACCCGAAACGTTCATTTGATCTGTTTTTGTAATTAAATTGAAGCTTACATTCAACTTCATGTTATTATTTATTCCATATCTTGCCATAAAATTAAAAGTAAAAGACTAAAACTAAGTAAATAAATAAAGTATGGGAAGGTGGGGACTGTTGAGCACTTTTTCAGACTTTTGCTTGTGGCAAGAAAAACTAATGTATTTGGAACATCTAACATAGGCCTACATATATTCATAGATTTGCCATTTTTTACCATATCAAAGTGTTTCATCAACATTATTTCGAAATTAAATGGACTACCCAAGAGATATTTAAAAAGCGTGTCAAAATGCTCAACTTGCTCCAAAGCCGGGGTAAGTTGATCAGTAAGTCTGGGTAAGATGATCACTTAATTAAAAAATTGTTAAAACATTAAATATTTCAAAAGTTCTTGTACAAAAATAAAAATTTTAATTAATTTTTAGATTAAAACAAAATAGGGCAAAAGTAGTATGAGCACAGTGTGCATTGTTACATTGTCACATGTTTATAATAAGCAATCGTTTGGATAAAGAAATTGGAGTAAAAAAAACAACAACATGATTTTACAAGGAACTTTCACTGATTTAACGAGGAACTGTCACTGTTGTTTAGCCAAAATATGCAACTACATATGTTCAAACCGGATATTTTATTTGAAATTTTAAATTATTGTCGTAAAATTAAAAACAGGAAGCTTTGAAACTCAATTTTGACAGTGGATTAATTAATGTCTCGTATATTGAGATTGCATGAAAAGGCCATTTGGTTTTGCCAGGGAGCTGATCCAACAACAATACTTGGCACTAACAGTTTTGTCACTATGTCTTTTTTTTGGAAGATGACATTGTCTACTTCATCAATTAAAAATATTGGATTCTCTTTTCTTTTGCTGGGCACAATGTTGTTAGAATGATATACACGAAAAGAAGATGGAGGCCTGCGGTCACTACACTATAGAGCTATGAAGTGGCAATTTGGACTCGAATTTGAATAATCTCCTATGGTTATTCAGACTCAAATTCCAATGCGCGTGTGCAAACACAGGGTTAGCGCAGTGCTAGCAGTGGACAGGTGGTGGAACTGATAGTAGTAGAAGTAGAAGTAGAAGTGTTCAAAAGAAATTCGGTTTTACCCATATCAGACTGACCCAGCCTGAGACCCCTACTTCAGACTGTAAAAGGATTGTTGCTTGTCTAAGTATAACACTATCAGAATATGTATTCTTTTATCCTGATTTTGTTAGGACGTCTTTTAAAGTTATAAGAAAAGCTGAACTTTTAGACCAGTTACTTTGACTGACTTTTGTTCCTTTTGAAAGATTTTTGAATTATTTGGTTTGTTTTGTTTTTTGTTTTTCACTTTCTAACTGGCCTTCCAATGATTTTGTCTTTCTCGTCAGATGAAGTGGGTTTAGAATACCTGTTGAAAGGTACTTTTTTCATTTACGTCAATTTTAAGTAATTTCCACAATGATTGAAAATAATTGAAATAAAAATATTCGTAATAATAGTAATGATAATATTCATCAGTACCTCTACTGCAACAACCACCACCACAACATCATCATAACTATCAAGACTGCTACAGCTACTACCACCACACCCTCATCACTACCACTTCTGCTACAGCCACCACTACCACATCATCACTACCACCACTACCACCACTACCATCACCACATCATCATCATCACTACCACTATTACTACAACAATCACCACCACATCATCATCACGACCACTACTACTACAACTACCGGTCGTCATTACCACTACAACTATAACCACATGTCATCATCACTACTACTACCACTGCAACCATCACCACCATCGCATCATTGTCACTGCAAACACTACTACTACTACTACTACTACTACTACTACTACTACTACTACTACTACTACTACTACTACTACTACTACTACTACTACTACTACTACTACTACTACTACTACTACTACTACTACTACTACTACTACTACTACTACTACTACTACTGCTACTACTACTACTACTACTGCAAACACTACTACTACTACAACTACTACTACTACTACTACTACTACTACTACTACTACTACTACTACTACTACTACTACT
Organism: Berghia stephanieae; assembly: GCF_034508935.2. Classification (NCBI taxonomy): domain Eukaryota; kingdom Metazoa; phylum Mollusca; class Gastropoda; order Nudibranchia; family Aeolidiidae; genus Berghia; species Berghia stephanieae. The sequence continues at coordinate 39,091,354 of NC_088371.1, read as the reverse complement.
ACTACTACAACTACTATTACTACTACTACTACTACTACTACTACTACTACAGCAACCACCATCACATCATCATAATTACAAGGATTACTACAGCCACTACCACCACATTCTCATCGCTACCAATACTACTACAATCACCACCGCCTCATTATCATCACTATCACCACTACTTCATCCACCACTGCCACTTCATCAATACAACTCCAACCACCACCACCACGTCATCATCACTACCACAACCAACACCACGTCATCATCACTACCACAACCACAACCACCACCACCACATTATCATCACTACGCTGCTACTACAGTCATTATCAAAGCTCTATCCCTACTTGAAGTTTGATAATCCATCCATAATTTAAAAAAAAAGAAAAAGACTTTCATCTTCATAGGTGTCGTTGATTTGGATGACCTGCAAAGGGACCCCCCCCCCCCCCCCACCCCAAAATGTAATTTTGTGAAAACAAACCGTACAAATGTTATAAACGTCGGTAGCTCATTGACTGTCATCACGATAGTGTTTAACTCATTCAATCCTAGAGATTTTTGCTACTTTTCAAAATTGGACAAGAATGTATAAAAAAATGAGCATGTACATAGATATTTTTATTCAACTATCATTAACATGTAAAAATTAAACCATTAGCTTTGATACTCCGCCTATAATTTGTCTCATAAAAATGTAATAAATAGGCATGGGGTAAAAGTTCCCTGGCAAACTACGGATATAGTCGGTGTTAGAGTTAAATCATTGTCAAATTTGTATAACACAACAGGCTCTCATTGGCATCTTTTTCATATCTCAACATTTCTCCTGATGCTGTGTTTTTTTTGTGTGTTTTTTTTTTATTTTCAGTGCCCTCCTTATACCCTGTAGAGAAAAGTAAAGATGGAAAGGTCTTGCAAAATTGATGTGGAAAAAACTGAGAAGATTTCACATGAAGATTTCAGACATTTGAATGTCGGATTGGAAGATTTAAAGACAGAGAATTCCTTCCCATCATTTACTGCCCTTGAAAATCAAGTGGAAACTGGAAGGTCATCGGAGACTGCATGTCAGTCTTCTGATGTCAGTGTTAAACTTGAATTGATGGATGCTGAAAATATACCAGAGTCTCATCTGAAGTCCATGAATGTCAATGTTAAACTTGATGAAGACGTCAAGACAGAGAACCTTTCACATAACACTGATGTTAGTGTAAAACATGAAGATGAAGACATCCAGGAAGAGAACTCTTCACATAACACAGATGTTAGTGTAAAACATGAAGATGAAGACATCCAGGAAGAGAACTCTTCACATAACACATATGTTAGTATAAGACATGAAAATGAAGACATCAAGGAAGAGAACTCTTCACATAACACATATGTTAGTGTAAGACATGAAGATGAAGACATCCAGGAAGAGAACTCTTTACATAACACATATGTTAGTGTAAGACATGAAGATGAAGACATCCAGGAAGAGAACTCTTCCTACACTTGTTCTCAATTCACTGATGTGAGTGTTAAACTTGAAGGTGAAGATTCACAGAGCATTGGCATTAGAGATAAAGTTAATCTTCAAGTCAATATCAAAACAGAACTGTCATCTGTGACGTCATCAATTGGGATGCAATATCTGGTGAGATGATTTTCTTTTCCATTTTCTTGTGGTCTCTGAAGATGAAAATGAGGATGACTTAACTATTACAACAGAGACAAAGATGGCGATAATGATGATGATGATGATGATGAAGAAAATGATTATCAAAGCTTTATCTCTACTTGAAGTTTGAAAATCCATCCATAATTTTTAAAATTTTAAAAAGACTTGCATCTTCATAGGTGTCGTTGATTTGGATGACCTGTAAAGGGACCCCCCCCCCCCCCCCCCCCCCCCCAAAAAAAAAAAAAAATTTAAAAATCAACAAAAACAACGTAATTTTGTGAAAACAAACCATACAAATGTTATAAACATTGGTAAAAATTGAAAAGCATTCGTTATCTTAGAAGAATACTGGAGTCTCCAAAATACTTTTTGACTTTTCCTTGCCCTGGTCGGTCAGACTAATTAACCGGTAGATACCCACGCCTCTCGGACACCCGTCATAATGTAAACAATGGCAGTGATTGGTAGACACAGCAAACTACACAGGTTTTACTATCGATGGTATGTGTTAAGTAAAATAGCCACTGTTCTACCTCTTGATCAGTAGAATAAATACAGAAAACTATGTGTAAACTTAAACGTTTATAATATGATCGAGAAAATCGTGTGATAACTAGTCACTCATTTGTCAGTTAAAAACAATAACAATGATCAGATGGAGGTCGAATTCGTTCACGTTATTGTTTATAAACAACCAACTATGTTTGTCTGAGCACGTGTGTAGGTGTGTCACAAATTCCATGTTTTGATTGGTCAAAAATCTACTGGTTAATTGATCACCATTTTTGAAAATGTGAAATGGAGGAATTGAGTTAGCACGGACAAGTTGTAATGATTTTGTTTATAACAATTTTTGTAGTGCCAGTGGTTGTCTAACCTTGTTGTAAAATGTGTAGCTTTATTGTACCTTTTCATTCATTTCTTTTTTCATCATCATAATCATTTATAATAGTTAACAAGAACAAAAAAAAAAGATCAAGTTGATGCATGGACATTTTAAGTACACTAACTCGTATATATACAAACGAAAAGTCAAGCTGGTGCATAAATTAATAATCTTTCACCTCAGACTTGTTGATCATGAGCATATTTCAGAAAAACAAATTTCATTCGTCATTTACATACTTCAAGGCATGGAGTTCTTTATCAACTAAATTTTTAAAAGCATTTAATGTGTCATCATTATTTTTTGTATTAGAATCAAGTCCATTCCATGTCCTGTTAGTATGTTAGATTAATAAGTTATGTTGAAGATTCGTAGAACATCTTTCTTTCCCTCCCTTTTTTTAAGGAACCGTGCAATGTCAAGAAAAGCGACCAAAGTTATAAACCAATTTGTGAGGAGCCTGTTCCTTCTAATAGATTGGGTTCAGAGGTCAAGTCTATGGGTTCAGAGACTAGGAAAGGTAATTTCGTGATGTTGTAACTGACTAGTGAATATTTATCCATTTTGAGATTGGTTTCCTTCTCTGACTTTAATGCCCTGGGTACAAAGTCTTCCCAGTCAATAGAGAAAATGAGTAGGAGAGATGGGGGGTGTTGAGAGACTGAAAGAGAGAGAGGGAGGGAGGGAGAGAGAGAGAGAGAGAGAGAGAGAGAGAGAGAGAGAGAGAGAGAGAGTTTGTCCATAATTCTATTATAAAAACACTGACAAACACCAATTTTCTATAAACCACAGTCTTGGTGTTAATCAGGTAGTTGACAAGTCCTGTGACTGTAACTGTCTTGTCTTTCCGCTCAATATTCTTTTCACATCATCTCCACCTCATCCCTTCCATTTCACCTATTTGTTAAAGGTGCCGATTCAAAATCACTGTTATTTCCTATGGAATATTTTTAAAGGATGTAACTTATCGACAAGTACAAGTGTGTGGAATAGCAATATTTTAATCCAGAGAGAGATTTCAGTTTCCTCTTGTCTTCTTTCGGGTAATATTGCAAACTCTGAAATTATGAGATTTTTCTTTCATGTCTATTTTTATTTCTCCCAACAGCTACACACAATCAGGGACAAAGTTAGGATGTTCCATAATACATTTGAAGTTACTTTTTTTAAAAAAATCTATTTTATGGTAAAACCTTCAGTCTGTACAAACATCATTTCTCACTCAATCACTCACTCATTCCCATGACCAGATAGTCATCGGGGGGGGGACTTGAGGGATGCAGCCATTATGATCCAGAGCCACCCACCTTGGCCATTGGCTTTCTCTGTCGTATAGCATCAATCCTGTCCATTCCTTGATGCTTTCCTGTCCCATTTTCCTTTGTTTTCCTCTTCTCCCTTGACTTTCCACCCTCCCTTACATAATTCTTACACAAGCTTTCACTGTCTGACCAGATGTCCAAACCATGAAAGTTTCCTTCTTTGCATTGGTTCCTGTCTTCCCACCAACTTTTCATCATTAACGTCTCAGCTTTTACCCAAATGATTTCAGTTTTATAGCTTTTTTCTATCAGTCACTTGGAATGTTTTGCCATATTAAAGTTTCTTCCTCCTTGTCTTCTTGTTCTTCCTTTTCTTGTGTTGTTGTTGTTGTTGTTGTTGTTGTTGTTGTTGTGGTTGTTGTTGTTGTTGTTCTTCTTCTTCTTCTTCTTCTTCTTCTTCTTCTTCTTCTTCTTCTTCTTCTTCTTCTTCTTCTTCTTCTTCTTCTTCTTCTTCTTCTTCTTCTTCTTCTCCTCCTCCTTTTTATTCTTCTTGTTATGAATATTATCATCATTATTCCAACAGAATCACAAAATTTGAATGCAGAGAATGAGACTGAGCAACAATCAAGTTTCAGGACTCAAGCATGGGACATGCTGGAGAAAAGTGAGTTGATTTTAATGGTTAACAGCAAAGAAAAATTACAGAGGAGAGAAGGAAAGATTTCTTTTGTTTAAAAATTGATATATACTCCTGTTATTTATCCACAATAATCTGCTTTGTAATTTTCGGCAAATAATTTGTAATTGCAACATGATTATACAGTGGAACTCGGAAACATCGGGGGTAGTAGGACTAGCAAAAAATCCTAGTGGTAGCCGAGTCCTGTTATATCCATGCATATGGAATTTGAATGGAAGCAGTACTAGGGGAGATTAAAATAAACAAACCAAACACAAGGAACACATTTCAAGTTACCACCCTAAGTAAATATCAATTTACCTCCCTAATGAAATAAATCATATAAAGTGACGAGAGAGAGGGAATACGTGGGAAGGAAAGTATTGGACCTACAAATAGTGGGATAGAGGAAAAAGGGGTTCCCAAAGACTAGATGGTGGTATAAGGTAAAGGATGATATGATATGAAAGAACTGGGCCTGGAGGAAGATGATGCCCCGAACTGAGATGAATGGAGATGTGGCATTCATTATGGCAACCCTGCAAACTGCGGGATAAGCTGAAAGAAGAAGAAGAAGAAGATATAGAGACTGTGACACTTCCATTCCTGTAACTCCCCCCCTGGAAATAACCATACCTCACCCACTCTACTCAGGACACAAGGTGGGTTGGAACAATGCAATGGTTAATTCTACCATCCTCCTTACCTCTGCTTCCCACTCATTCCAACTGGGCCACTGACATTCACTAAGAGCACTTCGATGCTTCCCACTCATTCCAACTGGGCCACTGACATTCACTAAGAGCACTTCAATGCTTTCCACTCATTCCAACTGGGCCACTGACAGTCACTAAGAGGACTTCGATGCTTTCCACCCATTCCAACTGGGCCACTGACATTCACTAAGAGCACTTCAATGCTTTCCACTCATTCCAACTGGGCCACTGACAGTCACTAAGAGCACTTCGATGCTTCCCACCTATTCCAACTGGGCCACTGACAGTCACTAAGAGCACTTTGATGCTTTCCACTCATGCCAACTGGGCCACTGACAGTCACTAAGAGCACTTCGATGCTTCCCACCTGTTCCAACTGGGCCACTGACATTCACTAAGAGCACTTCGATGCTTTCCACTCATTCCAACTGGGCCAATGACAGTCACTAAGAGCACTTCAATGCTTTCCACCCATTCCAACTGGGCCACTGACATTCACTAAGAGCACTTCAATGCTTTCCACCCATTCCAACTGGGCCACTGACAGTCACTAAGAGGACTTCGATGCTTCCCATCCATTCCAACTGGGCCACTGACATTCACTAAGAGGACTTAAATGCTTCCCACCCATTCCAACTGGGCCACTGACATTCACTAAGAGCACTTAAATGCTTCCCACCTATTCCAACTGGGCCACTGACATTCACTAAGAGCACTTCAATGCTTCCCATCCATTCCAACTGGGCCACTGACAGTCACTAAGAGCACTTCAATGCTTTCCACCCATTCCAACTGGGCCACTGACATTCACTAAGAGCACTTCAATGCTTTCCACTCATTTCAACTGGGCCACTGACATTCACTAAGAGCACTTCAATGCTTTCCACTCATTCCAACTGGGCCACTGACTTTCACTAAGAGCACTTCAATGCTTTCCACCCATTCCAACTGGGCCACTGACAGTCACTAAGAGCACTTCAATGCTTTCCACCCATTCCAACTGGGCCACTGACTTTCACTAAGAGCACTTCAATGCTTTCCACCCATTCCAACTGGGCCACTGACATTCACAAAGAGCACTTCGATGCTTCCCACCCATTCCAACTGCGCTACTGACAGTCACTAAGAGCACTTCAATGCTTTCCACCCATTCCAACTGGGCCACGGACATTCACTAAGAGCACTTCAATGCTTTCCACCCATTCCAACTGCGCTACTGACAGTCACTAAGAGGACTTCGATGCTTCCCACCCATTCCAACTGCGCTACTGACAGTCACTAAGAGCACTTAAATGCTTTCCACCTATTCCAACTGGGCCACTGACAGTCACTAAGAGCACTTCAATGCTTCCCACCCATTCCAACTGGGCCACTGACAGTCACTAAGAGCACTTCGATGCTTCCCACCCATTCCAACTGGGCCACTGACAGTCACTAAGAGCACTTCGATGCTTCCCACCTATTCCAACTGGGCCACTGACATTCACTAAGAGCACTTCGATGCTTTCCACCCATTCCAACTGGGCCACTGACAGTCCCTAAGAGCACTTTGATGCTTCCCACCCATTCCAACTGGGCCACTGACAGTCACTAAGAGCACTTCAATGCTTCCCACCCATTCCAACTGGGCCACTGACAGTCACTAAGAGCACTTCCATGCTTTCCACCCATTCCAACTGGGCCACTGACAGTCACTAAGAGGACTTCGATGCTTTCCACCCATTCCAACTGAGCTACTGACATTCACTAAGAGCACTTCAATGCTTTCCACCCATTCCAACTGGGCCACTGACAGTCACTAAGAGGACTTTGATGCTCAAGTAGTGCACAGTCCTAGCTTCAGACTTAACATAGAGACTCTTCACCATCACACCTCTCATTGGGCATAGTTACCTAATCAGTTAATAAACTACACATTCCTCACTCTACGCATAACATACAGTCCACTCTGGATAATCGCAACACCTTGGGATCAGGGAAAATGTTGTGATTAACCGATGTTGCAATTAACCAAAGTTGAGTTTCCAGTCCACTAATGTAACATTTTATACATATATGATACATTAAAACCAATTGTTGTAAACATTGTTCTTAGTCCACTACAGACTGAGCAATATGATTGAAATAAAACCATATGGCAGCCCTGTATATATTTGTTTCAAGCTTAAATGCAATTCGACATCTTATTCAGATTTGATTCACTTTCACTCTTTTGTTCTCAAACATTTGTAAGAGTCAAAGAGATAAGCCGTGATGAGAGACAATTAATCTCACCAAACTTGTTGGTCACAATGCACAGGCGTAAATCCCAAAAAAAGGATATCACTCAGTCTCTCTTCACAACTGCCATTGTTTATCTGTTGTAAAAACCATGCCCAGTCCCCTTGCCTTCTATTTAATGGCCACAGATAATTAAGCTTTATATAGCGCAATATCCACTAAATGTGCTCAAAGCGCTTTACAAGGGGTCCCTGGTCAACAGCAAAATTTAACATGTAGGACGGAACATCACACCTGTGAGGCGATATTACAATTTTTCGGACAAAGACAGCGCTGTTAACGGCCAGGTACTCATTTTATACCTGAGTACGGTGAGAGAAAGTGAGTAAAGAGCCTTTTCCAAGGACTCGACTATGCGCCGAGCGCGAGACTCGAACTCAGGACCTTCCGATCCGAAAGCGAGTGTCATACCATAAGACCACATAGCCGCACAGATGACATCACAAACCAATACTACAAAGTCCTCTTTCGTCTATAATAGGGTGGTGACAGTGGTGACACACTAATGAAGCATTAAATTCCGCTCACTCTCGATTTTTCAACCTGTCACGATTTCTTCCATGATGAAATCTAATCATGATGTTTTGTTTGATTGATTTCTTGAATTTACCACTTTTTGAGGGCGAACATTTGTTGCGATTAACCAGTGACTTTTATATAGCATTAATTCTGTTTCTTGGAAAATGTTGCGATTAACCGAGTTGCGATTATCTGGAGTGGACTGTACTAGGCCTAAGTGTATCAACATGGTGATTGGTCAGTCACGCGTCTCTCACTAGCCTTTTATTGCGTTGTCGTGGAGACACAAAGTACACAGAGGGGCGTCAATAGTACACACAATAACTGCAATTCCCACCTCATCTCCATTCCTATACGTTATGTTTTTTCATTATAATGAGACCTTATCAAAACCACTTATATTTACTTCCCACACATTTTTCTTCATATTCTTGACAAAATTTTCAAAACGGAAAACTCGAAAATGCGGAAATCGCAAACAAATATGCCTGCTCACAATTTGTTTGAGATTTCTTTGCTGCACTGGGCTTGTTGTTTAGGCCTTTAGTTTCAGTCATTTGAATGAATGACCAAAGTGTTGAATTGTCTATTTTATATATGTTTACTATTTTGATAAAGGAGAGTATTAGTCATTTTCGTAACAGTAACACTATAAGAATAATCATTGTCATCGTCATCAAAATAATTTTTTATTTATTTAATTCATTTATTTATTCATTTATTTATTTTTGTACAGGCCTATTTTGTAGTATGAACACTTAACTAAACATTGTATATCATACTGCTATAATATTTGACAAAATGTGGTGTTATGAAACTTATGAGAAAAAGATTTGAAGTTTATATTTTGATTTGTAAGCTCAAACTTTGATAAATCTCAACATTTGGATGTTCTCAATCGTGGTTAATCTACGGTTTGGGTCTACTGTTGCTGTGGACATCTAAAAGTCACCAATTTGTTATTTATGCCTGCAATGCATTTCTATCAGTGGGGATGATTTATCACTTCAATAGATGTTTGAGTTATTGTTTACTTGATGTAAGAATTTTGTTATAAATTTTACAGATAACAACGATGTTGACAGCTGTGGCCAATCTTTGAACAGTGGACTTCATGAAGACTTTCAGGTTGAAATTGATGTAGATGAATATACAGACAGTTGTGTGGAATGGCACAAGCCTGGCACTGAGGTCCAAACCAATCATGATACATCTTTTAAACAATTTTGTACAAATCACATTGGACCAGACGAGGCGAAAATTGATGGGAAATCTCATAATGCTTGTTACAAAAATGTTTCTACAAATTCAATCTCCAAGTCCTCTATTGATGTTCAAAAACAAGAAAAATCCCATGAGAATCCAAAATATATGTCTTATAAATGTCATATTTGTGGGAAAGCATTTACTAGTAGATCAAGCATTATAGTGCATATGAGAATCCACACCAAAGAAAGACCATTCAAATGTTTAACCTGTGGGAATGAATTTATCATAAAACAAGAATTGCTAGTACACATCAGTAGTCATACGGGAGAAAGACCATTCAAATGTCTGACATGTGGAAAGACATTTACTCGAGCTTCAAGTTTTAAAGGACACATCAAAACTCACTCGGGAGAAAAATCATTGAAATGTCTGACCTGTGGAAAGACATTTATCACAAAACAAGAATTGGAAATACACATCAGAACTCATACCGGAGAAAGACCATTCGAATGTCTGACCTCCGGAAAAGCATTTTTCAGCAGTTCAAATTTAATACAACACATCAGAACTCATACAGGTGAAAAGCCATTCAAATGTCTGACCTGTGGAAAGACATTTATCACAAAACAAGAATTGGAAATACACATCAGAACTCATATAGGAGAAAAGCCATTCAAATGTCTGACCTGCAAACAAGCATTTTTCAATAGTTCAAATTTAAAACGACACATCAGAACTCATACAGGTGAAAAGCCATTCAAATGTCTGACCTGTGGAAAGGCATTTATCACAAACGGAGAATTGAAATTACACATCAGAATTCATACAGGAGAAAAGCCATTCAAATGTCTGACCTGTGGAAAAGCATTTGTCAACAGTTCAAATTTAAAACAACACATTATAACTCATACAGGTGAAAAGCCATTCAAATGTCCGACCTGTGGAAAGGCATTTATCAAGAGTTCTACTTTAAAACGACACATCAGAACTCATACAGGTGAAAAGCCATTCAAATGTCTGACCTGTGGAAAGGCATTTATCACAAAACAACAATTGAAATTACACATCAAAACTCATACAGGAGAAAGTCCATTCAAATGTCCGACCTGTGGAAAGGCATTTATCAAGAGTTCTACTTTAAAACGACACATCAGAACTCATACAGGTGAAAAGCCATTCAAATGTCTGACCTGTGGAAAGGCATTTATCACAAAACAAGAATTGAAATTACACATCGGAACTCATACAGGTGTAAAGCCATTCAAATGTCTGACCTGTGGAAAGGCATTTATTAACAGTTCTAATTTAAAACGACACATCAGAACTCATACAGGTGAAAAGCCATTCAAATGTCTGACCTGTGGAAAGGCATTTATCACTAAACAAGAATTGAAATTACACATCATAACTCATACAGGTGTAAAGCCATTCAAATGTCTGACCTGTGGAAAAGCATTTATCAACAGTTCTAATTTAAAACGACACACCAGAACTCATACAGGTGAAAACCCATCCAGATATCTGACCTGTGAAAAGGCATTTATCACAAAAAAAGAATTGGAATTACACATCACGACTCATACTGAAGAAAAACCATTTAAATAATATATGACCTGTGGAAGGCATTTTTCAAGAATTAAGATTTACTAGGACGCATCACAACTCATACGGGAGAAAGATCATTCAAATATCTGACTTGTAGAAAGGCATTTATCATAAGACCAGAATTACTAGTACGTATCACGACTCGTGCTGAAGAAAAACAATTTGATAAATGTATGACATATGGAAGGCATTTTTCAGGAATTCAGATTTGCTAGGACGTATCACAACTCATACGGAATACAGACCATTCAAGTGTGTGGCCTGCCAAAAGACATTTACTCAGAGTGAATGTTTTAAGAAACACGTCAAAACTCATATGGGAGAATGACCTTTCAAGTGTTTGACCTGTGAAAAGACATTTATCTACTCAGAATGGACGATGACTACCATGTTACTGTTACTAGTGTGCATGTGGGAGTGTGTATATGTGTCAATATACTATGTAATGTTTGCTCTTTATTATATTGTATTGTTATAAATGTGTAACCAAATGAGAAATTGCCACTATTTTGAGGAAAATAAAGACATTATTATTGTTATTATTATTGTTATTATTATTATTATTAGTGAAAGACGTTCTTATTGTTTTCCTGGTTATTCCAACATATTCTAAGACCATAAATATCCATAATGATACAACCTCCACACCTCAACATTTAGAATACGCTAACAAAAAAAAACATCCACAAAACTCAACAAACATATTTGGAAATGAAAAGACAACAAACTAGACCACATTTCATGGAAAATTATATCTAAATCAACAGGATACACACTATCATCAAAACAATGTAGCTTATGCCTGGAAGAGAAATATATTATAATCAAACACCCCCATGAAGCCACACTCAACACGAAAAATGAGATGTACAATAGTTGTCCACATCGCCGGAAGCACTTATTAATCAACTGCAAACCTACGGAACCACTTCAACAAGCAACATCATACAACAAACCAAACTCATGTAACACACAGTCCCTCAGACTACTAGGAGCAGACCAGACAACAGCCACTTTTTAGTGGCTAATCGTCCCCGGTTGCATAAAAAAAAAGAAAATGGCGGCGCTCGACCTCTCATGTCAGATTCTTTATGGAGGTGTAGATAATGAGTTCCCTATTGAGAGTATGCCGATGACGTCACGCATTTACCATCCACGGTTACTTCCCTTGCACTAAGAGCATTGTAACTTTCTATCGCGTATCTAGTTGTTTACATGAGAGAGAGAGAGAGAAACAGACAGGCAGACAGAGAGAGAGAGAGAGAAACAGAGAGCGAGAGAGATGGATGGAGAGAGATATATTTTTAAAAATAAATAAATAAATAAGAGGGAGAGAGAGAGAGAGAAAGAGAGAGGTTCGTTTTATCGTGTATTCATTCGGAATGGGAGGGAGGGTGGGGTCTTTTGAGTCAATAAACAATGGGAGTGAACCAAAAGAAAAAGGGGAGGAGAGTTTAATAGATGACAATTGACCACAAGGTATTGTGATAACGAGTGGCAGGTCCTAAATAACTCGAGGTTGCAGCTCAAACAAGAAGATTCAATTATACGATTTCATGTAAGTCATTACAAATTAAGCCCCACCCCCTCCTCTTCAAGCTGTCATCTGACTCAAAATGGAAACAATGCAACAAATCATTTGACCCATTTTTAATTGCGATCTCATTGTTTAATATGTTTCCCATTG
>NC_088371.1:39068851-39073851 GCF_034508935.2 Berghia stephanieae | reverse complement strand
GTAATTTAAAATAGTATAGGAGGCAAATTATTTTATAGTCTTTTAGTGGAATGAATTTCTGTTTCAATTTCCAAACATAAAATTAATTGATACTATTACTCATTCTTCAGATGAAAACTCCAAAATATATTTAATAAACTAGACACAACCAAATCAAATGATTGATGAAGAAAACTTTTCAGAGTCAAAACCGAATGGTAGCAAGCAGTTTGAGCAGTTCAATCGGTTTTGATGATTCCATCATTTAATCAATTTTTCACCTTTTTGCTAATTTATTTGGAATGCCATTTTTGAAGCTCTCGCATTTAATAAAATAGGCCTAATTTGCCTATGTTTTGATGACATCATCTTGGGTCTGACCCCCCCCCCCCCTCCCCCATGTCAACACATGTCAACATTTGGTAGACCCCCCCTCCCCCCCTAGCTGATGACGTAATATGTGAACGCTCCCTATATATATATATATATATATATATATATATATATATATATATATATATATATATATATATATATATATATATTGTACCATTGCCCTTTGCCTTACGAACTTACTATTTCCTGGATGCTTTCGATTAAAAGATAAAGTAGGCCTACTGAACAAGTGTGTATGAAATGTGCCAGGCACTGCAAGAAAGAATACTACACTATAGATGCCATTCCAAAAAAAAAAAAAAAAAACAGTCGACCTCGAATCTCAGACTTTCAGATTCTGATTACAGGTAATCAGAAGGTCTGAGGTTCGATCCCCAGTCGGGGTTGACTGGTTTTTTTTGGGATGGTATTTTAATTTCTTGCTTTATCTGGCACCTTTCATACACGCTACTCTAAACTGTCATCTGCATTTTTTGCCAAATTGGGACCTAAAATTTGCCCAAAAACCCCCCCCAAAATTTGCCAAAAAGACCAAAAATTGCCGAGGAGAACTAAGCGTTTCAGTAAAAATTAACACGCGATACAGAAAAAAATATATATATAAAAGACAATTTATTACATTTAAGGAGGCTACATTATGAATAGCGTTGTTAAAGAGATTTTAAAGGACCATTATCCGTAGCCTTGGTTTGGGCTCAGGTAAAGCTGCAACATTTCTCAAGTTTCGAACTTCTTTTTTTCCCCAAAATTTGCCACGATTTGCCAATTTTGGGAAATTTGCCAAAATTTGCGGATCGCCCTGATATTTGCGGCCGCAAAAAAAAATGCAGATGACAGTCTAAAAGACCATCACTCACGGTCACTAAAATTAAACCGGGTGGGGATCCTTACCTCCCATAGTGGGCAGGGAGGTACATGCTGTGTCTTCTATTCTATCCCTCCATACCCGTTTTCCAATTGTTTCCTGTCGTTGTCTTGGAATGAGACTACTTAGTTTTGTCCTGACCCTGGCTGGGAGGGAAACAGTCGAATGTATAGTTATAGTTTTGGGAGATATTTTTTACTTGTAAATCATCTCTCTGTTATGCATTGTATTATTTTTATTTTAGTTTACATATTATATTATATGATTTGTCTGTCCCAGCGGTTTTTTGCCATTTCAAACGCCAAAATTTGTCATAAAAAATGGTAAAATTTGCCATCAAAATAGCAGAATTTGCCAAAAGTTTGCCGCTAGTTTTTCAAAAACCAAACAATTAAAACAACATGTACGGTAAAAAATTGACACAAATAAGGCATTTTGTAGAATATTGATGTCACAACATGTCAACATGAATTTATTTACATTTTGAATGGTTTGATAGTAATATTAGCCATAGTGAGTAAGTAAGTAAGTAAGTATAAAAAGAAGGAAGTAATCAAAATATTTTATTAACTATTAGCTTCTTAAAATTTGGGAAATTAAAGTGAATAATCGCATAAAGAATTCAAAATTTGCAAACTAATTAAGGAGAGGAAAAAAATAACTATTCACAAGGAAAGAGAAACAAAATCCATTTTCCAATGGGGGCACATTAAATTTGTATTCTCTACTTACTATCCAATTTTGAGCATTATTATGGGTTTTTGAATGAAAAACATGGGGAAAATCATGAAAAATCATAATCATATCGTCAATTTAGCCTAAAAACGTCGAAGAATGCGGCTTATAAAAATAAAAATTTGTGACTTTTTGCGGTCAAGAGTGAAATTTGCGGTCCCGAAAAATTGCGGGGACAGATTTGTAAACATTTGAGTGTATTCCTCTTAGTTGGGACCTGTGCTTGTGTCTGGATGAGACTTTTAGGTGATCTCAAACTAAGTACTTTTGACTGTGTGCTCATGGAATCTACATCTGTTCCCTGTTTGAACCAATTTCCCTTTGTCTCACCTTTTCTTTTGTGCTTTACTTGTAATTCTGGAACTTTTTACTATCCCATTTTCTTCCTTTTTACTGGCGCTGATATGACCTTAATGTGTTGAAAGCGCCGCAAAACCCTTAAAAACTAAAATAAATAAATAAACTAAAACTAAAAAGAACCACACTTCAACAACACTCCAGCATGGTTTCCTCAAACTCCCGAGGACAAGCAAAAAAGTTCAAGGAAACCATACCTTGCTATAACGACTTGATGGAAAGGGGGGAGGGGGCAATGAGACTCGGCAGTATAGACTTCGCTACCCACTCAAAAGATACCTAGTTCGATATCCATAGTGTTAGTGTTATGTGGTCTTCAGCAAGCCTTGTGGAGGAAAACTGGAGAGAAATGTGGAACAGGGAAACACCAAAAGGAGGAAACATCATTAAAGATCCAACCAAGAGTGCCTGCATTCAATAACGCCAGGAAATACTGGATTTCCTCAAACCGCCTCTTAACTGGACATGGCAGAACTGCATCAAATATGTGCAGATGGAAACTTGGAAACAGTGATACCTGCCAGAAATGTCAGGCAGCCCCAGAGACCAACTATCACATCGTCCTCCACTGTCCAGTCACTAAACTTGCAGGTGGCTACGAAACCATCCTTAGGGTTGAGGAAGACTTCAGAAGCTGGGTTGACAAAATACATTAAGAGGTGCAGCCATACGCTACTACTACTAGCAAGCCTTAACTCAATTTGCGGCGCTGCATTGCGACTGACACTTGGATATTCTTGTTTTCCCTTGGAATCTTGGAATAGACCCAAAGTCAAATTTCCGCTGGAAGATGAAAAAAGGGAACTGTATTATTTATTTATTTCATTGATATTTTGAGAGAGATAAGTTTATACAGTAAAATTACTTAAACCGAAAGAAGCTCAACCGAAAAATACCTTAAACCGCAAAGAATTTAATAAATTGTACTAGTTTCTTCATTATCTTTGTACTAATTCTTACGATGAACCGAAATACTTCTAAGAAGGACTTTCTTTAAACCGAAACAACTTGAAAGCACCTTCCCTTTCTCTCTCTCTATTTTTCTTCAAAAATTCGGGAAGGTGGCCCCATATAATAATGCCCGGCGATATTAAAACAAAGAGCGTAAGTATAAGATCAGGGTGAGGGGTGGGGGGAAGGCAAACACTTCAATTACTGCACTTGGGTTTGGCCAGCACCACGACCGCAGACTGGAAAAGGAAGACAACGGGTGACTGGCAGGCGAAAAATGAGGAAAGAGAGGGAGTTGGGGTGGAGAATCACGCAAGCGAGATGTTCTCGCTCGTGTGTTGATGCTTTGGAACTGACTGGATTTTCAACACGACAATAAGGAGGAGGGGGGGGGGGGGGTAGACAACTTACCATTGACATGCCATTTCATTTCCACTTTGATTGAATGGGTGTGTGAGAGGGTGGGGGGTTCTATGTAATTAGGCCTTTGAACCTAATGGCTTTTCAACAAAAGAGAGGTTATAGTAGACAGCTTAGCATTGACACGCCTTTTCATTTCCATTTCACTTCACCTCTGAGTAGCTGCGCATCATTCATTATCAATTATCGCACAAGAACTTTCGATCTTATTTTAGCTTTACATTTTACTAAAAGATGTCTAAAAGAATGCATTGTGCTTACATGTTGGAGTTGAAATCAAAATACTATGTGAAGTCGATGGAAAAAAAGTTGATCAAGACGGAGATATGTAAAAACACGACATCCCGAACTCAACTCTTTCAACAATTTTGAATTGAAAACGAAAACTCCCAAAAATATTTTTAAAACACACCCAAAAAAAAAAAAAAAAAAGAACATAAAAAAAAAACGATTTTTAAAATGGTTACGAAGATGGCATTTATTCAACAACTACATTTAAGGGGAAACCCATGATCATACGATTAAATGAGCAAATTTCTTAAATAGTTACTACCCTTGAAAAACATCGCAAAACGGGAACTTGCTTTAAACCGAAATGGTTTAGAAGGTCCCCAAAATTTCGGTTTAAAGTAATTCTACTGTATATGACATATTACATTGCAAATTGTTTATGTATGTGTGCGTGTGTGTGGGGGGGGGGGGGGGGGGGGATTGCTGAATATTACATTTATTATTTACTGTCGTAGCCAATCGTGGTGCGTGGCATTGAAAATAGAACAAATAGAGCGGGTGGTTGGATGGGAGCATCACCCTTGAATCGTATACCTATGATGTTTGCATGAGTGTACGATCCGATAGTGATGTCGTTTCTTCTTCTCTTTACTAGCCTATCCTGCTTCTTTGGTTTGTGATTGTATTTTTGACAGGGGATTTTTTTTTTTTTTCTGTAAATCTTCTGCCTGTTTGTTCTTGGTTATTTATAATTTAGCTTATGATATCTTTAGGTTATGATTTTGATTTACATTTGTACTATTTTTGTTAGATTGCTTGTTTTTTTGTTTCAGCGGTCTCTCATATAACCTCAAGTGTGTTGGAAGAGACCTAAAGCAACAAACAAACAAAACAAGAACGAATGGCGAAGTGCTAGAATAAGCAGAGAGGTGTCGATTATGCGAAACGGAGATCGAGTGTATAAGTGGCTGCGTGTGTCTGCATGTGTACCATACTGTATACACACACAAGCAGTGAAGATACACACAATAAACACATACACTACAAACTGTCAATGCCATAGTAA
>NC_088371.1:39021351-39066351 GCF_034508935.2 Berghia stephanieae | reverse complement strand
GTTGTTGAAATTGGATTCAGGTTCAAGCATTAATGCTGGACTACTATTTTTTTGAACAATTTGTGATGTGTGAAACTTGAAAATATCAACACAATTTTTTTTAAATTTTGTGATAATTTCTTGCACTGGAAAGTTTTTGGTACTTGATCTTTTTCCGGAGCTGATGGCGTGGTTGTTAGTTATTAGCGTTTGGACTTAAAAGAATATGTTTTAGACACTTCGAATTTTTTTTCTTCTGAGGACTCCACAGTTATAAAGGGAACTGTTTAATAGGTTAGTAATGAGGAAACTGTGAGCTAACCAATTATTTTTTCAACATAGCCAGAGTTGTTTCAGCAACAAACTAGTCTGTACCATTTGAAATCAGGAAAACAATCTGAATTTCATAATATTAAATCTTTATCAATCCAAATTGCATTATTTCCAACATTATTTGTATGAATTATCCTTTTGAAATGTTTTAGAGTTGATATAGTTTGTTGTCCAATTTGGTCTCATTTTCGTTTCTGAGAAAAAAATTTTTTCCAATTTCTCTCTGAACTGAAAATCCGGAATTGGCCAGATCAAATCAAACAAAATAAAATTATATTTGTTGAAACTATGTGCCATGATTTTAAAATTTAAAAATTATTTAACCGTCAAATTAATGTGATTTTTTTGTTTTAAATCTTTTTTTTTCTTCTGAAAATGAAGGGATGTTATAATATTTACAAAGAAATTGAGATGTATATTGAAATGCATTGGATGCCCCTATGTTCCAGATGGCCAAAAACTGATTATAAAAAAGGTTTCAGTTTCAATTTATTCCGATGTCTTCTTTCTTTGGTCTCCAATATATTCTAATAACAAACTCTCTTGTCTCATCCCTTGGCATTCCCGAGATTTATTGATCACTGTACTTGATGATCCTTCTCTCTTCTCTATCTTTGCCGACCCAGGCAAAATCGTGTACTTGGAGGTGAAATCTTTCAGAGCAAGGGCAAAGAAGGCCGATCTTTTTTTTTTTCTATTTATATTTCTAAAAAGGATATTAAAGAAGAAAGAAACGAGAAGAACCTATATTGCTGAAAGTTTGCTTCATGATAAAAACATATCTTTCTGACCTGATTTTATGTAAAATGTTTCAAAAAATCCTAATAGATTTTTTAAAATTTTGCAATTAAAATTCTTTCTGTTATTTCATCAAAGACCTGATCACAAATGTGATTTAGAAGAATCATCATAGTTTGTTGATGTGATTATGGTTTATGTGTGATATTACTTCTTTACACAATATACCACTTTATAATTTGAAAAGATCCCATTGTGTATTGATTAATGTTTAAGAAACCTGTGCTTGACTCTGAGGTTTTGAGTTCAACTGCTTTAAAGATAATTGTATTGATCCCATTACTTAAGAGCTTTGCGGTCATTATTTCAAGTAATCTATTGAGAGTCCATTTTATCCATTTGCTTTGTCCTTTCTTGTAAATATTTGTACACCGAGGTGCTTTATTTCTTTTTTTTTTCTGTATTTGTGTATAAAAATGCAACAACAAAAAAAAAAAATTTAAATCATTACTATGGATTCTAATTGTATTCCATCCATAACCGAAACAAAGGGTTTTTATGTTCATGACAAAGAGAGGTAAATCACAACTATCAGTCCACAATATTGTTTTATGAAACAGTTATGTCCCTTATATAACAGTAACTTTAAAATCCATAAAAAATAATATCCATTCTGATGTTTCTCTCAGAGCGTAATATCTTAGTCGTAAACATCTTGCCTCTGTTTAAATTTCTTTTTTGCATTGATAATTCCTTTTCACATAAATGAAAAAGGTGAGAGAGGATTTATTGAGTATGGATATTTACTGAAATCCACGTCGGTCATGCTGTGAATGTTAAAGACGATATTGAAATAATACAGAGTACATATTTCGCTTTCAATGGGGAGGAGAATTTGCCCCACTATTAATCTGGATATAACAGCAACCCTTTGCTTTTTCACTAATAGAGTATTAATCAGGATGACTTGATTTGCATCTATTTCACAGATCTCTTTGTGAGAATGATAAGATGTAACGTGATATTGAATAAGTTCAGTTGGTAGAGATTCACTTCACGTGCAAAGGGATTGAGATCGGGTGAAGTTGAGTTGTTCTTTTTTTTTTTTCTGACTCCCTTTTCCAACCAGTAGTTGGGTAAATGGGTCTGTAAGATCTGGTGGAAAGTACTTCACTATAGACTAGCATCCTATCTAAAGGGTAGCAAATTATTGCTATTGTCCGTTTCATGCTAAGAAATTGGAACAAACTCCTGCTTCATGGGCCCAATGGCTCTGAAGGCGAAGGGCTGTTTTTTCTGCAAGTTAAGCTGTCCCTCCAGGAAATCGCGGCGCTTGCGGCCGCAATTTTTCGCAATTTTGACAATTGCCGCAATTTTTTGCAATTTTCCATGTTCTGGAGTCACATATAATCATATACAATGCTAAACATAGGAAAATACTACTGCCACCGTCACACAAAACTATTAAAGATGCTATTTAATAATAGTTTTATTGCTAACATCAATCTATTATATATATATTTTTTTTATTTATTTATTTATTATTTTTTTTTTATTATGGGTGTTAATATACTACCATAAACATAGATTCATGTAACTCGGAAATAGAAAGTTTTTATGGTCGGTCCCCTCGACCTCGTTATTCCCGAGTTCCACTGTATTATTATGATGTATAGATGTACTTGGAAATATAATAATAATAATAATAATAATAGATCTAATAATAATAATAATAATAATAATAATAATAATAATATAATATAATAATAATAATAATAATAATAAAAAATAATAATGATATTAATAATAATAATAATAATAATAATTTTTTTTTAATTTATGAGCTTTTCTACCACATAAATGTTAGGAATCCATGCATTTGTGTAAAAGTGTTGTTTTTTTTGGGTTTTTTTCAAAATCTCCTGGTGGCATCCCCTGTATATACCTGGTATAATATTTCTTTTCTGAGTATGCAATGTCAATATCAAATTAATTTAATGTAATTTATGGACACAATACTGTATAATACATACCAACTAAAATTGGTGGACTGTGCTTGTCATAGAATTAAAGCAAGAATAAATTATTGTGCGCTGTTTATTGAAAACAATGTCTTAAATTTGCAATTTTTCCATTTTTTTCATGCAATTTTTGGAATTTTGGGTGCAATTTTTTGGGTTTTCATTTGCAATTTTCCGCGGGGACAGGTTAAGGTATCTTTAGTCATTGTCAGCAATAAATTGACCCAAGCCATTTATTTTCGACTTCTGGGTGGGGTTCCCGACCTCCCATTGTAGGTAGGGAGCTACTTATTGTGTCTTCTATACCCCTATATCTTTTTAAAGCGAACGCATATGGAGGACAGGACAGAATGGCAAAGACTTGTGGCTCATGTTGGGTGGCCTAAGTAAGTATATCTGTTTTCCAATTGCTTTCTATCGTTGTCTTGGAATGAGATTACTTTGTCTTGTCCTGACCTTGGCCGGAGTTCTTGGCTGGGAGGGAAACAGTCGAATATATAGTTATAGTTTTGGGAGATGATATTTTTTCCTTGTAAATCATCTCTCTGTTATGTACTGTTATTTTGTTTATCTCTAACATATGATTTGTAAACATTTGAGTTTGAGTGTATTCGTCTTAGTCGGATCTTGTGCTGGTGTCTGGGTGAGACTTTTAGGTATTCTCAAACAAAGAACACTGATAAGGGAGCGTTCACATATTACGTCATCAAAAATTTGCCCTTTTTAGACCCCCCCCCCCCTCCCCCAAGTCATCACTTGTCATCATTGACCTGACCCCCCCCCCCTCCCCCAACAGATGATGACGTCATCTAATTTAATAAAAACTAAAAGATAACTTTAATTTCACAATATTTATTATTCGTTTTTCAAACCATAAACATTGATTGTCAACGTTTGATAAAACACTTTCAGACATTTTATTAATTTCAGAAACTGTTGATAATTTATGTTTTACGATACAATGGGGACATAAAATTTAAATTTGCAAAGATAAAATCTAACAAACATTATTTAAATTAGGCTACTTGGTGCCAGGTGCTATTAAAAGAAATTCAGAAAGTGTAATTTAAAATAGTATAGGAGGCAAATTATTTTATAGCATATTAGTCTTTTAGTGGAATGAATTTCTGTTTCAATTTCCAAACATAAAATTAATTGATTCAAAAATGTTTCTGCCTTGGACCTCTGGCAATGTACTATTCAGTCACTAAAAAGGTCCGTAGTCCAATCATATCTCTCCACCCATCACGAAGACACTACCCTAAAAGATCATCCCTCACAGTCACTAAAAAGGTCCACAGTCCAATCATATCTCTCCACCCATCACGGAAGACACTACCCTAAAAGATCATCCCTCACAGTCACTAAAAAGGTCCGTAGTCCAATCATATCTCTCCACCCATCACGGAAGACACTACCCTAAAAGATCATCCCTCACAGTCACTAAAAAGGTCCGTAGTCCAATCATATCTCTCCACCCATCACGAAGACACTACCCTAAAAGATCATCCCTCACAGTCACTAAAAAGGTCCACAGTCCAATCATATCTCTCCACCCATCATGGAAGACACTACCCTTAAAGATCATCTCTCACAGTCACCAAAAAGGTCCACAGTCCAATCATATCTCTCCACCCATCACGAAGACACTACCCTAAAAGATCATCCCTCACAGTCACTAAAAAGGTCCACAGTCCAATCATATCTCTCCACCCATCACGGAAGACACTACCCTAAAAGATATCCCTCACAGTCACTAAAAAGGTCCACAGTCCAATCATATCTCTCCACCCATCATGGAAGGCACTACCCTAAAAGATCATCCCTCACAGTCACTTAAAAGGTCCACAGTCCAATCATATCTCTCCACCCATCACGGAAGACATACCCTAAAAGATCATCCCTCACAGTCACTAAAAAGGTCCGTAGTCCAATCATATCTCTCCACCCATCATGGAAGACACTACCCTAAAAGATCATCCCTCACAGTCACTAAATAGGTCCACAGTCCAATCATATCTCTCCACCCATCACGGAAAACACTACCCTAAAAGTAAAAGATCATCCCTCACAGTCACTAAAAAGGTCCGTAGTCCAATCATATCTCTCCACCCATCAAGGAAGACACTACCCTAAAAGATCATCCCTCACAGTCACTAAAAAGATCCACAGTCCAATCATATCTCTCCACCCATCACGGAAAACACTACCCTAAAAGATCATTCCTCACAGTCACTAAAAAGGTCCACAGTCCAATCATATCTCTCCACCCATCACGGAAAACACTACCCTAAAAGATCATCCCTCACAGTCACTAAAAAGGTCCACAGTCCAATCATATCTCTCCACCCATCACGGAAGACACTACCCTAAAAGATCATCCCTCACAGTCACTAAAAAGGTCCACAGTCCAATCATATCTCTCCACCCATCATGGAAGACACTACCCTTAATGATCATCCCTCACAGTCACTAAAAAGGTCCACAGTCCAATCATATCTCTCCACCCATCATGGAAGACACTACCCTAAAAGATCATCCCTCACAGTCACTAAAAATGTCCACAGTCCAATCATATCTCTCCACCCATCATGGAAGACACTACCCTAAAAGATCATCCCTCACAGTCACTAAAAAGGTCCACAATCCAATCATATCTCTCCACCCATCATGGAAGACACTACCCTAAAAGATCATTCCTCACAGTCACTAAAAAGGTCCACAGTCCAATCATATCTCTCCACCCATCATGGAAGACACTACCCTAAAAGATCATCCCTCACAGTCACTAAAAAGGTCCACAGTCCAATCATATCTCTCCACCCATCATGGAAGACGCTACCCTAAAAGATCATCCCTCACAGTCAGGAGACCACGGTTCAATAATATCTCTCCATCCGCCACAGGAGGTCAAAAGACACTATCCTAAATGATCATCCCTCACAATCTAGTGACCACGCATCAGTAATATCTCTTCTAAATTGGAAAATTTAAAAAAATTATAAAATCATGTAAAAGAAGTGAAGTTAAAGTCAAAACGACTATGTGGTCTTGTGACATGACACTTGCCTTCAGACCAGAAGGCCCAGGGATCGAATCCCGCTTTGAGCGGCACACAGTTGAGTCCTTGGAAAAGGCTTAACTCACATTCTCTAACTTACTCATTATCTCTCTGTCAGGAAAAAAAAATATGTAATATGTATTGCCTAACAGGCAACATGTCTCGTCCTACACATTACTTATTGCTGTTGGCTAGGGACCTCTTGTAAAGCGCTTTGAGCACATTTAATGGATATTGGTCTATATTGTTTTAATTACTCTTGGCAAAGCCAAGACCTCCCATTCCAGAACAAATAAAGAGAACAATGTTATGATAAGAAGGAGAACATGTCAATTTAATTTTAAAAAATTAGTGGTGTGTCATTTATTAGTAGTAACAACAACAATAAAAAAATAGATTTCAATTAATTTGTGAATTTGATTTAGCTATTTTTGATAAAAACAAGTTTCTACTCTATCACATCTTAAATTAATCCAAATTTTAAAATTAAATATGCATAACTTTAATGACATATAATATAATTGAGATAATTTTATTGGAAATACTTCTCCAGTCTATTACAATGGCAGTGTGAAATCATTACGGTATAATTAGTGTAGGAAAAATAATCTTTATCCTCTCCGTCTATCGTGGGAGATCAAAAGACCCCACCCAATATAGACATGCAGCATCTCATGCACAAATCAACTGATAGAAAAAAAAAAACAACACCATTGGATGTAATCATACAAGACAGAGAAAGAGAATCAAAGGTACAGGAAGCAGTGAGAACTAATGTGAACATTTTCGTGGTTGTTTTTTTTTCTTGTATTTTAAGGGATCTTTTGGTGCCGTTGCGAAAGGGTGTAATTTTTATTTTTTTCTTCCAGATATGAAGGACATACCACGCACTGGGTTAAAAGGTGGGGGAAGGGGGAGGGGGGAGAGGCTTGCCAAAAGGGTGAATGTGAAAGAAATGGAATGTTTTGATCATTTCAAGTTTTGGTATTGAGTTAAGATAAGAAAGAAAATACAACACATTGGTAATTTTATGACACACCTGAGATGGTCTTATGAGTAAGTCAAGGCACTGGCAGTTGAACAACTCAAGTTTAAATGCTGCTTTAGGAATTTTCATTCATTTCCCTTGTGCAAGATTTTCAACCCTTATTTGCACACTAAAATGCATTCGTCAAACTACACGGGACAGACGGAAAAGTTCATTGAAACCATGTTTGGACGAATACATGAACACGCCTGTAAGACAAAAGACACAAACTTTGATGTCGCCTACTGACATATGTTTATCATCTCAATGTTTGTGCCTTTTTGTTGGCAAAATAGTGAATACCATTCACTGCTGATTTCCTGGCATAGACAAACAACCCAAACACCACCATGTCATACATGACACACTGGATAACATGAGAGGGGAAATTGGTGTTGCTTGACACTGGAAACAATCAGCCCTACAGATCCTGAGCATGACTCACAATTTAACACAGGCAACCTGCTCAGTGGTAACTGAGCAACCTGCTCAGCTCCATCTCTCTCTCCCCCCCTCTCCACCGACAGTGTGTGGGGCCAAAACTCACTTTAGTTAAAAGTTGAAACCGTAAAACCGTTTGTGGATGTCGTGAAACAATTACTTAATCAATGAAGGAAATAATTTTGGAATTCTGGTAAATGCCTTGCCACAGGTCAAACATTAAAATTGTTTTTCTCAAATATGAATTCTGATGTGTCATTTCAAATATGAACCATCAGTAATTTTATGCCTTTTGACAGGTCAGACATCTTTATCTCTAATGAATTTTGATGTGTCGTTGTAAATATGTGTTCTTTATTAATTCATTTCCACAGGTCAGACATTTGAATGGTCTTTATCTCTAATGAGTTTTGATGTCTCGTTGTAAATATGTGTTCTTTATAAATTCCTTTCCACAGGTCAGATAATTGAATGGTCTTTGTCTTTATCTCTAATGAGTTTTGAGGTGTCGTTGTAAATGTGTGTTCTTTATATATTTCCTTCCACAGGTCAGGCATTTGAATGGTCTTTCTCCTGTATGAGTTTTGATGCGTTGATTTAAATATCCATTCTGAGTAAATACCTTTTCACAGGTCAGACACTTGATTAGTCTTTATCCCGAATGAGTTTTGATGTGTCGTTGTAAAAGCGAGTTCTTTGTATATTTCTTTCCACAGGTCAGACATTCGACTGGTTTTTCTCCTGTATGAGTTTTGATGTGTCGTTGTAATCTTTGTTTCGTGGGAAATGCCTTTCCACAGGTAAGACAATTGAATGGTTTTTCTCCTGTATGAGTTGTGATGTGTACTTTTAAATGAGAACTGTTGACAAATGTCTTTCCACAAGTTAGACATTTGAATGGTTTTTCTCCTGTATGAGTTAAGTTGTGTACTTTTAAATGAGAACTGGTGCCAAATGCCTTTCCACAAGTTAGACATTTGAATGGTCTTTCTCCTGTATGAGTTATGATGTGCACTTTTAATTGAGAACTGTTGACAAATGCCTTTCCACAAGTTAGACATTTGAATGGTTTTTCTCCTGTATGAGTTGTGATGTGTACTTTTAATTGAGAACTGTTGACAAATGCCTTTCCACAAGTTAGACATTTGAATGGTCTTTCTCCTGTATGAGTTCTGATGTGTATTTCTAAATTATAACTTTGGGCAAATGCCTTTCCACAAGTTTGACATTTGAATGGTCTTTCTCCCGAATGAGTTTTGATGTGTTGATGTAAATGCCACTTCTTTGTATATTTCTTTCCACAGGTCAGACATTCCAATGGTCTTTCTCCTGTTTGAGTATGAGTTTTGATGTGTCGATTTAAATCTGACCTTTTAGGAAATGCCTTTCCGCAGGTCAGACATTTGAATGTTTTTTCTCCTGTATGAATTATAATGTGTCGTTGTAAACTTGTTTTCGTGGTAAATGCCTTTCCACAGGTTAGACAAGTGAATGGTTTTTCTCCTGTATGAGTTCTGATGTGATATTTTAAAGATTCACTATAAGCAAATGCCTTCCCGCAGGTCAGACATTTGAATGGTCTTTCTCCTGTATGAATTTTGATGTGTCTATTTAAACTTGACACATTAAGAAACGCCTTTCCACAAGTCAGACACTTGAATGGTTTTTCTCCTGTGTGAGTACTGATATGTGCTTGTAATTTATCTTTCGAGATAAAAGCCTTTTCACAGGTTGGACATTTGAATGGTATTTCTCCGGTGTGACTTCTAGTATGGCTTAAGTTTGATCTACGAAAAAATACCTTCCAACAAATAAAACCTATATTAGACTTAATTTTAGAATTCTCATGGTTCTTTTCTTCATTTTGAGCATCAATGGATGACTTGAAAATTGAATTTCTATTACTAGAAACATTTTTGTAACAAGAATCATGAGATTTCTCATCCATTTCAATAGAATCAGCTTCTGGTCCATCGTAATTTGTAGAAAGTTGTTCAAAAGGTATATCATGATTGGTTTGGACCTCAGTGCCAGGCTTGTGCCATTCCACACAACTGTCTGTATATTCATCTACATCAATTTCAACTTGAAAGTCTTCATTGTTCAAAGACTGGTCACAGCCGTCAACATCGTTGCTATCTGTAAAATGGAAAAAAGAATTCTTACTTTGAGAAAATATGGAAGTGATAAATTATCCCCATTGAAAGAAATGCATTGTAGGTATAAATAACATAGACTGTTGATTTCTAGATGTCAACAACATCAGTAAAACCAAAAGATAGGTTAGCTACGATTGAGAACGTCCACATGCTGAGATTGATCAAATCTCGAGCTTAAAAATCAAAAGATAAATGTGTCAATTTAAAATCATAAATATCATTACACAAACTCTATTGTCAAAGGATATGGCAGCATGAAATACAATATTTAGGTAATTGTTCATACTGAAAATTAGACCTGTACAAAAATAAATATATAAATAAATCGTGATCAAAATAACAACAATGATGATGATGATGAATAAGATAATGATAACAGGGTGTCCAACAAAGTACCAGACTGAAAAATTCTACCCAGCAATTTAAGAACCAAATGCGGCATAAAGTCACGCAAATACATAAATAATAATAATAATAATAATAATAATAATAATAATAATAATAATAATAATAATAATAATGATAATAATGATAATAATAATAATAATAATGATAATAATAATAATGATAATAATGATAATAATAATAATAATAATAATAATAATAATAATAATAATAATAATAATGATAATAATAATAATGATAATAATAATAATGATAATAATAATAATAATAATAATAATAATAATAATAATAATAATAATAATAATGATAATGATAATGATAATGATAATAATAATAATAATAATAATAATAATAATAATAATAATAATAATAATAATAATAGTGTTCTTCTTTAGCACTAAATGTCGAAGTTTGTTTTAATTGTTTTAAAGGGTTTTACGGCCCTTGCAACACATTAAGGTCATATCAGCGCCAGTAAAAAGGAAAAAAATGGGATAGTAAAAAGTTCTAGAATTACAATTAACTCTTTAGTTGCCAAGCATCCTGGCAGTAAAAGAAATCCCAGTTGCCAAGCCTTTTGGCCAAAATGGACGAAAATTGTGTGCTTTCAGAAAAAAAATCACTAAAAAAAAGTAATCATCACACATACTTCATATTTTCATAGGTATATAAGAATAGATGAGGGTACAGTTTGACTTAATGTGATATGCAAATTAGGTCACATGACCTTGGCGGCCATCTTGGATATCTAATTAATATTCATTTTTCATGTATTTCTGTGTTTATGGGCCTGTATCTCCACCATATATGAATAAAAAGTGTTTTTTATTGTTGTATGTTATTGAGTAATGATTGAACAAAAAGTACAGAAAATATCATATTGATATCTCTTCATTTACTGTGGGTTTTTTTCTTCTTTGTGTGGGGGGTGGGAGGGAGAAAAAATAAGTAACATATTTCCTCTCCCAAAACATCGGGGAAAAAAGCTGAAAATACTTCACAGGCATAACCTTTTCTTCATTAAACCCAACATTCCTTGCTCCAGAATTGTTTTCACCCTCAATGAGCCATTCAGCTGGATTATGAGTCTCTTCATGTGTCAATACATTCCATATCCATTGGTTACCATCATCTCGAGCATTTGTGCCACGCCCCCTTCTGTTTACATTCTGTAAATTATCCCCACGATCCCCAGGAACATCACTAAAATAACTGTCTGACCCTCCCTCGTCACTCCTCGAACTAGATTCAATGTCCGTAACCTCCAATTCTGATAAAAATTTATCTCCTGAGTCACTATCATATCTATATACATCAATCTCTTCATCTGATTCCCTCGTGGAATACAAACAAAGCCTTGGCAACGGAAATTTACGAAAAAAAAACAATGTAAAAATCGAATTTAAATCATGAATGCACGAGAAAATGCTGTCAATAGCCGTCAGTGAGATGTATGGCAGTTCAGCAGTATAATTACTGCTCGTAGAATTAATTATTCGCCTCGATAATAGCTGTCATTGACTCGTCGCCGTAGAGCGACCGTGGCAACTCAGCGACCTTTTTTTTTGGTCGCCGTGCGGCGACCGTGGCAACTAAAGAGTTAAAGCACCCACGAAAAAGTAAGACACATGGGAACTGGGAACAAATTGGGATCAGATGTAGATTCCAAGAGCATACCACCAATGCACTTAGTTTGAGATCACCTATAAGTCTCATCCAGACACAAGCACAAAATCCAACAAAGAGGAATACACTCAAATGCTTGCATTATACATTAAAAATAACAAATATAATAACACATAACAGAGAGATGAGTTACAAGGGAAAAAAAATATCATCTCCCAAAACAATAACTATGCATTTGACTGTTTCCCTCCCAGTCAAGGACTCCGGCCAGGGTCGGGACAAAACCGAGCAATCTCACACCAAGACAAAGACAGAAAGCAAGTTGGAAAACAAATATACGGGGATAGAAGACACGGTAAGTACCTCCCTGCCCAGTGTGGAGGTAGGGAACCCCACCCAGTAAATGTCGAAGCCTCAAAGCGCTTTACAATATACTTATCAAACCATAAACACACTTGTACAGAGCCAAACAGACACACACAACAGCCGCACACATTAGCTATGCAAGTTTTACAAAATGAAATTGACATTCAACAAAATGGAATCAAAAAATAAAACGAAAAATGTACTCATCAAGACAAAAATTTAAATGCCAACAAAAGACGAGTTTTCCGATTTTTCTTAAAATTTTCTATGCTGCTTGTGAGCCTTACTGACAAAGGAAGCGAGTTCCAAATGGTAGGTCCTGCTTTATAGAAAGATCTATCGCCAAAATTAGTAAGCCATGTTTTTGACTCTTTTAGTAGTTGGATCTCCGGTGACCTAAGCATCTGTGCACCGGCTTGGAGGTCATCATTGTGACTTTGATTGAATCACAACAATATTTTAAATTATAATTACTAATACTAACAAGTTTAAGATGACAGAGGTTAGTCCAAATGGTGCTAAATAATCAGCTTTAGTTCCAGCACATTTGAAGATGATCATTGTGACTTTGAATGTATCACAACATATAAAAGCCAACTTTTTAAATTACTATTACTAATACTAACAAGTGTTTATTGCTTGGTCACTGTTATGGTCTACGAGAGATACGTAATTATTATATCTCATCCCCTAACGTAATCTAGAGTTGTCCTCAACTATGGACAGAGTTGCCTGACCTACAGACCTTGGTTGAGTGGATGGTTAGGTCAATCCTAGTTTTGTAACAAATGTTTTAATTGTTATTATACTTTTGCTTTATTCCTTTAGTGCAGTTTAGTTAACTATCTGTTCATGTCACCTACTCATGTACTCCTAGATAGGTGTACTCTCACAGGAGTTGTCCCATCTCGATGATTCTCTTTCTGTCTATCTCTATTTCTCTTCTTCTCTCCATCTTGGTTCATCACAATCTTATGATTTGAGCCCGGAAAATTCTATTTCTATCTGTAGTTCCTTCTTTATTATGTTATGGGCCGCATTTGTCTGCTGGCTTTTGACAAAGCGGTTATCTTGAACCCCTTTACAAAACAACCTGTAACAGTCACATCCTCACATATGCACAGTCGAATGGATCCAATTGTTTCTAGAAAAAAAAACCCATAGATTTCACCACAGTTTTAATCTGTTGCTCCAACGACTGTCAAGAGTCTAAATGTGTACACAAGTCTTTGACTTTGTCAATAATTCCGTGGGAAGTGTCAGCCATCATCAACATTATTTGCTTTCATGCTTCTTGTACCCCACAAATACTCTTGCTGTCTAATCAATTATTAATTT
This sequence comes from Berghia stephanieae, assembly GCF_034508935.2. Classification (NCBI taxonomy): domain Eukaryota; kingdom Metazoa; phylum Mollusca; class Gastropoda; order Nudibranchia; family Aeolidiidae; genus Berghia; species Berghia stephanieae. Next base: position 39,052,857 of record NC_088371.1, on the reverse strand, counting down.
TAGTCTTTTCTCACTCATTCACATTTCTTTAATGCTTTCAATGCATTTCTCGCTAGTGGCTAACGATCTATACAAATGTCTTGTACCAGAGATGCAGTATAACTTTTTATCAGCTCATAAGATGGGCAGAAAATTCTGATTTTAGACAGATGGCTGAAATAGAAAACAAAAAGAACCAGATCCAGTACTGAACCCTGGGAAACTCCACAGTCAAGAGTAATCTCCTCAGATCAATACTCATCCACTACAATTATTTATTCACAATTTCTCAGATATGACCTGAACTGATCTCGCACAGTACCAGACAAGCCAAAGGTAAATTCAATGAAAACACAGAATAAAAGCTTCAGTTTTAGAATAATAAATTTCCCTTAGTCCACATAACACGATGACATTTATGATGAATGTGAGATAATGAAACAATAATAATAGTAAAAAGTATAAACAAGAAATAAATAAATAATGAATGAATAAATTTTAAAATAATAAATTTAAAAATTCAGTTTTCAAATCATCTCCAACACACTATCTCAGATGTCAGGCTATTTAACTTCAAGCCCTAGGACACTAATCACCCCTTTCAGTTTTCAAATCATCTTCAACACAATATTTCGGGGTGTCAGGCTATTTATTTTCAAGCTTTGGTCATTGATCATTGGTTTCAGTTTTCAACCATCTTCAATATATACGATTTAAGGGTGTCAGGCTATTTAATTTCAAGCCCAAAGTCTGGAAGAATTTTTGCATTCCATCAAAAGGGTAGCAAGCAATTGTTATTGCCCGTTGCTACTTTGAAGAATTTTTGATCTAATTTTGTCTGTACAAGAAATCTTTAAATTAGAGGAAATCATGAAAAAGTCCTGGTTAGTGGTGTAGATAAATTAATGGGACCACAAATATTATGATGTATTACACAGCACTAGTAACCCAGCTTTTTTATTATGAAAACAAATTTAATGGATTGACAATATGACTTTTGGGACGTAAAGAGGTTTATGTGATCTTTTTCTTTCCTCCAGGGAAAATAGGTAATTTCATGAACCACTCACAGCCCAATGGCTGGTTGATCCAGTTGCCATGAGTGGTCAATGGCCAGTTGATCTCTAACACTTGACGCATGTCTTGATTAAATTATCAAATTTGAAATTTTCACCATTGGATTGTGAGTCAGGTTGGACTCCCAGAAGTGCTGCAAGCTGTTCCTCTGTTTCCAGTGTGTCATTCATCAACATCTCTACCATTTGAGTCACAATCGATTCTGTAGCCAGACTTGCATAGCCAGCTGAAATAGATGCACAAAGAAATTTTAATAAAAAATTAAAAAAAAAAAAAAGGGGGGGGGGGGGGGGGGGGGGTCTTTGCAGCCACATTTATTGGTCATAGAAATATTTAAAACCTGAATTGATCATTTTGAAACAAAGATAGCTCGTAATGTTATGAAGTTTATTTTATTTATATTTTATGGCTATATCTACAAATCTCATCTTTTAAGAAGAACGTTTTTTTTCTCATAGATATTTTTGTTACTTGTATTTAATCTGTATGGAAAACTTTATGCCTATTGGCTGATGTGATTCACAAACAATTTCATTAAATGACATTTAAGTGTTATCTCCATATTTTTCTATAGCTGTAAAATAAGCAAAATGACAGTGTAGGTTGGATATAACTTGCTTTATTTTAGTTTAGATCAATCCTGTCTTTCTTTGGATACATTTGGTACCTACATTGAGTATGCATCTTCTGGTCAATTCTGCCCAAACCAACAAAAGGACAGAATCTGGCTGACCAAGATCCAACTGTTTTTGCCACAATCGACACATTGGAAGTCTTCTAACATTAAATAATAGCGTAATATTTTGAGATACTGTTCTTGGTTAAAGCCAAGCAAATAGCTCTACCTGTAACCAAGAAAAGACAGTATCCTATAACAACATCTCACATACTGTTTGCCAATGGTTAACTGCTAATGCAAATGCCTCGTCCGTTTTCACAAAAGCACAGTATCTGTTCACGTCGGCTCACATACTGTACAGTGCAACCTCGATATAACGACATCGTCGGGACCGGGAAAACGTGTCGTTATAGAGGGATGTCGTTACAGAGAGATTTCCTATGTGTGTATATCAGGAGGTGTTTTGGGTCTTGTGTAGTGAATGTATACTTTTTCATTTTCCCTCTGTAGTTTATCCGGGCTTGGGACCGGCAATGAATGGAGAGTGGACAAAGGATTTATAAACAGTCCAGTGTTGACCTGTCACAGGCATTCATTGGGTGAAAGGCGAGCCTTTTGATTGGTGAAAGGCGAGCCTTCTGAATGGCTGCGGTGTTGTACAAATGTGACTATTGATTGGCTGAAAAAGAAGCGTTTTCTTGGCTACAATAAGAACTAGCTCTGGCCTTATTACGAGTAGACAACATACATAGAATGGAAGATACCACTTGTAATAGTTACGAACAATTTCATGGTAGACAAACACCTTCAAGGTTTGTCGGACCAGAAATGTCGTTATACAGGGGTTTTGCTGAAATGTACGTCGCTATAGAGGGGTTTTTATTACTAATGATATATAGTAAAATAAAATGGGACCTGAGTACCATGTCGTTATACAGGGAATGTCGCTATAACGGATGTCATTACATCGGGGTTGCACTGTACGTTTGTGGTTAACTGCAATGAAATGACTTGCCCTGTTTTCAGAAACAAGCAGTAACTTTGACGAAACCACTTAGATACTGTTAGCGCTGATTAAGGCTATCCGAAATCTCATTTTCGTTTTCAAGTTGGAACAGTATCTGAATTGTGGATAGAGCAACCGCATCCAACTCGATTGACAAACGATCATTGTCTCACTATAGACTAAGCTATCATAGCAAGATCAATCAAACCAATGAATAAATTATCTGTGTTGTGCATAATTATTATTATTATCATCTTCATCATCCGTCGTCGTCATCATCATCATCATCATCATCATCATCATTATTATTATTATTATTATTATTATTATTATTATTATTATTATTTTCATTATTATTATTATTATTATTATTATTATTTTCATTATTATTATTATTATTATTATTATTATGGTTCATTGTCTTCATTGCAAATCAGAGGAGGGATGTAGGGAAAGGCGGTTACTCAAATATATCTACTTATTTTGAATGCAATATTTTATCATTTCTGGCATAATTGTCCCTCTGATCGTAATAATTAATCGCGATTGGCTAGCCCTAAACAATAAATAAAATTTATTCATCTAAAGTCTTATATTTTGGGGGTTTATCTTTGTTTGGATGATTAGTTTTGTTCCGTTTTTTTTTTTTTTTGTTTTTTGCTTTTTATCGAGAAAATAATGACTAAGATAATCAAAGCCTCAACTCCTAATCCAATGATAGGGCTCAGTTTCTTTCTCCAGAAAAATAAATGAAAACAAAAACACCAGACACCAGAAACAGGACCAAAGCATCAAACCCAGATCATTTCCAAAAAGTGATACAGAGCTTCCTTTCACTTGTTTTTCTAACATTTTGTCAAGCACTTTTTTACAATTATACGCCTTTACAATTTGTGCCATAGTAACATATGAAAAAATGTCAGTGACCGTGGCAGAAATGATGATCCTTCATTTATTATTCCTCTTCCAAGGGACATGTTTTGACAGGGATTAATTTAAAAAAATCTTTCTATAAATCCTTTTGATGATGATGCTCTAAAACCGTTCCATTTAGAATTATATAACAATAAAAAAGAAATATTTCCTTCTCTCCTGTGTAATTTTCCTTTGCTGTTAAAATCAACTCACTTTTCTCCAGAACGTCCCATACTTGAGTCCTAAAACTCGATTGTTTCTGATTCTCATTCTCGGTATTTAAAGTCTGTGATTCTGTTGGAATAATAATAATATTCATAATAATAATAATAATAATAATAATAATAATAATAATAATAATAATAATAATAATAATAATAATAATAATAATAATAATAATAATAATAATAATAATCATAATAATAATAATAAGAAGAAGAAGAAGAAGAAGAAGAAGCAAATAAATAAATAAGAATGTACCAAAAAGACTGAATGGGATCAATTAAGTCAACACCTGTTACTAATTGTTATCCCAAAAATGTATTTACTTGACTTAATTCCAAAATATCAAAACATTTTATGCTGGCAAGGCCTACCATTTGACTGACTAAGAGAAAGGTATAAAACTGTAAACATTTGGGCAAAGGCAGAGAGAAAGGCATAAAACTGTAACCATTTGGGCAAAGGCAGAGACGTGGATGTAGATCTAGATACGATCTACCTAAACACAACACAGCTGTAAAGACCCCACACCTGAAATCAGTAAGTCTGCTAATCATTTCCCTATCCTCTATCACTTTATTTCATAATATAGCTACGTTCAAAACTAGTATTAATTCATTAGGCATTGGTAATGACAATAATATTGTTATAGACTGTACCTTGTTTAGTCTCCAAGACCACAGACGTGACCTCTGAACCCAAACCATTGTAAGGAACAGGCTCCTCACAAATTGTTTTATAACTCTGATCACCTTTGTTGACATTGCAGGGTTCCTGGAAAAAAAAAGAAGAGAAAGAAAGAATGGAATAAAACGAAACAATAAAGGTAGAGATTTTATATCAAGGTTGAACAGCCACTGGCACTACACAACTTGATACAAACAAAATAAAGAAAACTTGTCAGTGTTAACTTCATTCCTCCATTTAAAATTTATTTACAAAAATAGTAATCAACTGGTCAGATAGGCCAGGACAAGGAAAAGTCACAAAATGTTTTGGAGACTTTTGTGTTCTTCTGTGATAGAGGCCAGGACAAGGAAAAGTCACAAAATGTTTTGGAGACTTTTGTGTTCTTCTGGGATATAGGCCACGACAAGGAAAAGTCACAAAATGTTTTGGAGACTTTTGTGTTCTTCTGGGATATAGGCCAGGACAAGGAAAAGTCACAAAATGTTTTGGAGACTTTTGTGTTCTTTTGGGATATAGGCCAGGACAAGGAAAAGTCACAAAATGTTTTGGAGACTTTTGTGTTCTTCTGGGATATAGGCCAGGACAAGGAAAAGTCACAAAATGTTTTGGAGACTTTTGTGTTCTTTTGGGATATAGGCCAGGACAAGGAAAAGTCACAAAATGTTTTGGAGACTTTTGTGTTCTTTTGGAATATAGGCCAGGACAAGGAAAACTCACAAAATGTTTTGGAGACTTTTGTGTTCTTTTGGAATATAGGCCAGGACAAGGAAAAGTCACAAAATGTTTTGGAGACTTTTGTGTTCTTTTGGGATATAGGCCAGGACAAGGAAAAGTCACAAAATGTTTTGGAGACTTTTGTGTTCTTTTGGGATATAGACCAGGACAAGGAAAAGTCACAAAATGTTTGGAGACTTTTGTGTTCTTCTGCGATATAGGCCAGGACAAGGAAAAGTCACGAAATGTTATGGAGACTTTTGTGTTCTTCTGGGATATAGGCCAGGACAAGGAAAAGTCACAAAATGTTTTGGAGACTTTTGGGTTCTTTTGGGATATAGGCCAGGACAAGGAAAAGTCACAAAATGTTTTGGAGACTTTTGTGTTCTTTTGGAATATAGGCCAGGACAAGGAAAACTCACAAAATGTTTTGGAGACTTTTGTGTTCTTTTGGAATATAGGCCAGGACAAGGAAAAGTCACAAAATGTTTTGGAGACTTTTGTGTTCTTTTGGGATATAGGCCAGGACAAGGAAAAGTCACAAAATGTTTTGGAGACTTGTGTTCTTTTGGGATATAGGCCAGGACAAGGAAAACTCACAAAATGTTTTGGAGACTTTTGTGCTCTTTTGGGATATAGGCCAGGACAAGGAAAAGTCACAAAATGTTTGGAGACTTTTGTGTTCTTTTGGGATATAGGCCATGACAATGAAAAGTCACAAAATGTATTGGAGACTTTAGTGTTCTTTTGGGATATAGGCCAGGACAAGGAAAAGTCACAAAATGTTTTGGAGACTTTTGTGTTCTTTTGGGATATAGGCCATGACAAGGAAAAGTCACAAAATGTTTTGGAGACTTTTGTGTTCTTTTGGGATATAGACCAGGACAAGGAAAAGTCACAAAATGTTTTGGTGACTTTTGTGTTCTTTTGGGATATAGGCCATGACAAGGAAAAGTCACAATGTTTTGGAGACTTTTGTGTTCTTTTGGGATATAGACCAGGACAAGGAAAAGTCACAAAATGTTTTGGAGACTTTTGTGTTCTTCTGGGATATAGGCCAGGACAAGGAAAAGTCACAAAATGTTTTGGAGACTTTTGTGTTCTTCTGGGATATAGGCCAGGACAAGGAAAAGTCACAAAATGTTTTGGAGACTTTTGTGTTCTTTTGGGATATAGGCCAGGACAAGGAAAAGTCACCAAATGTTTTGGAGACTTTTGTGTTCTTCTGGGATATAGGCCAGGACGAGGAAAAGTCACAAAATGTTTTGGAGACTTTTGTGTTCTTCTGGGATATAGGCCAGGACAAGGAAAAGTCACAAAATGTTTTGGAGACTTTTGTGTTCTTCTGGGATATAGGCCAGGACAAGGAAACGTCACAAAATGTTTTGGAGACTTTTGTGTTCTTCTGGGATATAGGCCAGGACAAGGAAAAGTCACAAAATGTTTTGGAGACTTTTGTGTTCTTCTGGGATATAGGCCAGGACAAGGAAAAGTCACAAAATGTTTTGGAGACTTTTGTGTTCTTTTGGGATATAGGCCAGGACAAGGAAAAGTCACAAAATGTTTTGGAGACTTTTGTGTTCTTCTGGATATAGGCCAGGACAAGGAAAAGTCACAAAATGTTTTGGAGACTTTTGTGTTCTTCTGGGATATAGGCCAGGACAAGGAAAAGTCACAAAATGTTTTGGAGACTTTTGTGTTCTTCTGGGATATAGGCCAGGACAAGGAAAAGTCACAAAATGTTTTGGAGACTTTTGTGTTCTTCTGGGATATAGGCCAGGACAAGGAAAAGTCACAAAATGTTTTGGAAACTTTTGTGTTCTTCTGGGATATAGGCCAAGACAAGGAAAAGTCACAAAATGTTTTGGAGACTTTTGTGTTCTTCTGGGATATAGGCCAGGACAAGGAAAAGTCACAAAATGTTTTGGAGACTTTTGTGTTCTTTTGGGATATAGGCCATGACAAGGAAAAGTCACAAAATGTTTTGGAGACTCTTTGTTTTTCTGGGATATAGGCCATGACAAGGAAAAGTCACAAAATGTTTTGGAGACTTTTGTGTTCTTTTGGGATATAGGCCAGGACAAGGAAAAGTCACAAAATGTTTTGGAGACTTTTGTGTTCTTCTGGGATATAGGCGAGGACAAGGAAAAGTCACAAAATGTTTTGGAGACTTTTGTGTTCTTCTGGGATATAGGCCAGGACTAGGAAAAGTCACAAAATGTTTTGGAGACTTTTGTATTCTTCTGGGATATAGGCCAGGACAAGGAAAAGTCACAAAATGTTTTGGAGACTTTTGTGTTCTTTTGGGATAACAATCTAAACAAGGACAACGACTGGTTATCAATCTTTGTTATTTTTATGTTATTATCATTATCATCATAATCTCATTGTTGCCATAATTACAATCATCATCATCATTATCATCAGAGGCCACATGGAAGTAGAAAGGAATATCTCACCTGAAGTTGTGTCCCAAGTGATGATGTCACAGATGAAATCTCTGTTGTCATTTTGGATTCAAGTTTAACGTTATCCCCAATATCAAGGCTCTGTGAATCTTCACCTTCAAGTTTAACACTATCATCAGTGAATTGTGAACAAGTGTAGGAAGAGTTCTCTTCCTTGATGCCTTCATCTTCAGGTTTTTCATTGACATCAGTCGTATGTGAAAGGTTCTCTGTCTTGACGTCTTCATCTTCAGGTTTTTCATTGACATCAGTCGTATGTGAAAGGTTCTCTGCCTTGACGTCTTCATCTTCATGTTTAACATTGACATTCACGGACTTCGAACGGGACTCTGGTATATTTTCAGCATCTTTCAATTCAAGTTTAACACTGACATCAGAAGACTGACATGCGGTCTCCGATGACCTTTCAGTTTCCACTAGATCTTCAACAGTAGTAAATGATGGGAAGGAACTCTCTGTCTTTAAATCGTCCAATCCGACATTCAAATGTCTGAAATCTTCATGTGAAAGCTTTACGTTTTTTTCCATTTTGATTTTACAAGGCCCTTCCATCATTACTTCTCTGTACAGGGTGTAAGGAGGAACACTGAAAAAAGAAACACAGCACCACAAGAAATGTTGAGATAATGGAAAATGAGAGGCTGTTTTAATATAGAATCTATGAGTTTGACAGGAATCTAAAACAACTATCAGGTTGACAATAATTGAGATACCAACTTTGATATCATTTGTATGGTTTGTTTTTACAAAATTACATTTCGCAAATGTTCCAAATCATAATTTTGGATGAATTTATAGTTATGGTTAACCATAGCCATACAGCTGTAGAACTTTAGATGTTAGAACTTTTTTGATGTGTCCATTGTGTCCTCTGATAAATTTGCCATAAATTTGTCAAGTTTCATTTTCTAATGTCACTTATAAGCGAGATAAAAGCATGAAAAAAATCCTGAAAACAGTCCCTGTTTTGTTGTTTTGTTTTTCAAAATCCTATCTGCAAGTCATCCAAATCAACGACAAATTTGAAGATGCATCATTTTTTAATTAATGGAATGATTTTCAAAATTCAAAAAGAAATTCACTTCCTTGTTATAGGGCTTTAATAGTAGCGCAGTATTAGTATTTCTCTCTCTCAAAAGAAATAAAAAACACATCAGAAATTTTTTCAAAGTCATGGCTATAATGTCCAAAGGGTAACCTACAAGAAAGCACTGGCTACTTACACAATGCCATCAACATAGCCTGCCAGATGAGGCCAGGCTTGGGTCAAGACGCTGCGAATGTTGCCTGCTTGTGAGAGGCTACATTCACAGCGTTCACAATTGCTTTTTTAATGGCACTTATATATTTGTATGGTTTTATTTAGAGTTACAACCCAAGCCAGTTATTTGGACGGCTCGGTTCCAGACAAATCATCCCAATTAAGCGGTGGAAATGAAATTGGGCAATTTTTCAGATTTATCATAGCCCACATAGTAATCAGGGAGACTTATTTGACGACTAATTTGGGGTTACTTCAGCGGCCACTTGACTGCTAATTTGATCTAACAATGAGAGACAAAATCTAACTGCACGAAACGATTAACGAATATGCCACTCATAACAGTTGCATAAGTAAGCAATGGATTAAGAATGATCTGTCTACCCATTCGTCTCATTGAACAAACAAACCATTTGGGGGTGACAGCCTTGATCAAACAAAGCTATCCCTCATCCATCGCACCATTGGTCAGGTGACCCATGACCATGTGCATAACGATGGTAGTCGATGACACTGCCAAGGAATACAGGTAAATTCTATTTTCACATCTCAGTGACTATGACACATGATTTGACAACACACCTGATTGGTTGTCGTGATAGACACTAACTGGGGATACAGGTAAGACCATACATCCATACATCCGGATGACTGTCTGGTTATTTGCATTTTATGAACCAGTTTTAAATTGAACACAACAAAAAAAAAAAAAGCTCTTTTATGGGGTAGGCCATTGCCAAATTTTGTCCCTATTAAGCGGTTGGAAATTGGAAAAGGTATGACTTTTTATATAGAAAAAATTCCGTTCCCAAGGACTCATCCCAATAAAGTGGTGTCCCCAATACCAGTAATACCAGCTTGGATGGATTGCCATTTTTCAAGATTCGTAGTCTTTTCAAACACTTCATGTATCCATATATTGTTTCTGGCATATTTTTTTCTATTTCAACAAAGTGACGCATTTGCTATTTTCCCTTCGTTTGCATTCACTATTTTATACAATTCCATACTATTATCCAATCGAACTATGTCTGTCGTCAGCTACTAGTAATTGTGAGCTGTTGCTCCCCCTCTTCTTCTCGGCCCGCACTCTTATATTCTTACGAGTTGCATAATCTCTCGCTTTTTCCTCCCTCTAACATCTTTCCAAACATTTGTAATACTTTAATCCATCACCAACCAAACTCTAAATATGATTTTAAAATGTATTTTTATTTTCCTTCTTTTTCATCAACTCATGCAGTTTTTAAAATACCATAATTCACATTCTCTCACCCCATCTAGATCTGCCATTCAAATGCATTCACATTACCTCCTTCACTAATGGCATTGGTAAAGGAGCCAGCTCTCTGCCGGCATCTTGCTTTGTATACACAGACTACATTGCCACCTTGGCTGTTCTTAATAGATAATGTATGGGAGGCAATTGCTGCGCAATTGTTTCACTTGTTACAGTGACAAAATTGCCTTCCTAATATAGTAGTTGTTACCCTAAATAGCACTTTCTGGAGTTGGAAAAGTGAAGTGATGGTGGTGATTATGATGATGATGATGATGATGATGGTGATGGCGATGGTGGTGAGGGGGTGGGGGGCATGACAGAGAAACTTGCTTTGTGGATCGAAGACTAGGTCATCACCCTGGCTGATCCTCAAAAAGAGGAGAATTAGGGGGAGGTATTCGGGGGAAGTGAGAGAGGGAGAGAAAAGGAGTGTGTGTGTGTGTGTGTGTGAGAGAGAGAGAGAGAGAGAGAGAGAGAGAGAGAGAGAGAGAGAGAGAGAGAGAGAGAGAGAGAGAGAGAGAGAGAGAGAGAGAGAGAGAGAGAGAGAGAGAGAGAGAGAGAGAGAGAGAGAGAGAGAGAGAGAGAGAGAGAGAGAGAGAGAGAGAGAGAGAGAGAGAGAGAGAGAGAGAGAGAGAGAGAGAGAGAGAGAGAGAGAGAGAGAGAGAGAGAGAGAGAGAGAGAGAGAGAGAGAGAGAGAGAGAGAGAGAGAGAGAGAGAGAGAGAGAGAGAGAGAGAGAGAGAGAGAGAGAGAGAGAGAGAGAGAGAGAGAGAGAGAGAGAGAGAGAGAGAGAGAGAGAGAGAGAGAGAAGAGAGAGAGAGAGAGAGAGAGAGAGAGAGAGAGAGAGAGAGAGAGAGAGAGAGAGAGAGAGAGAGATTTGTTTGTTTGTTGCTTTAGGTCTCTTCCAACACAATTGAGGTTATATGAGAGACCGCTGAAACAAAAAAAAACAAGCAATCTAACAAAAATAGTACAAATGTAAATCAAAATCATAACCTAAAGATATCATAAGCTAAATTATAAATAACCAAGAACAAACAGACAGAAGATTTACAGAAAAAAAAAATATCCCCTGTCAAAAATACAATCACAAACCAAAGAAGCAGGATAGGCTAGTAAAGAGAAGAAGAAACGACATCACTATCGGATCCTACACCCATGCGAACATCATAGGTATATGATTCAAGGGTGATGCTCCCATCCAACCACCCGCAGAGAGAGAGAGACAGAGAGAGAGAGAGAGAGAGAGAGAGAGAGAGAGAGAGAGAGAGAGAGAGAGAGAGAGAGAGATATTATGACACATGAAATCGTCCAAAGCTTAAATCAACCCACACAAGGGATGAGTAGCATGTTTAAAATCATATCACATTGTGACATTTAATAATGCCTTACATGACATCATGTGATTTCAACAATTTTACCTTCTAGGCTAATTTTTAAACAATTGTCGACATTCACAAGAAAAGGGATTGCTTCATTTTGTTTTTGTTTTCTTTTATTTTTTTCGGACGATCTTCTTCCTCATCTGTCAAAGTGGTATTGGGTTTGAGTTTAAGGTAAAATTATTACAATTATCAGAAAGAATTCAGGAAATGAAAAAAAAAAGAGGGCTAATTTTTAGCCTGGGAACACTTTAAACTTAAACTTAAACCATCTGGCCATGGTCTCTGTCTAAACATAGCAAGATCATGGCAGGGACCTCAATCCTTTACTTATACAAAAGTCAGAAAAATATTGCCATGCTATTTTTATATCAAATATAATACAATTCAATATTTATCGTTACATTGCTTATCTGGCAAATACTTGAATATGCAAGTGCTGTGTGGGACTCCTACACAAAAAAGTTTTCGTTTTTAAGGGTTTTACAGCGCTTGCAACACATTTAGGTCATATCAGCGCCAGTAAAAAGGAAAACAATGGGATAGTAAAAAGTTCTAGAATTACAATCAAAGCATCAAAAAAAAAAAAAATAAATAAAGGAAGACAAAGGGAAAAAAAAAATAAATAGAGACTCATAGTCAAATGTATCAACAACTACATTAATTTCAACAATCTGCATACTGTTTTTCAATCCGCCTATGCCTATAAGCAATCACACAGCACAGAAACAGCACTTTGCGTGTCCACAATGATATTGTCGACCTACTTGACAAAAACGATAATGTATTACTACTACTACTGCTGCTGGACATAGTGCCGCGTTCAACACTGTGGATCATGTAGCAATGACTATGAAAAATGTTTTCTTTTCTCTTTTTGAGGAAAATTTTTTGTCTAAAATCAAAGCCCTATCTCCACTGAGTAAAAATGTTTTTGAATTTTGAAAATCCATTCATAAATAAACAAGTCATGCAGTTTCAAAGGTGTCATTTATTTGGATGACCCGCAAAGAGGAAAAAAACGCGAAAATATGGGACGCTTTTTCGGCATTTTTTTTTCGACCTTTGGTTGTATCTTGCGTAATAAGTGGATTAAAAGATTGAAACTTGAAGAGCAAATTAGGATGGTGTTTTGTAAAATACGGGAAAACTACTCGTCATATTCATATGAAATTGAAGAAATGTTCATGTATTACCTTGTCAGCGACAAAACCTCCACGCCCGGTAGTTTTAGAAATATTTTACTCCAAAGAGTAAAAATCTATGTTTAATGGTCTTCTGGTAATCGCACGAGTTTTGTCGCTTGACATAATCTAAAATGACCTTTTTTCCAACTGTGTGCCAACTTTCAGTCATATTCATCAATAAACAGCGTCGTAATGAATGTTAAAATAGCATATACGAAACGGCGTCGTCCCATATTTTGACGCGAATTCGGGCACTTCGTAAGCGAAAAAGAGGCCCAAAGATTTGTGCGGGATAGTCATTGCTAGATCATGCAATACTACGAGACCAAATGCACTGGGTCTTTGGAATCGGAGACAAAGCTCTAGAATGGTTTTCATGCTAGCTACGAGATCAGTCACAGTGTTCTCATAAATTATTAGCTTTCACTTTCACCACCAACAAAGCTGCAATTTGGCATTCCACAGTGTTCAGTGCTTGGCTCTTATATTTTCACAAAGCCCTTAAGCAACATCATCGCGACCTTCTGTCTGTCATCATCTCTACGCCGATGATACCCAGCTATACACTCCCATTTCATCAAAAAAATATTGAAGAAACAAAATAGCGACTCGCAGTATGTAGATAGCGTTAACGGATTGTCTACGTGCACGGTAGCCTTGCACCTAGCCCCAGAATCTACGTACAAGGTAAGTGGAAGTGGGCACCGGTGAGGTAAGGGGTCAGGAAGTCAGCACGAGCTTTGAAAAGAAGTATCGTCTTGAGTGACTCGTATTGCAGTCAAGGATAATGATTTACAGTATCCATTTATGTAGAGAGCTGCGCCGGGGTTACCAATACTTAGCTTCTTTATCCTTACCAATCATTTGTTTGGACAGAAACTTAATGCTTACCGTTAAAAGCAGTTTAGATTTGAAGATGCATTTGTTTTCTATCAAAAAACATTCTGTACTAGACAATCCTTGATGGATTTCAAAAGTTGTGTTTGAAATTATATCGTAAATTTTTTCAAGATTCATTCCTCGCAAAATCGTGGAGGCTTACGTCTGTTTTCAAGGTGCCGTCGCAAAAAAAAAAACAAAAAAAAGGTTTTTTAAAAAGTTTATTAAGAAAAAGATACGGAAAAAAGTGTCCCTAGACAGTTATGCAATTTGGTGCATAAGTGCAGTAAAAAGTTGGTGCGCAAAATTAGTTTGTAGCGGATGTGAGACTCCGTGTGTGTTTGTGTGTCGTAGCTCCTCTTTATAGGGTGTATGTGTGTGTGCCTACGTACATGGTAACTGGGCATCTAGCCTCAGGATCTACGTACACGTAAACTGGTTTACCGTTGCAACACAAGCAATAGATGGTCCTCGCTGTCGTGACCGCGCGCACTCGTGTGTCAGTGTGTGTGTGTTATTATTTTTTTTTTAAATCAAAACATTTTAACCATTAATGGCGATAGTCCATCTTACACTCCCCAAACTCCAGATCTTAGTCTTAATGTTATCATTAAAAGAAATCCTTGCGATTTATAGTTTAATTGAAGCCCGAGTCGAAATATACTCTTACTACTGCTCTCTTGGTGGAAAGGATTTATTCTGCATAAGCAATCTGGAGAAAAAAAATCAGTGTCACTGTAAAAGGTTAAATTTCACGAAGTACGCTCCGTGACCACCGCTGTAACAATCCTTTGATCTACGTCATCAGGCAACCCATTGTTTCTTTCATCTTTTCCCATTCCCCCTTACTAACCCCCCCCCCCCCCCACATCCCTCTCTCTTGTCATAGTGTTATCCCTTCCCCTTCCCATCTCATTGTAAAATGAAAATGTTCTCTGCTGTTTGCAGATACATGTATGATTGTTTTGTTTTTTCTCTCTCACTAGGCTAGGATTAAAAACCAAGACATCGGGTAAGAGTAATAGGTGTCTAATGCCAAAGTATAGATTCTCTCTTTGGCCAATTTAGTCACGCATGTGGCAGCCCAGCCGGGTAACCCTGTACGTAGATTCTGGGCCTAGGTGCAAGGCTACCGTGCACGTAGATTCTGGGGCTAGGTGCAAGGCTACCGTGCACGTAGATTCTGGGGCTAGGTGCAAGGCTACCATGTACGTAGATTCTGGGGCTAGGTGCAAGGCTACCGTGTACGTAGATTCTGGGGCTAGGTGCAAGGCTACCGTGCACGTAGATTCTGGGGCTAGGTGCAAGGCTACCGTGTACGTAGATTCTGGGGCTAGGTGCAAGGCTACCTTGTACGTAGATTCTGGGGCTAGGTGCAAGGCTACCGTGCACGTAGATTCTGGGGCTAGGTGCAAGGCTACCATGTACGTAGATTCTGGGGCTAGGTGCAAGGCTACCTTGTACGTAGATTCTGGGGCTAGGTGCAAGGCTACCTTGTACTTGTACGTAGATTCTGGGGCTAGGTGCAAGGCTACCGTGTACATAGATTCTGGGGCTAGGTGCAAGGCTACCGTGTACGTAGACACTGCCTAAGTTAAAAAGCATGCTAGGTACTTTGGTAAACGTCCATTTGGCCCTCCAGCAGGGAGCCGATAAATGGGCTAGTGACTGTGACCCGTTTTTTTGGACTTTTGAGTGATGTGTCTCAGAAAAAGCTCCATAGATTTTTTGTTTATGGATGGATTTTAATGATATATGTCTTATTTTCTTCAGGAGAAATTACTCTATCGTTTGGTGTAGTTTATTTTAAAATCAATGACAATTTAGTATAACTTTTGATTATGGATAAAATAGGGTATAATTTAGCTTTGGATAATTAAAAGATTAGAACTTGGTAAATCAAAATTTCATGATGGCACGTTTATTTAACATCTTAACTTTTATATAATTAAATTCAGGGCAAAGTTGTATACCGCATCCATGAAATTCGTTCCAGCAAAATCCTTACTCAAATCTTAGCGGCCATTTTAGTTTTTTATTTTTAAGGGTTTTACGGCGCTTGCAACACATTGAAGTCATATCAGCGCCAGTAAAAAGGAAGAAAATGGGATAGTCAAAAGTTATAGAATTACAATTAAAGCACCCAAGAAAAGGTAAGACAAAGGGGAATTTGTTCAAATAGGAAACAGATGTAGATTCCAAGAGCACACTATCAAAGTACTTAGTTTGAGATCACCTAAAAGTCTCATCCACACACAAGCCCAATTCCCAACTAAGAAGAGGGATACACTCAAATATTTAAAAATCATATATAATATTTAAACAAAACAATACAGTGCATAACAGGGAGATGATTAACAAGGAAAAAAATATCATCTCCCAAAACTCTAACTATACATTTGACTGTTTCCCTCTCAGCTAGGGTATCCAGCCAGGGCCAGGACAAAACCAAGTAATCTCATTCCAAGACAAAGACAGAAAGCAGACATAGGGGGATAGAAGACACAGTATGTACCTCCCTGCCCACTATGGGAGGAGCGGCCATTTTAGACCAGTTTTGAAATCCAAATGGTGGTTACTACCGGAAATGCAACAATTTTCGGTCACAAAGTCCGTCAGTAAATAACAAAGGCAAATAGAAGACCATTTTTCAGCCTTTAAATTAACATAACTTTTCTTCTGCTTATCTGATTTTCACAATTTTGGTATCATTAGAATCGTGTTGAAAAGCACTTTAAAATGATATAGGATTCAGTGAGCTCAATCCAATTTGAATTTTTTACCAAAGTACCTCAATGATGAGGACAAAACTGAGCTGATCTATTCAAAAAGACAGGAAAGGATATACTCATTGACCAACTGTCCTTTGACGAATGTTATTAAAAATTACAATGTCGTTCGAAACCTTGGTTGTTTTTTTTTTTGACACGCTAGACATGCGCGCACACATAACAAAGTGCTGTCTGTCACTGTCAGGCGATTCGTAACGCCAACGATATGCAGAAAAAATACGAAATTTTATATTGATGACAAAACATGCAAAACTCATTTCTTTCAAATTGTATTATCAACGTGGATCTTTTGTCATGCGTTTACTTTTAGCATTTTAAAAACTATCGAACAAACCTTGATAGATAGATTAGTGAAAGTTTAAACTTTCCTAATAACTCGACCATTATGTTGATTATCCACCTCCATTTTGTTTTTTGAAATTTTGTCAGGTAGGCGCAAAGCAGTCTCCAAGGTTGTTTTTTGGAACTGTGTTTTCAGTCCACCAGTGGACTGAATACACAGCTGCGTACCTATTCAGTCCACCGGAAGAGATTATAATTATACGGGTTCAACCTTTTGACTGAGCGCGAGAAGGCGAGGTGGCCGGCTGATTTAGCACAGCGTAACTGTAACCGGGGTAGGGTCGGTTAGGTGTTCAAGCTCCTTTCTACTATTTTCTTTCTTTGTTTCTTTTTTTTTTTTTGTACTCCCTTGGCAAACAAATTCTTAAGTTTCAACTTCAACACGTTGACACCATTCCAAGTGACTTGAGAAGTTTGAACGACATTTAACATTTTTTATATTTCATATTTATTTACTTTTACTGACTTTAAATATTATTTTGATTTAGAACACAATGAGACGTCAAAATTTATTGCCTTGTGCATTTCTTGTACGCAATAATACGAGTCGGGAGAAAAACGAAACAAAAACAAACAAACAAAATAAAAATTAAAAATTAAAAAAAAAAAGTAAGAAAAGAAAGCAAAAAAAATGTTAAGAGAACGACTTTATAGGTATAGGGTCTTGGATATGTTTGAGGGATCATCAGAGAGAGAGAGAGAGAGAGAGAGAGAGAGAGAGAGAGAGAGAGAGAGAGAGAGAGAGAGAGAGAGAGAGGGGGGGGTGGGGTGGGGGTGGGAGAGATTAGAGATAGATAGATAGATAGATAGATAGATAGATAGATAGATAGATAGATAGAGATAGATAGATAGATAGATAGATAGATAGATAGATAGATAGATAGATAGATAGATAGATAGATAGATAGGGCTAGTAGAAAGGAAGAAATGAGCGTAATTTTCAACAACATGTTGACACCATTCCTGGCGACTTGAGAAGTTTGAACGACGTTTAACTTTTTTTTTAATTTATTTACTTTTACTCACTTTTAATATTATTATTTTAAT
Source organism: Berghia stephanieae (assembly GCF_034508935.2). NCBI lineage: Eukaryota > Metazoa > Mollusca > Gastropoda > Nudibranchia > Aeolidiidae > Berghia > Berghia stephanieae. Next base: position 39,034,997 of record NC_088371.1, on the reverse strand, counting down.
TTAGAACGAGACGTCAAAATTTATTGCCTTGTGCATTCCATGTACGTAACAATATGGAGGAGGGGGGAGGGGCTTGCCAAAAGGGTGAATGTGAAAGAAATGGAATGTTTTGATCAATGCAAGTTTTGATATTGAGTTAAGATAAGAAAGAAAATACAACACATTGGTAATTTTATGACACACCTGAGATGGTCTTATGAATAAGTCAAGGCACTGGCAGTTGAACAACTCAAATTTAAATGCTGCTTTAGGAATTTTCATTCCTTTCCCTTGTGCAAGAATTTCAACCCTTATTTGCACACTTCAATGGAAAGTTTGACTACAGTGCAACATGCATTCGTCAAACTACACGGGACAGACGGAAAAGTTCATCGAAACCATGTTTCGACGAATACATGAACACGCCTGTAAGACAAAAGACACAAACTTTGATGTCGCCTACTGGACATATGTATATCATCTCAATGTTTGTGCCTTTTTGTTGGCAAAATAGTGAATACCATTCACTGCTGATTTCCTCGCATAGACAAACAACCCAAACACCAACATGTCATACATGACACACTGGATAACATGAGAGGGGAAACTGGTGTTGCTTGACACTGGAAACAATCAGCCACAGATCCTGAGCATGACTCACAATTTAACACAGGCCATTGAAAAGTAAACATGGCATTGTCAGGTGTCACAATGCAATTCCGTCATTAGTGTGTCAACATATTGTGATAAATACCCACTAACTGTGGGTCTGATTATTTCGGGTCAGGCAAGCATTTAAGATGGCTACGCCTGAGTCTGTCCAAAAATGTATGTCACATTACAAGGCGACAATCAAGAAACGAAAATGAAAGTTGTTGTTAGTTGTGCTCATGGAAAGAAATGATTCCATTGGTAAAGCTATTGAATACAACTCGCTGTAGTTAACTTTCTTGTCGAGATCATCATCAAGTGTTATGACTTGATTAAAAAAAAAAAAAAATTTCATTATTCTTTTCTTTTTTGGGCAGTTTCAGGTTATCAAATCACAAAGGGTATGACACTAAGCAACCTGCGCGCGCTCTCTCTCTCTCTCTCTCTCTCTCTCTCTCTCTCTCTCTCTCTCTCTCTCTCTCTCTCTCTCTCTCTCTCTCTCACCACACTGACAGTGTATGGGGCCAAAAACTCACTTTAGAAGTTGAAACTGTGAAACGGTTTATGGATGCAGTGAAAAATATACTTTATCAATGAAGGACATAATTTTGGAATTCTGGTAAATGTCTTGCAAAAGGTCAAACATTAAAATTGTTTTTCTCCAATATGAATTCTGATGTGTCATTTCAAATATGGACCATGAGTAATTTTATGCCTTTTGACAGGTCAGACATTTGAATGGTCTTTATCTCAAATGAGTTTTGCTGTGTCGTTGTAAATGTGTGTTCTTTGTAAATTCATTTCCACAAGTCAGATAATTGAATGGTCTTTGCCTTTATCTCTAATGAGTTTTGATGTGTCGTTGTAAATGTGTTCTTTATATATTTCCTTCCACAGGTCAGGCATTTGAATGGTCTTTCTCCTGTATGAGTTTTGATGCATTGATTTAAATATCCATTCGGATTCTGAGTAAATTTCTTTTCACAGGTCAGACACTTGATTAGTCTTTATCCCGAATGAGTTTTGATGTGTCGTTGTAAATGTGCGTTCTTTGTATATTTCTTTCCACAGGTCAGACATTCGAATGGTCTTTCTCCTGTATGAGTTTTGTTGTGTTGATTTAAATCTGACACATCAGGAAACGCCTTTCCGCAGGTCAGACATTTGAATGGTTTTTCTCCTGTATGAATTCTAATGTGTCGTTGTAATCTTTGTTTCGTGGCAAATGCCTTTCCACAGGTAAGACAATTGAAGGCTTTTTCTCCTGTATGAGTTGTGATGTGTACTTTTAAATCAGAACTGTTGACAAATGCCTTTCCACAAGTTAGACATTTGAATGGTCTTTCTTCTGTATGAGTTGTGATGTGTCGTTGTAAATGTGCGTTCTTTGTATATTTCTTTCCACAGATCAGACATTCGAATGGTCTTTCTCCTGTATGAATTTTGATGTGTTGATTTAAATCGGACACATCAGGAAACGCCTTTCCGCAGGTCAGACATTTGAATGGTTTTTCTCCTGTATGAATTCTAATGTGTCGTTGTAATCTTTGTTTCGTGGCAAATGCCTTTCCACAGGTAAGACAATTGAATGCTTTTTCTCCTATATGAATTCTAATGTGTCGTTGTAATCTTTGTTTCGTGGCAAATGCCTTTCCACAGGTAAGACAATTGAATGCTTTTTCTCCTGTATGAGTTGTGATGTGTACTTTTAAATCAGAACTGTTAACAAATGCCTTTCCACAAGTTAGACATTTGAATGGTCTTTCTTCTGTATGAGTTTTGATGTGTAACTTTAAATTAGAACTTTCGGCAAATGCCTTTCCACAGGTAAGACAATTGAATGCTTTTTCTCCTGTATGAATTCGAATGTGTCGTTGTAATCTTTGTTTCGTGGCAAATGCCTTTCCACAGGTAAGACAATTGAATGCTTTTTCTCCTGTATGAGTTGTGATGTGTACTTTTAAATCAGAACTGTTAACAAATGCCTTTCCACAAGTTAGACATTTGAATGGTCTTTCTTCTGTATGAGTTTTGATGTGTAACTTTAAATTAGAACTTTCGGCAAATGCCTTTCCACAGGTAAGACAATTGAATGCTTTTTCTCTTGTATGAATTCTAATGTGTCGTTGTAATCTTTGTTTCGTGGCAAATGCCTTTCCACAGGTAAGACAATTGAATGCTTTTTCTCCTGTATGCGATGTGATGTGTACTTTTAAATAAGAACTGTTGACAAATGCCTTTCCACAAGTTTGACATTTGAATGGTCTTTCTCCCGAATGAGTTTTGATGTGTTGTTGTAAATTTGCGTTCTTTGTAAATTTCTTTCCACAGGTCAGACATTCGAATGGTCTTTCTCCTGTATGAGTTTTGTTGTGTTGATTTAAATCTGACACATCAGGAAACGCCTTTCCGCAGGTCAGACATTTGAATGGTTTTTCTCCTGTATGAATTCTAATGTGTCGTTGTAATCTTTGTTTCGTGGCAAATGCCTTTCCACAGGTAAGACAATTGAAGGCTTTTTCTCCTGTATGAGTTGTGATGTGTACTTTTAAATCATAACTGTTAACAAATGCCTTTCCACAAGTTAGACATTTGAATGGTCTTTCTCCTGTATGAGTTCTGATGTGTAATTTTAAATTAGAACTTTCGGCAAATGCCTTTCCACAAGTCAGACACTTAAATGGTCTTTCTCCTGTGTGAGTCCTGATATGTGCTTGTAATCTTTGTTTTGTGATAAAATCCTTTCCACAAGTTAGACATTTGAATGGTCTTTCTCCTGTATGAGTTGTGATGTGTTCGTTTAAATAAGAACTGTTGACAAATGCCTTTCCACAAGTTTGACATTTGAATGGTCTTTCTCCCGAATGAGTTTTGATGTGTCGTTGTAAATTTGCGTTCTTTGTAAATTTCTTTCCACAGATCAGACATTCGAATGGTCTTTCTCCTGTATGAGTTTTGATGTGTTGATTTAAATCTGACACATCAAGAAACGCCTTTCCGCAGGTCAGACATTTGAATGGTTTTTCTCCTGTATGAATTCTAATGTGTCGTTGTAAACTTGTTTTCACGGGAAATGCCTTTCCACAGGTAAGACAATTGAATGGTTTTTCTCCTGTATGAGTTGTGATGTGTACTTTTAATTGAGAATTGGTGCCAAATGCCTTTCCACAAGTCTGACACATGAAAGGTCTTTCTCCTGTGTGAGTTCTGATATGTGCTTGTAATTTATTTTTATGAGTAAATGCCTTTCCACAGGTAAGACAATTGAATGGTCTTTCTCCTGTATGAGTTCTGATGTGTAATTTTAAATTAGAACTTTCGGCAAATGCCTTTCCACAAGTCACACACTTGAATTGTCTTTCTCCCGTGTGAGTCCTGATATGTGCTTGTAATGTTTGTTTCGTGATAAATGCCTTTCCACAGGTCACACACTTGAATGGTCTTTCTCTTGTATGAGTTCTAGTATGTCTTAGAAGGTATGATCTACAAAAAAATACCTTCCAACAAATAAAACATTTATAATACTTAATTTTAGGATTCTCATGGTTCTTTTCTTCTCTTTGAGCATCAATGGATGACTTGAAGATTGAATTACTAGAAACATTTTTGTAACAAGAATCATGAGATTTCTCATCCATTTGTGCCTCATCTATTTCAATAGAATCAGCTTCTGGTCCATCGTAATTTGTAGAAAGTTGTTCAAAAGGTCTATCATGATTGGTTTGGACCTCAGTGCCAGGCTTGTGCCATTCCACACAACTGTCTGTATATTCATCTACATCAATTTCAACTTGAAAGTCTTCATTGTTCAAAGACTGGTCACCGCCATCAACATCGTTGCTATCTGTAAAATGGAAAAGAACATTCTTACCTCGAGGAACCAATAATATCTATTGAAGTGCTAAATTATCCCCATTGAAAGAAATGCATTGCGGGTATAAATAACATATCATATACCTTTGTCTGTAGGACTATCTACATTACTTCATGAAATGCCCGGGCTACAGCATCTTACAATGAGAGAGAAAAAAACAAAAAAAAAAAAGAGAAAAAGAGGGTAGCGACTGCCGATGAATGCTGATGTTGATGCAAATGTGTTGAAAAAGTTCAAGTAGAGCCAAAAGAACAACACCTCTACTTTGTGACATAACATCAGGTGAAGATAATGGAAGACAAGCTCCGAACATCAAGCTTTTAAGAAGGCAATTGCTAAATCTGTCGTTTTAAAATGGCACCATTGTCAAGGTAGTCTACTTCCGCTGAAATGGCCACTGTAGATGGTTGGAAAAAGATAGCCATATTTAAGTACATTTACCCCCCCCCCCCCCTCTACCACCACAGTGGTAATGACAATAATATCGTTATAGACTGTACCTTGTTTAGTCTCCAAGACCTCAGACGTGACCTCTGAACCCAAAACATTGTAAGGAACAGGCTCCTCACAAATTGTTTTAGAACTCTGATCACCTTTGTTGACATTGCAGGGTTCCTGGAAAAAAAAAGGGAGGAGAAAGAAAGAATGGAATAAAACGAAACAATAAAGGTAGAGATTTTATATCAAAGTTGAACAGCCACTGGCACTAAACAACTTGATACAAACAAAATAAAGAAAACTTGTCAGTGTTAACTCAATTCCTCCATTTAAAATTTATTTACAAAAATAGTGATCAACTGGTCAGATAAGCCAGGACAAGGAAAAGTCACAAAATGTTTTGGAGACTTTTGTGTTCTTCTGGGATATAGGCCAAGACAAGGAAAAGTCACAAAATGTTTTGGAGACTTTTGTGTTCTTCTGGGATAAAGGCCAGGACAAGGAAAAGTCACAAAATGTTTTGGAGACTTTTGTGTTCTTCTGGGATATAGGCCATGACAAGGAAAAGTCACAAAATGTTTTGGAGACTTTTGTGTTCTTCTGGGATAACAATCTAAACAAGGACAACGACTGGCTTTCGATCTGTTATTTTTACGTTATTATTACAGACCTGCCACTTCACGAAAAAGGAAATCAGTATGACATTGTAAAAAAATCAGTATCTGGGGAAAAAAATCAGTATGAGACGTAAAATTATCCAATTATCCCCCCCCCCCCCCCCCCCCTTATTTTTCCCCAACACCCAAAATGGCACGCACAACGCCAATCTGGCAATCAGACTACAAACTTCTTTAAAGATGGTGGCACTTGGTAACGAGTCAGAAGCCAGGGACCGCGGTGGTTTACCAGTACAGCTCGCTGTCCCTTCACAAAGGAAATGAAAACTAAATAACGCGCCGTGTGTGTTTTCTATCTGTGTGAGGGCATCACAAAGAGGCTCGCTACGTCATGTGATCTATCGCGGTATTGCGGGACGGGTCAAAGTTCACGAGACTTGAAAATTTTAACGTGCAACATAAAGCACAAAGTAAACGTAAAAGAGAGGGGTGGAGGGCTGCGGGCCCTTGGTCACTTGGTGAAATCGGTACGATCGGCATGCAGATCGGGAAATCGGTACGATCGGCAAGTAAATCGGGAAATCGGTAAATACGAAAAAAAGGTCTTGCAAATCGGTATGATACCGATTAATCGGTATGAACGGCAGGTCTGATATTATTCTCATCAGATTATTGTCTTCTCAATCTCATTGTTGCCATAATTACAATCATCATCATTATCATTATCACCATTTTCACCAGAGGCCACACGAAAATAGAAAGGAATATCTCACCTGAAGTTGTGTCCCAAGTGATGATGTCACAGATGAAAGCTCGGTTGTCATTTTGGATTCAAGTTTAACTTTATCCCAAATATCAATGCTCTGTGAATCTTCACCTTCAAGTTTAACACTAACACTAACATATGTGAATTGTGAACAAGTGTGGGAAGAGTTCTCTTCCTGGATGTCTTCATCTTCATGTCTTACACTAACATCAGTGTTATGGGAAGAGTTCTCTTCCTTGATGTCTTCATCTTCAGGTTTTACATTGTCATACATGGACTTCAGATGAGACTCTGGTATATTTTCAGCATCCATCAATTCAAGTTTAACACTGACATCAGAAGACTGACATGCGGTCTCCGATGACCGTTCAGTTTCCACTAGATCTTCAACAGTAGTAAATGATGGGAAGGAACTCTCTGTCTTTAAATCTTCCAATCCGACATTCAAATGTCTGAAATCTTCATGTGAAAGCTTTAGGTTTTTTTCCATTTCACTTTTACAAGGCCCTTCCATCATTACTTCTCTGTACAGGATGTAAGGAGGAACACTGAAAAAAGAAACACAGCACCACAAGAAATGTTGAGATAATGGAAAATCAGAGCCTGTTTTAATATAGAATATGAGTTTGACAGGGATCTAAAACAACTATCAGGTTGACAATAATTGAGATGACAACTTTGATATCATTTGTATGGTTTGTTTTTCGCAAATGTTCCAAATCATCATTTTGGATGAATTTATAGTTATGGTTAACCATAGCCATATTGCTGTAGAACTTTACAAGTTAGAACTTTTATGATGTGTCCATATTGCCCTGTGATAAATTTGCCATAAATTTGTTAAGTTTCATTTTCTAATGTCACTTATTAAGCGAGATAAAAGCATGAAAAAGAAACCTGAAAACAGTCCCAGTTTTGTTGTTTTGTTTAAAATCCGGTCTGCGAGTCATCAAAATCAACGACACATTTGAAGATGCATCATTTTTTAATTAATGGAATGATTTTCAAAATTCAAAAAGAAATTTACTTCTTAGTCATAGGGCTTTAATAGGAGTGCAGCATTTCCCTCAAAAATAAAAATAGTAATAATAATAATAAAACACATAAACGTTTTCAAAGTAATTGCTATTAGACCGTGGGCTGGCAGTCGAAACCCTTCCAAAGGGTACCCATGGAAGTGTTAAAAAATCGATGTTAGCCACTTTGCAAGTGTCACCTTTACAGAGTTATCGTCCCTGAAAGGTCACGTGGTGCAGAAAAATTAGACAAGGACTAACAAACTTTGAAGGTCGATAACTTCACAAATTTTTGTTGTAGAGTCTTAATATTGGTTTCAAAAGAAAGCCTGAAAGTTATTTTATACGTCCATATTAAAAATATGGTACTGAAAACAGTATCTTTTAAAATATCGACGTTAAAAGGTCAAAAAAATATTTTTTTGCAATTTTCAGCATCTGTCGAACTTTTTAAAACAAAAACTATAAACAATTTTATATGTCTTTAAAAACAAAAGTTGTAGAGAGTGCAATGTACAAAGTATATGCCAAATTTGGAAGTATTCAAAGAAGTCGTTACGGAGTTGCGCTTATTTAAGGTCAAAATCGATCGAAAATTGTCCAAAAAGGACTATTTTAGAATTTATGTAAACATCGTCTTGTAGCATCTCAAATAAAAGATCTTGATGAGTGGAGTGCAGATATGAACATTTTAATCACATGATATTTTATCTTATGTATGTTAGTGACACTACAAAGCACAGTTAAGAAAGAACGACTAAATAGATCGATAGCAGACGGCATTTGCTATTGTGTCACCATTGGGGGCTGGAAGATGCCCAAGCATATATACTGCTGGGTGAATCAGTAAGACACCTTACAGGTAATGCACAACTCATTCATATCTTGAACAGATTTGGACACACTATTTCATATTCAGCAATTCTGGAAATCGAAACTTTCATTTGTGACAGCACTACCAACTCCAGCAACATTCTTCCTCGGCAAATCAAAACAGACAACAACCTTGTAACTCACTTTTGCTGGGATAACTTCGACCTAGCTGAGGAAACATTATCTGGTTCAGATACAACACATACCATACACGGGATAGTGATTCAGGAAGTAAGAGAAAAGCCTAACGAGGAAGTGACCAATGAAAGAGAAATTGTTGGCTGCCAGACAGACACGGGTCAAACAACTGTTACACAGAGTAAAAGGCAATCCATGAATTACCAAACCAAAGATTTACCACCGTGTTTCTTAAAGCAAAAAACAAACCATCCATACCGACACTTGAAGTATGTGTACCATGTTCTGTACTAGGTCAAGTTCCACTGTCAGATTTCCTGTGGACGTTTTGTTGATCCAATCTAGAAGGATTGAGAGGGAAAGTTTCTGGCTGGCATGGATGGGTTTCTGCAATGTCTGCGAAGCATGATCAAAAGTCAATAATTGGTTACCTGGCACCAATCAATGCTCCATCAACGCAGCCTGCAACAGTGCAAGAGATTATCAACATTTCATGACAAGTGACACGTGAGCTTGGTAAAGCGCTTTGAGCACATTTAGTGGATATTGCGCTATATAAGAGCTTAATTTATTATTATTATTATTATACTATAATAACATGTGATCTTGCAATTGCAAGAATTGCCTATGGTTTAGTTTGGCAGAATCAACAAGCATACTCTGACGTCATAGTAAGACGGTGTATTCCACACCATGTGTTCGTATTTCGGCGCTTTGGGAAAACTCATGCAAGGGACAGGTTTTGAAGAAATTATCATAGAATCTGGCATCTGTGCAAGTGGTTCTATGAACAAAGTGATGAGTGGAAAGCACGATAATAGAGCACTGAGAGTTCACGTGTTGATGTTAGAGGCTCTAGAAAGATGTTTATTTAAACAGTTTGAGCAGCATACCAACTCACAACATTCTCATCAAATCTATGAAAACAAGACATCAGTGAGTCCATGCTCTTCATGGACGAAAATAATCTTAGTGCGAATGAAGACTTCAAAGACTTGTGGATGCGATACTCACACTTTAGGGAAGGAGTTCACCAGGAACGTCTTGTAAAAACAGTCCAATTTTGGATTAAGTATATGGATAAAGTTTGGCTGTTGCTAAAATTTCTACGAGCCACAAAGACCACCAACTTAATTGTTCATGTCCAGTGCCTTCAGGATTCTTTGCAATGGACCATCAGAATTATGCTAGATACGTGCCAGCATACCTCATGTCTCTGACCAATCTTTCCCATTCACATCCAGGTGCTGATGAGTTGCTGAAAAACTGGGGCTTCAGTGTTTCTCGATCACACATTCCAGCATCAAGAACAGCTGAAGACATGTCGATCGGGCAGACAATCAATCGACAAGCAAAATCTAAAGGGGGGATTATTGGCTTCAGCAGAAACATGCCTGCATATCATCGCTGGTGTCTTACCAGACCCACAAGAGCAGAGTATTTAAATGCCACTCTCAAACAAGCCGACATGAGTAAGGAAGACGCCTCCATTCACAAAGAAGAAAGACCATAAAAAATATGGGAAAGTGAGGCTGCTGTTCAGCGTGTGCATTCTGCAGTGAACAGATTCATAAATCCCTTTGATATTACGAAAAGGAATCTTTAATATGTTTATCTTCAGGGACGAGAGCAGCAGAAAATAGTTCTGATGATCTTTTGTCTGTTGACCAAAAGGGCCAGGAACAATTTAATGAATTTGTTCAAAAAAGTCTGGTGGAGAAAGAACATTCCTTTCACAAGCCCATAAAATAGACATCTCTGAAGACCTTTCATAACGACCATAAAACTGTCACTGTAAAACCATCAAAACAACAAAGTGTAAAGACAGCTGCACAGAGAAACATTTTTGGGCAGTTATTGATGTTCAGTACACATCATCCTACGTCATGGCACAAGACCGAAGGGCTAGAGCTCAGGTGGTCGCTGGTTCGGATAAGTAAGTAAGTAAGTAAGTACTCATCATGACTTGGATCTGCAAAAAGTGTTGGCATATCCTCTAAGTCCAATCCCATGGGCCCTTGCAACACCAGATGGACTTCCAACAAAAACAGACAAAAGTGCATTGATGCACAAATTAGAAAATCCTGTCGCTCTTGTTGATGTCACAAACAATACGAATACATGCAAAGAAGTAATTGATGGAAATGCTCTGTTTCATTCCCTCACAAGTATTCCGGAAACTTTTGGCCAGCTGTCAGAAAAGATCTTTCAACTTTTACCCTCAACTAAACGTATTCATTTTGTGATGGATTCATATAATACAAAATCCATCAAATTTCTTGAACGGACCAGAAGACGCTCCAGTCAGACAAAACCCTTGATATTTGCAGGGACTTTCTACAAAAATGCCAAGAGATTGGAAGTCTTTTCTATCTAATGATGACAACAAGAAAAATCTCATCAACCTTATTCAAAAGTCATGGAGGGTGACACATATGCGCAATGCCTCAAAGGCAAGGAAATACTGTTTGTATCAGAAGAACAGTGCACTTGCTTGACAAGTAGAGATGGAGTAACAACAGAAGCCACCATCGTACACTCATTGTGTTCATCACATGAAGAAGCAGACAGCTGCATTATACTTCATTGTTTTCATGCAGCCAAGAGTGATTGTGATGAAATTGTTGTTCACTCTCCGGATACAGATGTCTTTCTACTGATGATGTACTTTGCCACTGAAATTTCAAAGCCGCTGTTTTTATGGACTGGAACAGAATGTTATAGCAGACTAATCAACATATCTCTATTATCTCAGATGCATGACACAAGTTTGATTCGTGCAATTTTGGGATTTCACACTTTTACAGGATGTGACACCACTAGTGCATTCATTCGAAGAGGAAAAATTAAGCCATTGAAAATCATGAAGGCAAAACCACAGTTTATTCTTGCATTCGAGGCTCTTGGTGTGAATGAAATTGTGGGTTCTAAGCTTCTGGATGACTTGGAACAGTTTGTTTGCTTTATCTACAATAAAAATACTTATTCAGATGTGAACAAATTGCATTTTGATATGGTTCGTCAACGGTTCCACACAGGGTCTGGAAATATTCTGTCAAACTCTGTTGGAATTGATTTTAGCCTGCTGCCCCCATGCCGATTCACTCTTCAAATGCACATCATGCGTGTCAATTATCAGACGCTTCTTTGGAAGAAATCCAATATCTCATACCCAAATCTGCCACCTCCTGAGGATCATGGCTGGAAGGTGACTACTGATGGAGACCTAGAATGCAACTGGTATGCCGGAGACATTAGTCCACAAGATCTGGTGGATATCATGTCAACTGATCAGCCAGATGATAGTGAAGATGATGTTTTCGAAACCCTTTCAGCTGATGAATTTGACAGTGACAACAGTGAGGAAGAAACGAGTGACAGTCACAGTGACAGCGAAGAGGAAAAAGATTACCCCGCTTCTGCAGCTGAGTTGGTGGAGCAAAGTACATCTTGAACTAGGCCCGTCATATGCTGTCATTGATAAAATGTACGTTTACACTGATTTTAACAATAAAAGACTTTTATGTCCTAAATAATGAGGAAAATTATTTTAATGAAATAACTATATTCTGCTAATCGAGAGCTTTAATTTGATATATTATGCAACATGAATATATTTACTCAATTAAAAAAAAATAATAATTCACGGGCTTTCGGTATTTTGGGCATTAAATTACTTCCCATTCAAAAACTATCACTTCAGATGCTTTCAAATTTGGCATGTACGTTATTAAGTAACAGTACATCTACATTTTCATTTATTTAGAGCATATTGAACTATTTCATTGTTCAGTTGTTATTCTTAAAAATAGATATTGAAAAACACAAGAAATTTGCTTTTTGACCTTTAGTCATGGATTTCATTCCAAGAAAAAAATCTTGAAAGATTAATATCGTAACTTATGTTTAAGGTATAGACTGTGGCCTTTCATTTAAACCGATTTGAATGTTCTAGAGCTAAACCTAAAAAAAAGTTATGGGTATTTTAAGTGGGTTGGTGCTTTTTTTTTTTTTGCACCACGTGACCGTTCAGGGGCAATATATTTATATTTTGCGCTCAATCCCCTATACAATAAAGCTCTGGCCTCGAAGGCTACTAAGCTACTACTACTGCAAATAACTGAAACTACTAAAACTGAAATTGATATCTCTCCCAGTTCCAGTACAACTGCGAATAACGAATACGAACACGATCAACTAGGTACTAGAGTTCTACTACGAATAACGAAAACGACCGCTATCTACTATTCGCAGAGGAAATCATTATTCACAGTACTACTGCGAATAGAGAAAATCACTATTCGCAGTACTACTACTACTACTCTGCGAGAAGAGGTGGCCATCGGAGTAGTCACAGTCACTTCGAACAAAATAATAATAATAATAAAGAGAGTTTCTTTCAATTTGTATTTTCAACGCGGATCTTTTGTCATGCGTTTATTTATTAAATGTGTCAATATACAATACCATGTTAATATCATCAGAACAAACTTTGATGGATTAGTGAAATTTTAAACTTTTGAAGTCCTTATTCGCAATATAATAATTGCGAAAATGTAGTGATTTCAGTGTATCTCTAGAATCACTGGACTACAGGGTTGCCAGATTATTTTCAGGCATTCTACCAACTGGATTTTAAAAATCTGCCAAATACCACAAAAATCTGCCAAACCGTACTATTTGTAGTTCTGGCTCAATCAAATCATTAGACTGAATTAAATGAGACAATGTTAGTGCTGTAAAAGTAAAAGCGTTCATTCCTTGGCCTCGGAAAATAAAATCTGCCAAGTATCTGCCAAACTGTCAAACCGTTTTTTTTTCTTTAAATTCTGCCAAAAGAAGGACATTTGGCAGAAAATCTGTCAAATTGGCAAACCTACTTTACATGATTCGCAGCAATACTGCCAGGTACCTTTGCAAAATTTCCGCGAACTTTATGCCAAACTCCACTAAAATCCGCCAACTTTATCCTACTTCACTTGCGACGTGATTGGCCCAAATTCCACCATTTGATTTAAAACACTATAATGAACAGTAGTGTATAGATTCAGAGTAAAATTGTGTTACTAAATGCTAATCCCCTATTTACAAGTGTTTCCTTTTTAAAGGCATGAAGATTCGTAGTTTCGATTTTGTTTGAGCGGGAGGTAGATAGTCCAGGTCAATTCATTTCAATTCAAATATTTATTTATTGTCGGCATTAAAGAATGTTTCATAAATAATGTAGTCAGGCTAATAGATAGAATGCGCTTGGCCAAGGAGTTCACAACATTGCCATCCGGAAGTATAACGGA
>NC_088371.1:38971351-39018851 GCF_034508935.2 Berghia stephanieae | reverse complement strand
TCCTTCTCTCCCCTCTTTTCTATCTATCTATAGATAGTATGCAGATGACGTCACTCATGCCTTTGTTATTGTTTTTGCCATCCGCGTTTGTGAGTTGTTCTCACTAAACTGTATTAACCAGACTATAAAAGTTCATGGTTACACAGAGTTCGTGTGTTGGTCCGTTATACTTCCGGATGGCAATGTTGTGAACTCCTTGGCCAAGCGCATTCTATCTATATTCCACTTTACTATCACATCGCCATCCGACCGTTCGTATTTCCTTCGCGAAGATTCGACCTTCGCTCATCCAACAACCCCCCCCCCCCCCCCCCGCCCCACCTCCACCGTGACTTTTTCACCTCGCCCCCTCCAGTTTCACTACAGCTTTCTACTACTAACTACTACTACTACCACTACTACCACTACAACTACTACTGCCACTATTACTACCACTACTGCTACTGCTACTACTATTACTACTACTACTACTACTACTACTACTACTACTACTACTACTACTACTACTACTACTACTACTACTACTACTACCACCACCACTAATATGTCTTTTATCTCCCACCCACGTCTTATAGTCGGTGTTACGATTTAAGAAGCCGTACTTTAAAACTGCGTTCACAAGTTCAGTTATTTTCAGTATATTCTTATAATAATAATAAATAAATAAAATAGAATTCCCTTTATTCATGGAAAATTTGTATCTAGGGTCTATACCAAGGGAAGGCTGGAATAACCTAGGCATCAGCCGCAGTTCAGCGCCCCAAGTCGAGCTAGGGCGAGGTGACTAGCTCAAGGTCACACAGGGCAGCGGCGGTTGATCGAACTCGGTACCTTTCGGGTACGAAGCAAAGACCGTACCGCTGAGCCACGCTGCGCAAAAATAGAATAATCTATTCGTTATCAAGTTTCTCCTCCTTTCCGTTATTTATTATCATTATCATTATTATTATTATTATTATTATTATTATTATTATTATTATTATTATTATTATTATTATTATTATTATTATTATTATTATTATTATCATTATTATTATTATTGTTTTGCATGACAAAAAAAATAAAAATAAAAATTTTAAAAATCCTCATCAGTAGAATGGACAAAGTATTATAAAAGAATCGTAACAGGAAATATTATATAACACATTTTCCTCTATTTTTCTTTAAATTAAGTTTATAACGAAAATATACGGGGGAAAAAAACAAAAAAAACAACAACAACAACAACAAAAACCCAAAGAAATAGAATGGACAACATAAAATAAAAAAGAATCTTATGGTGGCTTGAAATATGTAACGAGTCATATCGTTGCCCCAACGGCATCTAACGCGTTAGAAATCAAACTTATCTAAGTGACCAAGTGTTACTGTGTGCCATCGGATAAGTTGGCCTGAGAGCCTGGAATTTTAATTGTTTTGTTTTTTTAATGGTATACTTTAGGAAGTGACGAATAAGTGTGAAGAGGTCTTTGCACTGACGAACAGGTCCGATGTTCGTCAGTGCTGATCAATGGTGGGCAGTGGCACAGACCGAAGAGAGGTTGCCTGTGGGCGGTGGCACTTGTTGTTCAATACTGACCAATAGACACCAGGTTATTGGTCAGTACTGACCTCCAGGCACTGGCGTCTGTTCGTCAGTACTGACCCGCATGTGCTAGCGCCTGGGAGCCCTAGCCTATTTTTAAAACCTTTTCCAAAGCAATTGGTCTCATTCTTCTTATATTTGTAGGTAGGAGACTTTGGCCATTGAAAGTTATTGGTCGTGGGATTTTTTGTCATCTTCATAAGTAAAACACAGTGCTCTTTATTGTATCTTTTCAAGTTTATCACAATTAGTTTTAGAACACAAATGCCAATCTAGTGGACAAAAATTGAAATTTGACAATACAAAAGAGTGAAATATTGTTAACTTGTTCAATTTTGATAGGTATTATTTTCCAAGCCGTTTTAAGACGTTTAAATGCCGGGAAGCTTTACGGCAGCTGGTTTTAATGTGTAAATCAAATTTTAGTTGGTAGTCTATGTCGATCCCTAGTAATTTTTCAACTTCACATGTAATACTTTCAGTTCCAATATTGAACGTGGGTTTCTTTGTGTGTGTTTTTGTACCTATTGCAATTGCCTGGAATTTGTCCGGATTTGCTTGCATACAATTTATTTCGAACCACTTGATAAGCATTTTGCTTTCATTTTCACTATATTTTTTAAAAGCATATCGAAATTTGAATAAGCATATGACAGGGTATTATCGTCAGCATAGTTGTATAATTTCCCCGCTCTGATATAGTAAAATATATCATTTAATTTATAAAAATGTTAAAAAGTAATGGTCCAAGAATTAATCCCCGTGGAACGCCTGTTTTTAATGCCTGCCCACTCGCTCACAGCATCCTCTAATTTTATTTGTTGTTTTCTTCTGCTCAAATAATTCTCAATTAGATAAAGAGCTTTTTTGCTCTAGCCCATAGGCAGCTAGTTTGGCAATAAGAATAAGAATGTTGTGAGGCAAGCAGTCAAAAGCCTTCGAAAGGTACATGGGGATTGCAGCGACATATTTGTTATTGTCTAATCTGTGGTCCGGGTAGTCTGTTATTAGGTTGTGAAATATAGATCTAGACCAACAGTGCTCACAAGAGGTGATCCTTAAAGTCACTGTAAGGGAAAAAAAAAAGAAGAAATAATTTGACTTGATTGCTACAATTTCACTTTTGTAAAGGGTATATAAATCATCAAAAGTCTGCCAAAACCGCCAATTTGTCGGCAGATCCGCCAACCTGGCAGCACTGATTGCTGGGTCGAGTTTGAAACGATCAAATCGAGCGGGTTTTCGATCGAGTCCTCTAAAATCGAGTCGGTTTCGAGCGGGTTTCGAGTCAGTGACGTCATCGAGCAGTGATTCGTTTGAAAAAAAAAACACGAGCATCTCGGTTGCCACAGGAAACTTCACAGTCCCCTCCCTCTCTTATGTCTGTGGCTGGCTTGACTGCAGCTGGTTATGATGGGGGCTGCCAGATGGCCAAGTTCAAAATTGGTTACTAAGAAATGCTTTTCTATTATTATTAATTTTTTTAAAAAATCTTTTATTTTAAAAAAATGAAAAGATAAGTTTTATCCAACTGTAGTCGATTGTTTTATTAATTAAAATCAATGAGTTTTTCAAGGGAGTCAGGATGATTGTGGTGTTTGATAATGTGAGGTTCTATTTGACTATTTGGCCAAGAAAAAATCTGGCTGTTTGGAAGCCTTGATTTTATTTATTTTAATTAATTTTTTTTTTTTATGATCGTTCGTCGCATCACACGCACACACCCACACACGCACGCACACACACGCAGGCACACACACGCACACACACACACACACGCGCCATCAAAACTGCATCAGTTGTTGATTTGGTGAAGGGGTGGCACGTCAACCCCCCCCCCCCCCCCCCCCCCCCAAGCGATATTCACCTTGACATATTTCATATTTATGTCGCGCCAAAAGTTGTCGGGTGTAACCTACATGACCGCCCCCACCTCACATTTGTCACTGGCCGTCATCGAGGCGCGCGCTTTCTTGCTTTGTCGGTTACCTTTCATCACACATGTTCAAATCTTTTTATAGCCTATTTACTACTGTTATTAATTTTATTTAAACAGGTGATATTACGGTTGTTGCCTTTCCTGCTCTCGGCTTAGTTAGGTTTGTTGCTTTAAAATTTGGGCAGGAATATGAATATTTAACATTGTTACTTCCTGTTTAGTTTTTCTTTGTGTATGTATATGTGTGTGTGTGTGTGTGTGTGTGTGTGTTGTTGTGTTGTTGTTGTTGTTTTGTTGAGTTTTGGGGTTTTTTTTTTTTTTTTTTTTTTTTTTTTTTTTGGGGGGGGGGGGGGTGCTTTTCTGACATCCAAACACCAAACCCGAGACTATTTATTTATTTACATTTAGTTACTTTGTTTGGTTTCTTTTTTTTTTTCTCTTCATTTTGTTGTGTTTGTTTTTTTTTTTTTTTTTTTTTTTTGTTTGTTTTTGTTTCCTTTTTTTGGGAATGGGAAGAAGGGGTAGTTTTATCCTTAGTCTTTTTAAAAGATGTATGGGATTACCTAACTTGGAACGCACAATAGGGATCGGCGTCGTTTCTGAGTTCAGTCAATTTAAAAAAAAAAATTTTATTGCTCAGTCCATTAAAGTGGAAGTAGGTATGTAGCTGGATGGACGCTATTTTAGATCAACGGAAAGCACTTTTCGATTTACTAGCATCCTATTAAAAGTTTGGGGTCCCAATAGCTCAGTAGGTAGTGCACTCGCTTAAGGGGCGGTTTGGGTCTAATTATTAGGAAAATCCTTCAAATATTTGATTTTGAGATTTTGGTGGAAAATGATATTTTATTATGTTAGAAATAATAAAATTGAAGTCTAAATTCTTAAAGTAGACTATAAAGGCACGAAATACACAGTCGAAAATGGTGCAGGTAGTAAGAAATGTGTAAAAAACGGGAAGCCATTTTGCTATTTTCTCAATATGTCATTTTTCTAAGGGTATGGGAAACTGTGTCAAACGTTTCTCAGAATCTATTCAATGAAATTGTCTGAAAATTTCCACAGTTATCACAAAGATAATGTATTATGTCACCATAGAGAGATATTTTTGATAAGATTTGTGATATTTAAATTATAATCCTAAATCTGAATTTTTTTACATCAATTTTGTCATAACATTTTGATTCTCAACTTTGTAATGATCTAATAAAAATTCCATAAGCTAAAGCCGTAAAATCTCTCTATGGTGACACACTATGGTACAATGTTGAAAAGAGGGAAGAATATGGAGGTTATTCCTTCATCAGTTTTTGTGGAACGTTTGCCACAAGATTGTTATATTTTTTGATGTCAGACCCCCAAATTAGATCGCAAAATGGGTATCAACACAGATAATTAAAATTTTTCACCATAAATGTTCTTTTTTAACCTATATTGATGATACAGAATGATTAAAACCGCCCAATAAAGGTAATTAAAAATATTTTAGAAAAGACCCAAACCGCCCCTTAACATGCAAGGGAACCGAGCTCGATTCCGGGTGAAGTAGATACATATATTCTGACCCCTTGTCTACCTAGTCGTGATTGGGAAGCAAAGTCTGTTAGATCTGGCGGAAAGTTCCTTGCGATAGACTAATGGGCAATTGCTTTCGTAAGTTTTCCGATATGGAAACCGGACTGAACTCCGGCTTCTTCGGGCCCAATAGCTCTGAAGAAGTACTTTTAAAAGAAAGATTAAAAGCATGCATTTGTTGCGATCCTTAATGTTGAAGAAAATCTGATATAAACTCTGGTTTCATGGGATTTATGACTCCCCCACCCACCCCCTCCCCCCCCCCCCCCCCACACAACACACTTTCTGGGTTTCTTTTTTTTTTTTTTTTTTGAATTTGGAACAATGGAAAAGAAAACAAAGTGAAGCTGTGTGGTTGAGAGAGAAAAAAAAAGGTATCTCATAATCAGACAAGCTTTTTTTAAAAGTATGAATTAAATCGGGAAAAGAGAGAGAGAGTGATGTGTGAAAAATTGATTGTAAGTAAATCATCTATTTCGTAGCCCTAAAAGCAGTAGAGGGGATAAAGTAATAATAATAATAATGATAATAATAATAATAATAATAATAATAATAATAATAATAATAATAATAATAATAATAATAATAATGTTTGTGTGTGTGTGTGTGTGTGTGTGTGTGCGTGCGTGCGTGCCGCGTGTAAGTGTGTGAATGGGGAGAAAGAGAGAGAGAGGTGGGTAAGGGGGAAGGAATGCGTTTCTGTTAGATAGTCAATCAGGATTATTGGGGGCCCTTATAAGGGCCGGTTTGGGGGAGGCAGCTAGTTTGACAGGAGGGTCAACATGAGTGACTAAAATTGTTGAGGAACAGGATCATGTCCACATTTTTTGATGATAGGTTGCTTCTGCGGGCCGAGATGAGTTCTCCAGCTTTTGAAAACAGTCTTTCACTTGGTACAGATGTTGCTGGTGTCGATAGTACATCCTTGGCAATGATTTCGAGTCGAGGAAAGTCTTAAGCGTTTTCCTTCCACCATTTCAATGGGTCGCAATATCTGGGGCTAGGAGGCATCTCTAGATATCTTCTCACTTCCATGTCTGCTGCTGTTGTCTGAGGTATTGCGGTTTTAAAGGATGTCTCAATTGTTTTGTCGAAATCAGCCCAAAGGAGACTTGACTTCTTAGCTGGTGGGCATGTATCATCAATTTGCTCAACTTCTTTATCTATTCTTTCAAGACTTGTAAGTCTGATGGTCTTCGCCACGTCTCTCAGTTTTTCTGCAGCGTTGTCTGCGGACGCAGTTGAAGGGAAAGCCGCTTTTTTAAATCTTGGATCTAACATTGTTGCTAGCTTAAGATTAGTCTTTTCTTCAACTCCAGCAAATCTTTGATGGAGACTGTCGTTCAATTTTCCGGCCAGTGGCGAGTCGTTTCTTGCGGTTGCTGTAAATCTCATGAGGCTGAAGACTATTGGAATTATTTTTGAGAGGGAAGTGTTTCTATCGGCACTCATTTCAACAGTTGCTTCGTAAAATGGCTCAAGAACATCAAGAGAATTTTTCAAGCACAGCATTTCTTGACTGTCGAGACACATCGAGTTTTTTCCAGACAAGCAAAGACTGTTGTAACTTCGTCGTGTTGTTCTTTATAGCTCCTCATCATCTCGAAAGTGCTATTCCATCGTGTCTCCACGTCTTGCTTTAGTTTTTTCATTGGCTTGTCTTTGTTCGCGTGGAGCTCCTTGAGATTATTACTAGCAACAGTGCTGGAGTGAAAGAAAGTGACGATGTCCTTAACTTTTCGTTGTAGTCTACAGACATCATCTGTTTCCTTGATGGAGGCCTTCACTACGAGATTGAGGGTATGGGCGAAACATGGCTGGTGGCGAATTTTACACAACTCAATGGCGTTTTTTATGTTTTTTGCATTATCGGAAACGATGACTGTCACCTTCTTCTCAATTCCCCATTCCATGAATACAGACTGCAGTTCTGAAGACAAGTTTTCTGCGGTGTGTCTCTTTCCATCACTTTTAGTGCTGAGGACATGGGACTTTAGAAACCACTGTTCGGTTATGTAGTGTGCTATTATGGTCATATAACCCTCATTGGCGCGAGAAGTCCAACAATCCGTTGTGATTGAAAGATGTGCCACTTGTAACATTGCCTCTGTAAGACTCATCCTTTCCTTTTTGTAGCGAGCTGGCAATAACTGTGTCGATAGTCGCTTTCGAGAAATGATATCATATCTGAAATTAAACATAATAACAAAGTTAGTTATGACAATAATAATATGAATAACAATAATAATAATAATAATAATAATAATAATAATAATAATAATAATAATAATAATAATAATAATAATAATAATAATAAATAATAATAATAATAATAATAATAACAATAATAATAATAGTAATAATAAAAATTATGATGATGATGATGATGATGATGGTGATGATGATGATGATGATGATGATGATGATGATGACGACGATGGTCTAAAACTGGTGACGACGACATCGAATTTCTCATCAATGAAATTGGTCCATCTGAAAATGAATGTATATTAACAAAAAGGTGCGATAAAAAAAAAGGAAATGAGGGAGTGATGGTATTAAAAAAAAAAAGATTACAACGCATTCTATTCTTACCTAGGATCGAGGGAGGTAATGAGTCTTCGGAATCCTTTGCGTTTCACCACAGATAATGGTTCCATTTCTGTCGTTACCATGTTGAGGATGAGGTCATCGATTTCTTGTCTTCTTGACGAATCCGGTTTGTATTTGGTTGTCTTCTCGATTTCTTGGGCAAGCGTGGGTTGTACCGTCACGGATCCGACAGAAGATGATGGTAAGTCTCTCTCGTCTTTATTTGCACCCAGAGTTTTCTTTTTGGAAGCCTCATATTGCACCAGTTCATTCCAATGTTTCGTCTTGATGTGTCGGTTCAAGTTTGTCGTTGATGCACATCTATACAAGAAACTGTGACAGCAGATGTTGCACACAGCAGTCGTTTTATCGGGGTTGAGGGTGAAAAACTTCCAACAGGTAGAAGGCATGTTGATCAGATGGTTGGTAGAGCAGCGATCGTATGAACGTGAATGTGTAAAGCTCGAAGATGAATGATTTGAGCAGATCATTTACAGTATTTATACAGAATATGAACAATGATGGCGCGAAAGTTTTAGATAAGAAATATATTTTAATTGGGTACAAATTGTTATGTTATTTGTTTCTAGCCAATGAAAGTATTATGGAACATCAACCAATCAGGCAGATTATGATGTTATCCATTAATTACAACTGAACAAAATGCGGGCTCATTTTCTATTGGTCTAAAGTTATTTATTTGTTTATCAAGGAAGCGGGCATATGCATATGCATATTTTGTTTTGAAACTGGGCTGCACTCTAGTGACCTCTTTAGCATCTTCATCTACTATCAAGTGCAAAGTAGCAATTACTAAAAGTGCAGACCTACCACTTCCTTCATTAATTCCCAGAAAATTCCGATTTCTTGGGAGGGGTCCGGAATAGGTGAGTTGTTTTTTTTTTCAGCACGTCATGTAAAGGTTTGCGGAAGTCAACACATATTTACGCATAAAACTTGCAGTTTGATGTCAACAATTAACACCAACTACCATCTCACTAAAGAAAGCAAAACACACACACACACACATACACACAAACACACAATTATGCACTTTTATTGTGCTTGAATCTCATAACTGGATATCGACAGATTCTTTTTGACAATGAGCCTTACGTCAAAATTATTAAAACGTCCTTGTCAGCAACTCATTTGTCTATAACACGATTTGCACCATCACTTTCCTTTCAAAACCTGAATGACTGGTTATATATCGTGGACCTAGATGTTTTTAAATGCCATTTATTCATCATAGAATTCTGTCTTTTGCAAGTTTAAATTGATCAAGTTTAACTGTAAAACACAGTTGGCATGTCTAACTAAACAAGTTCGTCCAATTAAAAGGAAACATGATTCAGAAAAAAATACCAACAAAGCAGTTTTGTGACGTGTGATATGTTGGGTTGGCACGGTCCCTCTCCTTTCCTACTCCTCCCCCACCCCCACTCCTTTTCCGTCATTAGCCAGGACATACAGCAAGTGGCGTCATATTCACTTAGACTTTTATTCATATTTATCGCGCCAAAAGTTGTCGGTGTTACATGACCACCCCCACCTCCTTTTTCGGTTATCTTGACCCGCATTTGTCGTCATTAGGGGAGGGCATCCGGGTCACCAAAAGGTCATCGATGCTTTAGGTTTTGAGAAGTCAGGTCATCGACGACTGAGAACTTCCCGACCTCCACTTAGTTCTCGATGCTTTTCTCGTCTCGAGAATCTTGGTCGTCGATGCTTCTCGTATTGAGTCCCGAGTCCCGAGTCTCGAGACTATACTGCGCGAGCGACGCACGCGTTACTAACAATGTGTACTATCTGCATTGTTCACCCCTCTCTCGTCGGTGATGATTCCAGCGAAGCTCGAGACTTTTTTGCGTCTCGATGCTTTTTTGAGTCTCGAGACTCAAAAAAGTCTCGAGCATCGCTCTAGTCATCGGTGCTTTCATTCAATACGTACGTATGATAATACTTTAGAAGGGTTCCATCCCCACCCCCCACATCCCACTTTTTTTCAAGGTAACGTATACCTATACCTACCCCGGACCCGCTTTGACTTGTCAAGGATGATGATGATGGATGATGGTGACCGGTGACGGTTGTGGTGATGATTGTCAATGGCATTATGGTGGTCGTTACTCCGTGATAACGGTACTGATGACAACCATGATGATGATAGTGATGACTATGTTTGTGATGATGGTGATTGTGATTATTAGTTGTTCTGTGGCTCAGCGGTAAGGTGTCTCTTCTTGTCATAAATCCAGCGATGTTAAGCGTTGTAAGTGGTCGAGTGGGTGACAGTGATCCTGGAAAATTCTGATCCCGAAGTTAAGTCCTTGTGTAAGGCACTTACCACACATTACTTTACTCGACTCAGGTGTGAATGTATAACTATCTATAAGCAGTGACGGATACTATTAAGAGTTTTAGTACAAAAAAGACCCGAAACAGGCGACTGGTACTTT
Organism: Berghia stephanieae; assembly: GCF_034508935.2. Lineage (NCBI taxonomy): Eukaryota > Metazoa > Mollusca > Gastropoda > Nudibranchia > Aeolidiidae > Berghia > Berghia stephanieae. Next base: position 39,008,698 of record NC_088371.1, on the reverse strand, counting down.
ATGAAATGATTGTAGGTTTGTTTGGGCTGCTAGGGGGAAAATTGAATTATTATGAAGTTCATTGATCCGGGGAAATGAGCTTTGAATTCATACACCTGCTTGACCACTCCGATTCCAATATAAACGACTGATTAATGTTCCCATATTATAAACTATAGTTAGCTGAAAATCTTTGTCGGGGCCCCAAAAGTATGGAATAAATTAGACAAAGAAATCAAAGACGCTCCCGAGCTTTAATAATTTTAGGATTCTTTTGAAACTATTCCTTTTCAGATAAGTTAGCAATAGTATTTGTTTTGTTTTTTTCCTAGGTATTGTCTTTTAGGAGCAATTTGTGAATTCTGCGAGCTGTTTTGATTGATGATTACATTAACATGTGTTGATATTTATTTTATTTATTATAATTAAGGTGATGATGATGCTGGGCTGCTGCTCCTGCTGATAATGATGGTGAAGATAAATAAATTATAAAAATAATAATAAATAAAATTCCCGTTATTCATCCCATAGGGGAGGTTTTTCTCTACTGTCTATTCTAAGGGAATACTGGAATAACCCAGGCGTCAGCCGCCGTGCAGCGCCGCAAATTGAGCTCATGGCTACACAGTGCAGCGGCGGGTGATCGAACTCGGTACCTTTGGGGTGCGAACCAAAGACCGAACCACTGAGCCACGCTGCCCCTAATGATGATGATGATGATGATGATGATGATGATGATGATGATGATGATGATGATGATGATGATGATGATGATGATGATGATGGGAACTAACAAATTACACAGGCATCTAACATTGAAACATTCCATATTCAAAGCTAACGTTTTACTTTACTGTAGGCTAGTCGTGTTCATTGACAGATGGATGCGTGTGTGTCATAGAAATAGCCATAGTGTGTGTGTGTGTGTGTGTGTGTGTGTGTGTGTGTGTGTGTGTGATATTCAACTTTTAGTAGGTTTAATGAAGTCTTGTCACACACGCGTGATACACCTACACGAATTTCCCTGCCACCCAGACACACTCACATCTGACAAGGAGTGAGGGCTGTGGAAGAACCACAGACTACCGTGTGCAAACGGTAGCGATTGGTATCGGATGGCAAACTGTGATCGTTTGAAATGATTCGAAACACTCGTTACTCGTTACCCCTCCGCCCGCTCGGATCGTGATCGTCTCAAGCTCGTCTCAAGTCTCAAGATCGTCTCAAGCTCGTCTCTATTCGTCAACCCGAATGATCGTTTTACCAACTCGCTTTTCCGGAATTGAGATCGGACGGTGACTCGTGGCTTCGCGCTCGAATGTCGATCGAGTAAAAGCGATCGAATAACCCAACACTAGGCAGCACTGATTCACAGTTTTAGAAGGGCTCTCCCGTCTCTGAAATTTAGTCTCTGTCCCTTCGCTGGGGACTGGATTAAGAATTAAGATCAATGAAACCTAGATTCTAGATAATATCATTATTATAAAGTGCTTTTCAACACGATCATTTTGATACAAAAATTGTGAAAATCAGGTAAGCAGAAGAAAAGTTATGTTAGTTTATTTAACCCTATTCATGTTCAAGTTCAAGGCTATTCCGGTACATTTGTATGTACCCCAAGGCCTTTGGCTCCCTCTCTATATATGCCTCTATGCGCCTGGGCCTGACTAGATGAAGCAAACCGATTTGGGAACACAACTAAAGACATCAGAGGATCACCCGCATATAACTAGTTTTGTAGCAAAGACAAGCAAACTTGATCATGGTCAGTGGCTTGTTGGATGGTAATAATAATAACAGAGTAGCCTTGGCGTTGTCTTTGGATAAAGTATTTTACCCATCATCCCTTTGTCTTAGGTGTGAAGATAACCGAATATGAGGTATGAAAGATATTATGAGAATGGTAGAACAGAAAGAGGCCCTACAGGTTGTGTGTACTGTATGAAATGAAAATTCTATTTCATATGGCCTAGAATTAGAGATAAGAAGAGGCACATACATTCCACATAAACACCATTTGTACCCAAAGTACAGATATTGAATTAATATTAAAATAAATCTCCATTACTCTGAAATGCATTTATTGTGCTGAAAAAAGAAAAGGAATACATACAGCATTTATATATTTCTCATATAAAGTATAGGGTATATAAGTACCCAATAGTGCAGGAATAGGAATATAAAGATTAAATTGCTCTGAGTCTGGGGTACATTTGTATCAGTGCAGGAATAGGAATATTGAGGGTTTTTCCTTATGTGAGGGTCTGGAGTACGTACATTTGTACCCCACAGTGCAGGAATCGGGGTTGTTAAACACAGTGCAGGAATAGGGTTAAGTGCCTAGTATTAGCTACAAATGTTTGGAAAGATATTTGAGGGAGGAAAAAGCGAGGGATAATACACCTTCTAAGAAAATAAGGGGAAATAGCAAATGCGTCACTTTGTGTTGAAATAGAGAAAATTGTGCCAGAAACAATATATGGATACATGAAGTGTTTGAAAAGACTAAGGATCTTAAAAGATGGCAAAAGTCCAAGTCCTAGCCAGTATTGGGGATGTCGCTTAATTGGGAAAGTCGCTTTATTGGGATGATTCCTTGAGAATGGGATTTTTTTTATATAAAAAAATTATACCGTTTCCAATTTCCGGCCACTTAATAGGGACGGAATTTGACAATATATATATTTTATATTAAAACAGGCTCTGATTTTCCATGATCTCAACATTTCTTGTGGTGCTGTGTTTCTTTTTTCAGTGTTCCTCCTTACACCCTGTGCACAGAAGTATTGATGGAAAGGCCTTGTAAAATCGAAATGGAAAAAAACGTAAAGCTTTCACATGAAGATTTCAGACATTTGAATGTCGGATTGGAAGATTTAAAGACAGAGAATTCCTTCCCATCATTTACTACGGTTGAAGATCTAGTGGAAACTGGAAGGTCATCGGAGACTGCATGTCAGTCTTCTGATGTCAGTGTTAAACTTGAATTGAAAGATGCTGAAAATATACCAGAGTCCCATTCGAAGTCCGTGAATGTCAATGTTAAACTTGATGAAGACATCAAGGAAGAGAACCCTTCACATACGACTGATGTCAATGAAAAACCTGAAGATGAAGACGTCAAGGAAGAGAACCCTTCACATATGACTGATGTCAATGAAAAACCTGAAGATGAAGACGTCAAGGAAGAGAACCCTTCACATACGACTGATGTCAATGAAAAACCTGAAGATGAAGACATCAAGGAAGAGAACTCTTCACATAGTACGACTGATGTCAATGAAAAACCTGAAGATGAAGACGTCAAGGAAGAGAACCCTTCACATACGACTGATGTCAATGAAAAACCTGAAGATGAAGACGTCAAGACAGAGAACTCTTCCTACACTTGTTCACAATTCACTGATGTTAGTGTTAAACTTGAAGGTGAAGATTCACAGAGCATTGATATTTGGGATAAAGTTAAATTTGAATCCAAAATGACAACAGAGCTTTCATCTGTGACATCATCACTTGGGACACCACTTCAGGTGAGATATTCCTTTCTATTTCCGTGTGGCCTCTGATGAAAATGATGATGGTGATTATGATGATGATGATTGTAATTATGGCAACAATGAGATTATGATGATAATAATAACAACATAAAAATAACAAAGATTGATAACCAGTCGTTGTCCTTGTTTAGATTGTTATCCCAAAAGAACACAAAAGTCTCCAAGCAAAACATTTTGTGACTTTTCCTTGTCCTGGCCTATATCCCAGAAGAACACAAAAGTCTCCAAAACATTTTGTGACTTTTCCTTGTCCTGGCCTATATCCCAGAAGAACACAAAAGTCTCCAAAACATTTTGTGACTTTTCCTTGTCCTGGCCTATATCCCAAAAGAACACAAAAGTCTCCAAAACATTTTGTGACTTTTCCTTGTCCTGGCCTATATCCCAGAAGAACACAAAAGTCTCCAAAACATTTTGTGACTTTTCCTTGTCCTGGCCTATATCCCAGAAGAACACAAAAGTCTCCAAAACATTTTGTGACTTTTTCTTGTCCTGGCCTCTATCCCAAAAGAACACAAAATTCTCCAAAACATTTTGTGACTTTTCCTTGTCCTGGCCTATATCCCAGAAGAACACAAAAGTCTCCAAAACATTTGGTGACTTTTCCTTGTCCTGGCCTATATCCCAGAAGAACACAAAAGTCTCCAAAACATTTTGTGACTTTTCCTTGTCCTGGCCTATATCCCAGAAGAACACAAAAGTCTCCAAAACATTTTGTGACTTTTCCTTGTCCTGGCCTCTATCCCAAAAGACCACAAAAGTCTCCAAAACATTTTGTGACTTTTCCTTGTCCTGGCCTATATCCCAGAACACAAAAGTCTCCAAAACATTTTGTGACTTTTCTTTGTCCTGGCCTATATCCCAAAAGAACACAGAAGTCTCCAAAACATTTTGTGACTTTTCCTTGTCCTGGCCTATATCCCAGAAGAACACAAAAGTCTCCAAAACATTTTGTGACTTTTCCTTGTCCTGGCCTATATCCCAAAAGAACACAGAAGTCTCCAAAACATTTTGTGACTTTTCCTTGTCCTGGCCTATATCCCAGAAGAACACAAAAGTCTCCAAAACATTTTGTGACTTTTCCTTGTCCTGGCCTATATCCCAGAAGAACAAAAGTCTCCAAAACATTTTGTGACTTTTCCTTGTCCTGGCCTATCTGACCAGTTGATCACTATTTTTGTAAATAAATTTTAAATGGAGGAATTGAGTTAACACTGACAAGTTTTCTTTATTTTGTTTGTATCAAGTTGTGTAGTGGCAGTGGCTGTTCAACCTTGATATAAAATCTCTACCTTTATTGTTTCGTTTTATTCCATTCTTTCTTTCTCTTCTTTTTTTTTTTTCCAGGAACCCTGCAATGTCAACAAAGGTGATCAGAGTTATAAAACAATTTGTGAGGAGCCCGTTCCTTACAATGGTTTGGGTTCAGAGGTCATGTCTGAGGTCTTGGAGACTAAACAAGGTACAGTCTATAACGATATTATTGTCATTACCAATGCCTAATGAATTAAAACTAGTTTTGAACATAGCTATATTATGAAATAAAGTGATAGAGGATAGGGAAATGATTAGCAGACTTACTGATTTCAGGTGTGAGGGTCTTTCCAGCTTTGTTGTGTCTAGGTAGATCGTATCTAGATGTAATATCTATCTTGGACAATGTTTTGTCATTTTTCAAGGTCGTCTGAATAGTTATAAGGTGCAATCATTTTACTCGAGGCAGACATGTCTTTGTTTACAGGGATGTGCAGGATGATCAGTGGTCTTCCAATGAATTATTTTCCATCAGACTTCTATATTTCTTCACAAATGTGTCCGACAGGGCGCTACTGATTTCTAAGATGTGAATTGATAGTGATTTTTCCATGCATAATTCCTTTTGCCTATATGTATTTGTTTTTAATTTGGTAATGTTTCTTCCTCCTTTCTCATTGAATGACGCGACAATAGAATATGTACACTTAATTAAGTTATTAAACATTTGACATCTCCACATCTTCAGTTTCACTATTTCGGCTACTGCTACTGTTGTCCTTATTTCCATCTTGTGTGTACGATATCTGATTTGAAGAGATCAAACATTTCCTGTGCAGGTTTGAAATCTGTACAACATTTGCCACTAAGTACGAGATGGGCTGTAATTCTGATCAAAGAATCAAGGGCCAGCACATGGAGTCTGTTGCAAGGATGGATAACCCTAGCAAGCTTATGTCTCTGCCTTTGGTCAAATGGTGACAGTTTTATACCTTTCCCTCTGCCTTTGCCCAAATGGTTACAGTTTTATACCTTTCCCTCTGCCTTTGCCCAAATGGTTACAGTTTTATACCTTTCCCTTTGCCTTTCGCCAAATGGTTACAGTTTTATACCTTTCCCTCTGCCTTTGCCCAAATGGTTACAGTTTTATACTTTTCTCTCTGTCTTTGCCCAAATGATTACAGTTTTATACCTTTCTCTCTGCCTTTGCCCAAATGATTACAGTTTTATACCTTCCTCTCTGTCTTTGCCCAAATGATTACAGTTTTATACCTTTCTCTCTGTCTTTGCCCAAATGATTACAGTTTTATACCTTCCTCTCTGTCTTTGCCCAAATGATTAGTTTTATACCTTTCTCTCTGTCTTTGCCCAAATGATTACAGTTTTATACCTTTCTCTCTGTCTTTGCCCAAATGATTACAGTTTTATACCTTTCTCTCTGCCTTTGCCCAAATGATTACAGTTTTATACCTTCCTCTCTGTCTTTGCCCAAATGATTACAGTTTTATACCTTTCTCCCTGTCTTTGCCCAAATGATTACAGTTTTATACCTTCCTCTCTGTCTTTGCCCAAATGATTAGTTTTATACCTTTCTCTCTGTCTTTGCCCAAATGATTACAGTTTTATACCTTTCTCTCTGTCTTTGCCCAAATGATTACAGTTTTATACCTTCCTCTCTGTCTTTGCCCAAATGATTACAGTTTTATACCTTTCTCTCTGTCTTTGCCCAAATGATTACAGTTTTATACCTTTCTCTCTGTCTTTGCCCAAATGATTACAGTTTTATACCTTTCTCTCTGTCTTTGCCCAAATGATTACAGTTTTATACCTTCCTCTCTGTCTTTGCCCAAATGATTACAGTTTTATACCTTTCTCTCTGTCTTTGCCCAAATGATTACAGTTTTATACCTTCCTCTCTGTCTTTGCCCAAATGATTACAGTTTTATACCTTCATCTCTGTCTTTGCCCAAATGATTACAGTTTTATACCTTCCTCTCTGTCTTTGCCCAAATGATTACAGTTTTATACCTTTCTCTCTGTCTTTGCCCAAATGATTACAGTTTTATACCTTCCTCTCTGTCTTTGCCCAAATGATTACAGTTTTATACCTTCCTCTCTGTCTTTGCCCAAATGATAACAGTTTTATACCTTTCTCTCTGTCGGTCAAATGGGACGCCTTGCCAACATCAAATAAGTTTTGATATTTTGGAATTAAGTCAAGTAAATACATTTTTGGGATAACAATTAGTAACAGGTGTTAACTTAATAGATCCTATTCAGTCTTTTTGGTACATTCTTATTTATTTATTTATTTATTTATTTATTTATTTGCTTATTATTATTATTATTATTTATTATTATTATTATTATTATTATTATTATTATTATTATTATTATTATTATTATTATTATTATTATTATTATTATTATTATGAATATTATTATTATTCCAACAGAATCACAGACTTTAAATACCGAGAATGAGAATGAGCAACAATCGAGTTTTAGGACTCAAGTATGGGACGTTCTGGAGAAAAGTGAGTTGATTTTAACAGCAAAGGAAAATTACACAGGAGAGAAGGAAATATTTCTTTTTTATTGTTTTATAATTCTAAGTGGAACGGTTTTAGAGCATCATCATCAAAAGGATTTTCAGAAACATTTTGTTTGAATTAATCCCTGTCAAAACATGTCTCTTGGAAGAGGAATAATAAATTGAGGATTATCAGTTTTGCCACGGTCACTGACATTTTTTCATGCTATTATTATGGCACAAATTGTAAAGGCATATATTGTAAAAAAGTGCTAGACAAAATGTTAGAAAAACAAGTGAAAGGAAGCTCTGTATCACTTTTTGGAAATGATCTGGGTTTGATGCTTTGGTCCTGTTTCTGGTGTCTGATGTTTTTGTTTTAATTTATTTTTCTGGAGAAAGAAACTGAGCCCTATCATTCGATTAGGAGTTGAGGCCTTGATTATCTTAGTCATTATTTTCTCGATAAAAAGCAAAAACACAAACAAAAACGGAACTAAACTAATCATCCAAACAAAGAAAAGCCCCCAAAATATAAGAATTTAGATGAATAAATTTTATTTATTGTTTAGGGCTAGCCAATTGCGATTAATTATTACGATCAGAGGGACAATTATGCCAGAAATTATAGAATATTGCATTCAAAATAAGTAAATATTTGAGTAACCGCCTTTCCCTACATCCCTCCTCTGATTTGCAATGAAGACAATAAACTTAAATGAACCATAATAATAATAATAATAATAATAATAATAATAATAATAATAATAATAATAATAATAATAATAATAATAATAATAATAATAATAATAATAATAATAATAATAATAATAATAATAATAATAATAATGAAAATAATAATAATAATAATGATGATGATGATGATGACGACGACGACGGACGATGAAGATGATAATAATAATAATTATACACAACACAGATAATTTATTCATTGGTTTGATTGATCTTGCTATGATAGCTTAGTCTATAGTGAGACAATGATCGTTTGTCAATCGAGTTGGATGCGGTTGCTCTATTTACAATGCAGACACTGTTCCAACTTGAAAACGAAAGTGAGATTTTGGATAGCCTTAATCAACGCTAACAGTATCTAAGTGGTACCGTCAAAGTTACTGCTTGTTTCTGAAAACAGGGCAAGTCATTTCATTGCAGTTAACCACAAACGTACAGTTTGTGAGACGATGTGAACAGATACTGTGCTTTTGTGAAAACGGACGAGGCATTCGCACTGCGGTTAACAGTTGGCAAACAGTATGTGAGATGGTGGTGTTATGGGATAGTCTTTTCTTGGTTACAGGTAGAGCTATATGTTTGGCTTTAACCAAGAACAGTATCTCAAAATATTACGCTATTATTTAATGTTAGAAGACTTCCACTATGTAAAAAAATTAAACAGTTATGAATGAAAAAACTAAATGTGTCGATTGTGGCAAAAACGGTTGGATGTGGTCAGCCAGATTCTGTCCTTTTGTTGGTTTGGGCAGAATTGACCAGAAGATACATACTCAATGTAGGTACCAAATTTATCCAAAGAAAGACAGGATCGATCTAAACTAAAATAAAGCAAGTTATATCCAACCTACACTGTAATTTTGATTATTTTACAGCTATAGAAAAATATGGAGATAACACTTAAATGTCCTTTAATGAAATTGTTTGGGAATCACATCAGCCAATAGGCATAAACTTTTCCATACAGATTAAAGACAAGTGTCAAAAGTATCTATGAGAAAAAAATGTTCTTCTTAAAAGATGAGATGTGTAGATATAGCCAAAAAATAGAAATAAAATAAACTTCATAACATTACGAGTTATCTTTGTTTCAAAAATTATCAATTCAGGTTTAAAAATATTTTAAAGTATTTCTATGACTAATAAGTGTGGCTACAACCCCCCCCCCCCCCCCCCTTTATTTCTTTGTGCATCTATTTCAGCTGGCTATGCAAGTGTGGCTACAGAATCAATTGTGACTCAAATGGTGGAGATGTTGATGAATGACTCACTGGAAACAGAGGAACAGCTTGCAGCACTTCTGGGAGTCCAACCTGACTCACAATCCAATGGTAAAAATTTCAAATTTGATAATTTAATCAAGACATGTGTCAAGTGTTAGAGATCAACTGGCCATTGACCACTCATGGCAACTGGATCAACCAGCCATTGGGCTGTGAGTGGTTCATGAAATTACCTCTTTTCCCTGGAGGAAAGAAAAAGATCACATAAACCTCTTTACGTCCCAAAAGTCATATTGTCAATCCATTAAATTTGTTTTCATAATAAAAAAGCTGGGTTACTAGTTCTGGGTAATACATCATAATATTTGGGGTCCCATTAATTTATCTACAGCACTAACCAGGACTTTTTCATGATTTCCTCTAAAGATTTCTTGTTCAGGCAAAATTAGATCAAAAGTCCTTCAAAGTAGCAATATCAATTGTTTGCTACCCTTTTCATGGAATGCAAAAAATATTCCAGACCCAGGGCTTGAAATAAATAGCTTGACACCCTTAAATCGTATGTATTGAAGATGGTTTGAAAACTGAATGCGATGATCAATGACCAAAGGCTTGAAAATAAATAGCCTGACACCCCGAGATTTTGTGTTGAAGATATTTGAAAACTGAAAGGGGTGATTAGTGTCCTAGGGCTTGAAATTAAATAGCCTGACATCCGAGATAGTGTGTTGGAGATGATTTGAAAACTGAATTTTTAAATTTATTATTTTAAAATTTATTCATTCATTATTTATTTATTTCTTGTTTATACTTATTACTATTATTATTGTTTCATTATCTCACGTTCATCTTGAATATCATCGTGCTATGTGGACTAAGGGAAATTTATTATTCTAAAACTGAAACTTTTATTCTGTGTTTTCATTGAACTTACCTTTGGCTTGTCTGGTACTGTGCGAGATCAGTTCAGGTCATATCTGAGAAATTGTGAATAAATAATTGTAGTGGATGAGTATTGATCTGAGGAGATTACTCTTGACTGTGGAGTTCCCCAGGGTTCAGTACTGGATCTGGTTATTTTTGTTTTCTATTCCAACCATCTATCTAAAATCAGAATTTTCTGCCCATCTTTCGAGCTGATAAAAATTTATACTGCATCTCTGATACAAGAAATTTGTAAAGATTGTTTGCAACTAGCGAGAAATGCATTCAAAGCATTAAAGAAATGTGAATGAGTGAGAAAAGACTAAAATTAATAATTGATTAGACAGCAGGAGTATTTGTGGGGTACAGGAAGCATAAAAGCAAATAATGTTGATGATGGCTGACACTTTCCACCGAATTATTGACAAAGTCAAAGACTTGTGTATATGTTTAGACTCTTGACAGTTGGTGGAGCAACAGATTAAAACTGTGGGTAAATCTATGGGTTTTTTTTTCTAGAAACAATTGGATCCATTCGACTGTGCATATGTGAGGATGTGACTGTTACGGGTTGTTTTGTAAAGGGGTTCAAGATAACCGCTTTGTCAAAAGCCAGCAGACAAATGCAGCCCATAACATAATAAAGAAGGAACTACAGATAGAAATAGAATTTTCCGGGCTCAAATTATAAGATTGTGATGAGCCAAGATGGAGAGAAGACGAGAAATAGAGATAGACAGAAAGAGAGTCATCGAGATGGGACAACTGCTGTGAGAGTACACCTATCTGGGAGTACATGAGTAGGTGACATGAAAAGATAGTTAACTGAGAATTTTTCTTCTAAAAGTAGAATTTTTCAGTCTGGTACTTTGTTGGACACCCTGTTATCATTATCTTATTCATCATCATCATCATTGTTATTTTGATCACAATTTATTTATATATTTATTTTTGTACAGGTCTAATTTTCAGTATCAACAATTACCTAAATATTGTATTTCATGCTGCCATATTCTTTGACAATAGAATTTGTGTAATGAAGTTTATGATTTTAAAATGACACATTTATCTTTTGGTTTTTAAGCTCGAGATTTGATCAATCTCAGCATGTGGACGTTCTCAATCGTAGCTAACCTATCTTTTGGTTTTTCTGATGTTGTTGACATCTAGAAATCAACAGTCTATGTTATTTATACCTACAATGCATTTCTTTCAATGGGGATAATTTATCACTTCAATATTTTCTCAAAGTAAGAATTCTTTTTTCCATTTTACAGATAGCAACGATGTTGACGGCTGTGGCCAGCCTTTGAACAATGAAGACTTTCAAGTTGAAATTGATGTAGATGAATATACAGACAGTTGTGTGGAATGGCACAAGCCTGGCACTGAGGTCCAAACCAATCATGATAGACCTTTTGAACAACTTTCTACAAATTACGATGGACCAGAAGCTGATTCTATTGAAATGGATGAGGCACAAATGGATGAGAAATCTCATGATTCTTGTTACAAAAATGTTTCTAGTAATTCAATTTTCAAGTCATCCATTGATGCTCAAAGAGAAGAAAAGAACCATGAGAATCCTAAAATTAAGTCTTATAAATGTTTTATTTGTCGGAAGGTATTTTCTTGTAGATCATACCTTCTAAGACATACTAGAACTCATACAGGAGAAAGACCATTCAAGTGTCTGACTTGTGGAAAGGCATTTATCAACAATTTTAATTTGAAAGTACACATCACAACTCATACAGGAGAAAAACCATTAAAATGTCGAACTTGTGGAAAGGCATTTGTCAACGGTTATCATTTAAAAGTACACATTACAAGTCATACAGGAGAAAGACCATTGAATTGTCTTACCTGTGGAAAGACATTTATCACGAAACAAAGCTTACAAAAACACATTAGAATTCATACAGGAGAAAGACCATTCAAATGTGTGACTTGCGGAAAGACTTTTACTCAGGGGTCAAATTTAAATCAACACATTAAAATTCATACAGGAGAAAGACCATTCAAATGTCTGACCTGCGGAAAGACGTTTACTCAGGGGTCAAATTTAAATCAACACATCAAAATTCATACAGGAGAAAGACCATTCAAATGCCTGACCTGTGGAAAGGAATTTACAAAGAACACATATTTACAACGACACATCAAAACTCATTAGAGATAAAGACCATTCAAATGTCTGACCTGTGGAAAGGAATTTACAAAGAACACATATTTACAACGACACATCAAAACTCATTAGAGATAAAGACCATTCAAATGTCTGACCTGTGGAAAGGAATTTACAAAGAACACATATTTACAACGACACAGCAAAACTCATTAGAGATAAAGACCATTCAAATGTCTGACTCATGGTACATATTTGAAATGACACATCAGAATTCATATGGGAGAAAAACAATTTTAATGTTTGACCTGTGGCAAGGCATTTACCAGAATTCCAAAATTGTGTCCTTCATTGATTAAGTATATTTTTCACGGCATCCACAAACGGTTTCAACTTCTCACTAAAGTGATTTTTGGCCCCACACACTGTCGTTGGGGAGGGAGAGAGAGAGAGATGGAGCTGAGCAGGTTGCTTAGTGTCATACCCTTTGTGATTTGATAACCTGAAACTGCCCAAAAAAGAAAAGAATAATGAAAAAAAAAATTTTTTAAATCAAGTTATAACACTTGATGATGATCGCGACAACAAAGTCAACTACAGCGAGTTGTATTCAATAGCTTTACCAATGGAATCATTTCTTTCTATGAGCACCACTAACAACAACTTTCATTTTCGTTTCTTGATTGTCGCCTTGTAATGTGACATACATTTTTGGACAGACTCAGGCATAGCCATCTTAAATGCTTGCCTGACCCGAAATAATCAGACCCACAGTTATTGAGTATTTATCACAATATGTTGACACACTAATGAAGGAATTGCATTGTGACACCTGACAATACCATGTTAATTGTTCAATGGCCTCTGTTAAATTGTGAGTCATGCTCAGGATCTGTAGGGCTGATTGTTTCCAGTGTCAAGCAACACCAATTTCCACTCTCATGTTATCCAGTGTGTCATGTATGACATGGTGGTGTTTGGGTTGTTTGTCTATGCCAGGAAATCAGCAGTGAATGGTATTCACTATTTTGCCAACAAAAAGGCACAAACATTGAGATGATATACATATGTCCAGTAGGCGACATCAAAGTTTGTGTCATTTGTCTTACAGGCATGTTCATGTATTCGTCCAATCCAAGCATGGTTTCAATGAACTTTTCCGTCTGTCCCGTGTAGTTTGACGAATGCATGTTGCACTGTAGTCAAACTTTCCATTTCTGGGTGGGATTCTTGACCTACCATTGTGGGCAGGGAAGTCTGGAGGTACTTGCTATGTCTTCTATCCCTCTATATCTGTTTTCCATCATGCTTTCTGTCTTTGTCTTAGAATGAGATTACTTGGTTTTGTCCTGGCCCTGGTAGTTAGTTTTGGGAGATAATATTTTTTTCTTTGTCAATCATCTCTCTGCTACTGCTATGCACTGTATTATGTTTTGTGTACATTTTATATATGATTTGGATGAGACTTTTGGGTGATCCCAAACTATAGCAATGACTATGAAAAATGTTTTTTTCTCTTTTTGAGGAAAATTTTTGTCTGAAATCAAAGACCTATCTCCACCGAGTAAAAATGTTTTTGAATTTTGAAAATCCATTCATAAATAAACAAGTTATGCAGTTTCAAAGATGTCATTTATTTGGATGACCCGCAAAGAGGAAAAAAAAACTCGAAAATATGGGACGCTTTTTCTGCATTTTTTTCGACCTTTGGTTGTATCTTGCTTAATAAGTGGATTAAAAGATTGAAATTTGGCAATTTTTTGGCAAATTTGATAGAGAAAATGATGAAAACATTAGAAGAGTTCTAACTTATACAGTTTTAGAGCTGGATGGTATATAACACACACACACACACACACACAGAGAGAGAGAGAGAGAGAGAGATTAGTATAACACACACACACACACACAGAAATATATTAAGAAATGAGTGTATAACACAGAGAGAGAGAGAGAGGGGGGGGGGGGGGGGGGGGGATTGCGTACATAAACGAAAGAAATATAGAAGGAAAAGAGAAATTGGATAAGGGGACAAAGGTTACTGATGGAACGTGACTTGGAACACAATAATTAAACCCATGCTGAGATTGTAGATCATATTGCAATCGAAAATTTTTAACATTATAATTTCTTAAATTCCTGTAAATTAAACAGTCAAATTATCAGCTGTTTATTGAACCCAAACGCAATGGCAGACGATAAACACCCCTCTGCCAGTGAGACCGCGCAGACATTTTGACTAGTCATGAACTTTAAAACGTGGTCAACCAATCAGAAAGCGCTTTGCCACAACGCGCTCAGTCGTCAGTTTGGTGCCAAATCGTTTTGAACTTGTGATTTGGGCTGTATGAAGAGCAAATTAGGATGGTGTTTTGTAAAATACGGAAAAGTACTCGTCATATTCATATGAAATTTTACAACCAAAAAGAAGAAATGTTCATGTATTACCTTGTCAGCGACAAAACCTCCACGCCCGGTAGTTTTAGAAATATTTTACTCCAAAGAGTAAAAATCTATTTTTAACGGTCTTCTGGTAATCGCACGAGTTTTGTTGCTTGACATAATCTAAAATGACCTTTTTTCTGTGTGCCAAATTTCAGTCATAACCATCGATAAACAGTGTCGTAATTAATTTTTAAAAATAGCATATACAAAACGGCCACGTCCCATATTTTGTCGCGAATTTGGGCACTTCGTGGGCGAAAAAGAGGCCCAAAGATTTGTGCGGGATAGTCATTGATACAAAGTACTTTGATAGTGTGCCCTTGGAATCTACATGTTTCCTATTTGAACCAATTCCCCTTTTTTTCTCACCTTTTCTTGGATGCTTTAATTGTAATTCTAGAACTTTTACTTATTACTCTGACATGGCGGTTTTTTGCAAAAAAAAAAAAAAATCCCAAATTTTGCAATCTAAATACAGCATAATTTTTTTTTAAATTGCAAAAAATTGCGATTAATTTTCCTAAAAACCCATAATTAGTTCATGAAAGAGAAAGGTATTTGTTTGTTTTTAAGGGTTTCATGACGCTTGCAACAAATGTAAGGTCATATCAGCGCCAGTAAAAAGGAAGAAAATGAGATCTAGTAAAAAGTTCTAGAATTACAATTAAAGTACCCAAGAAAAAGGAAGAACACGCTATCAGTGTACTTATTTTTAGATTATCTAAATGTTTCATCCTGACACAAGCACAGGTCCCCCAGTGATGATAATGGCAATTTGTCAAAAAGGAGGAAAATCTACCGGCCCGTCAGTCAAGCCCAAATCTAATGCAAAAAACTCCTATGACAGATTACTATTATTGCTATCCCATTTTCTTCATTTTTACTGGTGCTGATATGCCCTTAATGTGTTGCAAGAGCCGTAAAACCCTTAAAAACAAACAAAAAACAAACTTTCCATTGTGTGCAAATAAGGATTGAAAATCTGGGTGGGGTTCCCGACCTCCCAGAGTGGGCAGGGAGGTACTTGCTGTGTCTTCTTCAATCCCCTTATATCTGTTTTCCAATATCTTTCTGTCTTTGTCTTGATTGGGATTACTTGGTTTTGTCCTGGCCCTGGACGGATCCCCTGGATGGGAGGGAAACAGTCAAATGTATACGCAGTTAGTTTTGGGGTATTTTTTTTGTATTGAAAATCATCTCCCTGTTATTCACCGTCTTCTTCTTCAAGTACCAAGTCTGTGCCAGACATCAGTGATCATGGTACGCCATTCATCTCTCTGATCAGATAACCTCAGAAAACTAATATTACTCTTCTCTTTCTTTGTCACCCAGCTGTTCAAACTATTCAAATATGTTTTTCTTGGTCTACCTTTACTCTTTTTACCTTCTATCTTTCCTGTGAGAGCAAGATATTCAATACATTTATGTCGATTTAGGTGCCCCAAAAATTGCATTTGTCTTTTTCTTATTGTAACCTTTTAGTTTCAGCTTGCTCTAATAATTCTTCATTAGTTTTCTTCTCTGTCCATGAGATTCTTAACATCCTTCTTCTTCTTCTTCCAGTGTCATCTCATGGGTTGAGGTCGACTTGAAATGACACGCCAATCTTCCCTGTTGACAGCTTGCTGACTGCATTCGGCTGCCGACAATCCTGTCCATGTCCTCACATCATCTATCCAAGTTCTTGCTGGCCTGCCTCTTCCTCTTTTCCCCTCAACTCTACCCTCAAGAATGTCCTTGACAGTTTGATGGCGTCTTAGGTGTCCAAAATACTTAAGTTTTCTTGTTTTTATTACTTTCATTAGGGTCGGTCTGATATCAAGGATGTCACAGACTTCTTGATTTGTTTTCTTTTCTTTCCAACTGATTTTTCCAAGGCGACGGAAAGTCCACATTTCAAAGGCCTCAATTCTTTTCTCTATTCTTATTCTCGTTTTCATCTGCGTTTGTTGCGAAGTTAAAATGTTATTCAGTTGACTGAACCTCGACTTAGCTATAGCAATCCTGTTTTTCACTTCCAGCTCATTCTTTCCGTTGTTGGTCATTGTCTGTCCAAGATATTTAAAAGAATCTACTTGTTCGATGTTTTGATTATTAATTTGGACTTTTGCGATTTTTTCAGGCTTCTTTGACATGACCATTACCTTCGTCTTTTGAACATTCATCTCTAGACCCTTTCCTGTACTGTTCAGGTTTACTTGATTTGCAAGGATCTGTAGATTTGTCTCGTTCGATGCCAACAATACTGTATCATCTGCATATCTCAGATTATTTATCCTCCTACCTCCAATAACAATACCTGGAATGTGCTCGGTTTTACGGAAGATAAACTCTGTGTACAGGTTAAATAGATATGGAGAGAGGATACATCCTTGACGAACTCCTCTTTTAATTGGCGTGAAAGGTGACAGATCGCCCTGAATCCTGATGGCTGCTTTTTGATGCCAATATAGATTGGTGATTAGCCGTATATTTTTGCCATCAATGCCTGCCTTTTCCAGACATGTCATTAATTCTCCATGCTGTACCTGTCAAATGCTTTTGCGTAATCGATAAAGCATGCATAGCGGGTGGTTGGATGGGAGCATCACCCTTGAATCATATACCTATGATGTTCGCATGGGTTTACGATCCGATAGTGATGTCGTTTCTTCTTCTCTTCACTAGCCTATCCTGCTTCTTTGGTTTGTGATTGTATTTTTGACAGGGGATGTATTTTTTTTTCTGTAAATCTTCTGCCTGTTTGTTCTTGGTTATTTATAATTTAGCTTATGATATCTTTAGGTTATGATTTTGATTTACATTTGTACTATTTTTGTTAGATTGCTTGTTTTTTTGTTTCAGCAGTCTCTCATATAACCTCAATTGTGTTGGAAGAGACCTAAAGCAACAACAAAAAAAGCATGCATAGATTTTTTTTTGATGATCAAGGTATTTTTGTGTGATATTATTTAAACAGAAAATTGCTTCTCTTGTCCCATTATTTTTTCTAAAGCCAAACTGTACATCGCCAACTTCATTATCGATGGCAGACCTGATTCTTTCTAGGATGATCTTCAATAATAATTTAGTTACATGGGCATCAGACTTATTGTGCGGAAATCACTGCAAGTTGTTGCCTTTGGTTTTTTCGGTAGGGTGATGTAAACCGATTTGGCAAGTTCATCTGGAATATAGCCTGTATTGTAAATACTATTAAAGAGATCTGTTAGTTTCACAATTGAGAATTCTTTCAAAATTTTTAGCATTTCTGTTACAATGCCATCTTCACCCTCAGCCTTGCCATCTTTCATATTTTTCAATGCATTTTCTATCTCACATGCGAGTATTGGAGGACCTTCAGTGTTGCTTGGCAAAGGTATTTGGTGCCTGTCATCATCAAATAACTCGCCAATGTATTGACACCATCTTTCCTTTATATCCTCCTTCTCAAATAATATTTTACCATTCTTGTCTTTAATACAGTTATTGTTGTTAGTGGTGCGTTTTTTGCCCGAAATTTGTCTTATTTCCTCGTGGGCTGCTTTTCCATCTAGGCCAAATATTTCGATCATCCTGCATTTGTGGTTAAGCCAATTTTCTTTTGCTATGCGACATTTGTGTTGGATTTTCTTATTCAGCGCTTCATACTCTGGTTTGTTCTTCATTTGTTTACGTTCTGACATGAGATCCAAAATTTCTGGTGTCATCCATTGCTTTCTTGTTCTTTTCTCCTTCTTTGGAATATCCTTATTACCGAATTTTATGCTGTCTTTGAATATGTTCCATTTTATATCAATTTCTTTAATTGCATTTGCTTGTGAGAATTGTTCTTGTGATTCAATAAGTAGTTCATCATATCTGTTCGAAAGAGAGACATTATATTTCTCCTGCAATTCTGATGACCATTTTAGACGATCGATGTCCAATTTTTCTAATAGCTTTGGTTTTTTAATTTTCTTTAGCTTTAACTTTAGCTTTGCAATAAGTTGGTTATGGTCAGAATTGATATCAGCTCCCGGGTATGTTTGGCATGATTTTACACTGTTGCGAAACCTTTTCCTGATCATAATGTAATCTATTTGATTTCTACACCAGTCCCCTGGGCTTTTCCATGTGTATAATTTTCTCTTTGGTTTCTGGAAAAAGGTGTTGGTAACAATCAGCTCAGAATTGAACTAGTCTGTCTCCGCGCTCATTTCTAACCCCAAGTCCATATTGGCCAACCACGTCACTCTCCTTCCCGTTCCCAATTTTAGCATTTAGGTCACCCATGACAATTAACACATCCGTTGATTTTACGTGTTTCAACATACTTTGTAATTCTTCGTAGTATATTTCAATGTCCTCATCCGAATAATCACTTGTGGGTGCATATGTCTGGATGATTGACATGTCAAAAGGTCTGGCTCTCAATTTTATCATCATGTTTCTGGAACTTACAGCATATATACCTATAATATATTTGAGAATGTTAGATTTCACCAGCACACCCACACCATGTTGATGTTCACTACCTCCAGAATAGATAAATGTGTGAGTGTCTCTTTTTACAGTATCCTCTTCTGTCCATCTGTGCTCAGACACTCCTAGGATGTCCACCTTCATCTCATCCGTCTCCTTAATCAAGTTGTCCAGTTTACCTAGTGTATATAATGTCCGGACATTCCATGTTCCAATGCGTAGACATTTCCCTGCATATTTCATACATACATTATCGGACTCCAATCCTCCCGCAGGCTTTAGATTGACGTCGTCATCCTCGTTTGTACTACTCCCTGAAGAGATTGTCTCTTCCCTGTTAATATTTACAACAGGTATCACACCCGCAGGGGGCTCAGGGGTACCTGTATAACTTCCATAAACTTTACGTGGCATGATTCATTTCAATACAATGGGATAATACATAGTAGGGCCCCAATCCTTTCTACGATGGCCGACCGCAATCATTTAACGTCTTTGACGCGCTCCATGTGTACCATACACCTTGCTGTAACGCCATCAAGTCCATTGTCCATGTTGCTGGATCATCTGCACTCTCCGCCATAACAGTCTTCATGCACATAAAGGAAAGACGACTCCTTACCCTCCGGCAGAGCCTTTGGGTTCCCTCGTATAGTTTAGCCGGTCAGTCAAAACCGTTGCCCGGGGTGTGGCCACTGAGTGCACATCAGTTACTTGGAGCCATATACGAGTTAGACACATGAGGTGGAGACCAAATAAGTTACTAAGCCACTTCTCAGGATCACCAAGAAGCGTGACTGCCTTTCACCGTGAGGTACTACTCCTCCCTCTCATGCCCTACACCCCTTCTAAGAAACCACATTTCTGCTGCCTCCAGTTTCTTTCTAATGTCTTCTGTAATTGTCCAGCTTTCACAGTCATATAATAATACTGACCATACATAAGACTTCACCGTATTCTCTTTCATTTACATATGCATGATTTGTAAACATTTGAGTGTATTCCTCTTATTGGGGACCTGTGCTTTTAGGTGATCTCGAACTAAGTACGTTGATAGTGTGCTCTTGGAATCTACATCTGTTTCCTGTTTGAACCAATTCCCCTTTGTCTTACCTTTTCTTGGGTGTTTTAATTGTAATTCTAGAACTATTACTATCTCATTTTCTTCCTTTTTACTGGCGCTGATATGACCTGAATGTGTTGCAAGCGCCGTAAAACCCTTAAAAACAAACAGGGTTGAAAATTCTTGCACAAGGGAAAGGAATGAAAATTCCTAAAGCAGCATTTAAACTTGAGTTGTTCAACTGCCAGTGCCTTGACTTACTCATAAGACCATCTCAGGTGTGTCATAAAATTACCAATGTGTTGTATTTTCTTTCTTATCTTAACTCAATATCAAAACTTGAATTGATCAAAACATTCCATTTCTTTCACATTCACCCTTTTGGCAAGCTTCTCCCCCCTCCCCCTTCCCCCACCTTTTAACCCAGTGCGTGGTATGTCCTTCATATCTGGAAAAAAAAATTACACCCTTTCGCAACGGCACCAAAAGATCCCTTAAAATACAAGAAAAAAAAACAACCACGAAAATGTTCACATTAGTTATCACTGCTTACTGTACCTTTGATTCTCTTTCTCTATCTTGTATGATTACATCCAATGATGTTTTTTTTCTATCAGTTGATTTGTGCATGAGATGCTGCATGTCTATATTGGGTGGGGTCTTTTGATCTCTCACGATAGACGGAGAGGATAAAGATTATTTTTCCTACACTAATTATACCGTAATGATTTCACACTGCCATTGTAATAGACTGGAGAAGTATTTCCAATAAAATTATCTCAATTATATTATATGTCATTAAAGTTATGCATATTTAATTTTAAATTTTGGATTATAGATAATTTAAGATGTAATAGAGAATCCCCAACGATGATGCTGGACTGGGTGGGGATCCTGACCTCTCATAGAGGGCAGGGAGGTACCTGCTGTGTCTTCTATCCCCCCATACCCGTTTCCCAATTGTTTCCTGTCATTGTCTTGGAATGAGATTACTTAGTTTTGTCCTGATCCTTGCCGGAGCTGCTTGGCTGGGAAGGAAACAGTCGAATGTAGTTATAGTTTTTGGAGATGATATTTTTTTCCTTGTAAATTATATCTCTGTTATGCATTGTATTATGTTTAGTTTACATATTATATTATATGATTGGTAAACATTTGAGTGTATTCCTCTTAGTTGGGACCTGTGCTTGTGTCTGGATGAGACTTTTAGGTGATCTCAAACTAAGTACTTTGGTGGTATGCTCTTGCAATCTACATCTGATCCCTATTTTGTTCCCAGTTCCCCTATGTCTTACTTTTTCTTGGGTGCTTTAATTGTAATTCTAAAACTTTTTACTATCCCATTTTCTTCCTTTTTACTGGCGCTGATATAACCTAAATGTGTTGCACACGCCTTAAAACCCTTAAAAACAATGATGCTGGAGCTGGTGGGGATAGTGCAATGGAAGTGTCAACCGCCATACACTTGGTCTCAGATAGCCAGAATGCAGAAACATTAGCTGAACAGTTCGACAATGAACCCAGTGAGTGTGATATAGAAGGGCCACCTACACCTGCTATAACCTTGAATATGATAGACAATGGAGAACCGACTGAAGCTGAGGCTACCACTAGAGATATAACTGGAAACCGATATCATAAATGAAGGGGATTACCAAGATGAGATTGAAGGATGTAAGGGAAAGAGGGCTGACCCAACTAAATGGAAGAAAGTTGTCAACCAGTTGAAAAGAGCAAGAGGAGAAGCTTACATGGGAAGAAAGTATGACAACGGTGGTGGTAAATATGCCATTGTTGAAAAGCCAGCCAAGGAACTAGGGGGAAGATGCAACTGTAAGACAGCTGGAACGAAATGTTCTGAACTTACAGATGATATGAGAAACAAGATCCACAAAGAGGTGTGGTCAATGTCATGGCCTCAGAGGGAAGTTTTTGTGCACAGAAATAATGTAGGAAGGCACCGAGTTGAGCAATGCGAATCAAGCAGACTAACTACATTGCGATACAATGTGAACATCGGTACAGGCTTACTCCCTGTATGCAAAAATATGTTCTTAAGCACTACCGGAGTTACGCAACACTTCATTCGAACTCAAGTTTTAGGTGAGGGAAAAATTAGGAATGAAAACAGCTCCAATGTACAAACTGTGACACCCAAACGAGAGGAAGTTGTATCCTTTTTAGAGTCTCTTGACACAATGCCTGCACATTATTGCAGCTCCAAAAAAAAGTAGCTACTTCACCCGCGATTTCAGAAATAAAATGGATGTCTACCGTGAGTACAAGGAGTGGTGCACAAGCAAAAATACCAGTCCGGCATCTAGACAACTCGTTAGTGACGAAATCGACAAGGGAAACTTCGATATTTTTAGGCCTAGAAAAGACATGTGTGATCTCTGTGTTTCATATGATGAAGGAAACGCAGACAAAGAAAAGTACACCTTACACTTACACACCAGAAGGAAGACAGAGGCCAGGACAGCCAATGAAAATGACAAGGCAGTGGTGGCTAACAGTCACGGTCACACAAAAATAGTAACAATAGACCTCCAAGCTGTTTTACTGGCACCTGCGTTGAAGGCCTCTGCCCTATAGTATTAGTATCGGACAAAGCTTTGTGTTCATAACTTCACCATCTTCGACACTGCAACTAAAGATGTGTGTTGTTTTAATTTTCTTCCATTTCAATAACCTCATTTCGTATCTTGTAAATACCTGATAAGAATGTCTACAGTGTAATTGGTGTAAAATTTGATATTGATTAAATTTCATGAGGAGAGTTCTGATCTTTAGCCTTTAGTCATCTTTGTATTATATTATCTTCATTGCTTTTAACTGTACATAATGAATATAGAAGATGAATATATTGAATATATTGAAATCGAAGTTGTCTTCATTACCAATTTATGCTAGATTTTAATAATAAAATCCATGCTATAACTATAAGACCTCTTGTTGATTATATGATGTACAGCCTGTTGTTTACACAATTAATCGAACATATTATAATGTCTGAACCTTGACCTTCATGGGCATTCACATACTTAGAATTAGAAGGTGAGAACTATGTAACTAACTTCTACTGCGTGAGGAAATCAAAATGATGGGGCTATAGGCTATAGTTATACATTTCTTTGTTGATGCATGAGTGATTGTACATGCTCTTTTTACTCAGAGAAATAACATTGGTTTGTAGAAAACATATCTACATGAACATTCACCAACATTCTGTTATACTCACACAGATTAAGTTTGAAGTTATTCTGTTGTTACCTCATGTAATATGCCATTCAAAAGCATAAGGTCCCATCCATAGTTTATCTCTTGTAATCAAACAAACAAGTGAGCAATTCTTGTAACAAAGTGGGAAAGACACGAATCTGTTATAATTATAACCTATGATTAGTGTTCCGTCAAGTCCAATTGAATTCGATGAGTAATTGAAACTGAAAAACTGCCATTGATGAGATGTTTTGAACCCACATCCCTTGTTTAATAGTAGATTGCGAATCACAGATAGAGACTGACTCCATTTATGTATGTTATCATACTCATGGCAATATCAACCCCCTCCCTCCGCAGGCAAACCATAAGGATATCAATAATCAAATTACCCTTTACATGACGTAACGATCATACCTCGAGGTCCAGGCCAACAATAGGTACTCATTTCCACCTGGGTCGTTCATGTTGTGTCCTACGTACCATAAAAGCAATTTTGACTGGTGTAAATTTTGTCTATAAAAGATAGTACACTTGATATTAAAACTATTATAGGAAATGAAATAGTAAATACAAAATGATTTTATCTAAAAGAGCTATTGGTGTATTTCTATTTATAACAAAGCATTATTTAACCGCCCAACCGCCCAGTGACCGCCAGTCCCATGTGGATGATTGGCGGGCGATAGGCGTGCATCGCGATATCTTTGTATCTACTGACAAGCATTCCACAAACGAAGTCGGGCGCTAAACAAACATGGCGCTAGGTGTGCATCCCGCCGACAGATTTGTTGGCGCTAGGCGTGCAAGCGCCACAATTAATTAATTATAGTATTTATAACTACAACAACAAATGTTATCAAAAAGGGATTGCCCAAGATGTATGATACCAAAGGTGTATCCATTTCCCGGGCTGATTTTAGAGATTATTCAGTTTTTTTCACTTTCCTTGAAACCATCGTCCTCGCACTTGCACGTAAACAAAACATAATACAATGCATAACAGAGAGATGATTTACAAGGACAAAAATATCATCTCCCAAAACTGTATACATTAGACTGTTTCCCTCCTAGCCAAGGAACTCTGGCCAGGGTCAGGACAAAACTAAGTAATCTCATTTCAAGACGACAGGAAACAATTGGAAAATGGGTATAGGGATATAGAAAACACAGATAAAAGATAGAGAAAGAGAGTCAAAAGATATCGCAAGCAGTGATAACTGTACTGTAAACAATTTCTCTAATGCCATTTAAATTTAAAATTAAAATATATTAATAAATGAATTTAATATACAAATACAAGGGTTGACTGAAAAGTCTTGATGCAGCTCTTGTATTTTCAAAACTTTATTAGAAACGAAATTGACAAAGGTATTTAAACAAAGCATAGTTTATGTCCTTTCCGTCTATCATGTATCATTTTAAATTTCAGCATTGTCACAATTCCCATCCACACAGAGCCACCAACGATGCACAGATCGAGTCAAAGAGGAATTTATGTGGTACATTCCACCCAATCTAGTCACCGCCGTCTGCATCTCATCATCACTACCATAAAAATGTGCCCCCATGAAGTCTCTCTTAAGTCTTAAGAAAAGGAAAAAGTCAATTGGAGCTAAATCAGAACTGTAAGGGGAGTGTTCTACGACTTCAAGAAAACTTCCTCTTTCAATGTGATCATACGTTTTTGTGAGCTTTCTCGATATCCAACGGGCACATGCCTGTCTGTTACCCAGGATTTCTCAAAGGATATACATATCCATTGCTGCCCTATGAATATGAAAGGCTAGGGCTATTGGTCAGTACTGACCCCCAGACGCTAGTACCTGCGTGTTAGTGTCAGTGCTGACGAACAGGCGCCAGCGCCTGGGGGTCAGCACTGACCAATAACGGTGTTATTGGTCAGTATTGAACAACAGGTGCCGCCGCCCACAGACAGCCTCTCTTCGGTCTGTGCCACCGCCCGCCATTAATCAGCACTGACGAACATCGGGCCTGTTCGTCAGTGCAAAGACCTCTTCGCACTCATTCGTCACTTCCTAAAGTAAAAAAAAAAACAATTAAAATCCCAGGCTTTCAAGGCCAACTTATCCGATGACACAAGCAACACTTGGTCACTTAGATAAATTTGATGTCAAACGCGTTAGATCGTGGCCTTCGTAAAGTTATGGCCTGATACTTACCAAAAAATGACGTCAAACTGCCAGTCTTTTTTGCCATAAAAGAAAACAAATCGTGAGTCGTATTCAGTAGTTCAACCAACGAAATAACTTGTTTCCTTGAGCTCTACTAACAACTCACTAACCGGTGCAAAAACCAAATAATGACGTCAAACTGCCGGTCCTTTTGGATTTCAGTATCAGGCTATAACATAACGATGGCTACGGTTAGATGCCGTTGGGGCAACGATATGACTGTCGTTGTTTCAAGCCACCATACGATTCTTTTTTATTTTATGTTGTCTTTGTGTGTATGTGTTTTTGTTTTTCTTTTTTTTTTCGTATATTTTCGTTATTACTTAAATTAAAGAAAAATAGAGGAAACGTGTTATAATATAATATTTCTTGTTACGATTCTTTTATAATACATTGTCCATTCTATTGATGAGGTTTTTAAAAAAATGTATTTGTTTTGTTTTTGTTTTTTGTCATGCAAAAAAAAAAAATAATAATAATAATAACGGAAAGGAGGAGAAACCTGATAACGAATAGATAATTCAATTTTTTTTTCTTTTTTTTGGGGGGGGGGGGGGGGGGGGGGGGGGGCAGCGTGGCTCAGCGCTACGGTCTTTGCTTCGTACCCGAAAGGTACCGAGTTCGATTGCTTCTTTCTTTATAAAAAGAACATTACTTTCCTCCTCATGCCTTTTGATGGCATCAGTTAAAGCCTTCAAGGAGGCAAATTTGTTGCCGACAGCGAGTTCCATAATTTGTAGCTTTCTCCTGTCTCAGTGAGATGCGAGCAAGCCGAATTTCAAATGACGGAATGAAAAAAGACGAGACAATGAAAGAGCTTCACTTTCAGTTCTGGCGCCACGCAACAGTGAGCATGCGCGTTGGAGGAACCGAAATATAAGGTTGCCAGTTTGGCGTTTCAACATCAAATTTGGTATTTTTCTCAGGACTGACAATATCATTTGTTTAATTAATTGATAAATTTATTAAACAAATCTCACGTAAACCGATAAAAAAAGGTGAAACCAAGGGACTTCCTTGCGACTAGTATGGGACAGGAAATACGGATTTATTTGTCGTAGAACAAGTTATTTCAAAAAATGGCATTTTTCCATAATTTTGGCACCGTCAGTACCTACAGGCGCCAGAACTGACCAATAGATACCAGTACCTATTAGTCAGTGCTGACCCCCAGACGCTGGTGCCTGTTCGTCAGTACTGACCCCCAGATGCTAGCGTCTGGGGGTCAGTACTGACGAATAGTCACTCCGAATATGAAATTCCAAGCCTTTGTGAAATGTCAGATTGTTTTATCCAACGATTAGCTGGATGAAGTTTGTCATGTTTTTTGGTTGATTTTCTGCTGTTGATGCACTTTGTGGACGACCACTGCCAGCCTGCTTATTAACGCTGGTGGGGACAGCATCAGTTCCAGATAAATATGACCCACCTTTTATGTTCGAATCCCGATGAGTCATCATAAACACGTTTCATCCGTTTATGAATGTTTACGGGTACACATTTCTCTGCAGTAAGGAACTCAGTCACAAAGCAAGCTGTTTATTGTATGTTTTTTTTTTTTTAATGTGATTTCTTCAGCCGACATGTTGGAATAGGGGTTCATTGAAATCAAGATATTTGGTGACCTAATAGAAGAATAAAGTACAAACATTTTTCTGTTCAGTTTATATTGATGAGTTAAATTTAAATACAATCGGGAGATATTCAATAAGCGTCAAGACTTTTCTAGCCTAGTAATTGGCCAAAACAACAACAAAGAATAAACAAAAAAAAAAAACAATTCCTACTCTCCCTTTATAGTTTATTACAATTACAATGTACAATGGACAGATTCAAGTATTATGAATCATTGAATATGATTGTCTATAGGGATTAATTCATTTACTTTGAGGAATTCGTTTCAAAGCCCAATCACTACTCAAATTGAAGTCTCATTTTGTTGCTCGTTTGATTAAAAATTTGACTTGTGTCTGTCTGTTGCTTGACATAAGTTTTCAAACCTACAAATCGCACACTGAAGAAAAAAAAAAGGGATGGGGGGGGGGGGGCGGGGGTGGCGTGGATCATACAAAAAGGGTGAATGTTGATAAATGGAATGTTTTGATCATTTCAAGTTTTGATATTGATTTAAGATAGGAAAGAAAATACAACATATTGGTAATTTTAGGGATGGTCTTATGAATAATTCAAGGCACTGGCAGTTGAACAACTCAAGTTTAAATTTAAATGCTGCTTTAGGAATTTTCATTCCTTTCCCTTGTGCAAGAATTTCAACCCTTATTTTCCCATTTAAATGGAAAGTTTGACAATTACTAATATTGTGTATTGGATTGCTGGCTGAATTAATCACATTGCATTGTATGAAATTTGACATTAAATCTCTATTTAGTGACAGAGTAATGTTTTGTTTTTAAGAGTTTTACGGCGCTTGCAACACATTAAGGTCATATCAGCGCCAGTAAAAAGGAAGAAAATGGGATAGTAAAAAGTTCTAGAATTACAATAAAGCATCCAAGAAAAGGGAAGACAAAGGGGAATTGACACTATCAAAGTACTTAGATTGAGATCACTAAAAGTCTCATCCAGACACAAGCACAGGTCCCCGCTAAGAGGAACACACTCAAATGTTTTACAAATCATACATAATATAAACATAATGCAGTGCATAACAGAGAGATGATTTACAAGGAAAAAAATATCTCCCAAAACTCTAATTCTAACTAAACATTTGACAGTTTCCCTCCCAGCCAGGGTTTCCGGCCAGGACCTGGAAAAAAAAACATGTAATCTCATTCCAAGACAAAGATAGAGAGCATGTTGGAAAACAGATATAGGTGGGTAGAAGACACAGTAAGTACCTCCCTGCCCACTATGGGAGGTCAGGAACCCCAGCCAGTTGACAGAGTAGAGACCATTCAATATTAATTACAAACTGATTAAATGTCACCATTGTTTATGAAAATCAGCGAGTCGTTTATAGATTAAATCTTGGAAACTGACTTGGGATTTTTAAAAATATAGATTAACCAAGAAATTTTCATTAAAATTAGAAAACGTGTCCTTACAAGTTACAAGTTACTTTAACAACTACAAACATTTGATAAAATTTAAGCCCTGTGCCACTTGTAGTAGGCTACAGATGGATAATTGTGAACTGAATCTTAACAAAATAAATATTCCAGTGAAAGAAGAATTTTTTGTTTTTAATTAGCAGGTAATTTGGAGTGAAAAGGCAGTTTCTGAAATATCAAGTCGCGCCTCATTTCATTTTAGGATCCACAGATCTACGTTTTTATGAACCCATGTAATTTGTAATGAGTCTTTTGCAGTGACGTGATTTTGTAACATCTTCCTGCAGCCGATACACTTTCACCAGCAGTGGGTCATAGGTCACAATGTATTTACACCTTTTCGACATTCTAAATGCCAACATTGTTTTCTGCTACTCATCAAAACATCTGCCCTCGCGTAAAGATATACAAAAAAATAACGCATGGTTAAAAAAGTTTAATAATTCAACATTTATTTTTGCAATCTCTGATCAATCCTATCATCCATACAACTAATCCATTCATTAATTTTGTCATATCCATCAATCCTATCCATTTGTCACATTCATCAATCGATTTAACCATACATCCATCTTTGTATCCATTTATCCAACTGTCTAGTTGTATGTTTCTAATTTATCCACATTCATCAATCCATCTATCACATCAATCCATGCATCCATCACATCCACATATCTATCCATCCATTATTCAATCATCTATCTCATCCCTCTATTCATCTATTAATCACTCCATCCATCCTTCCAACTTTCTATTGTCTTTCTTCAGGGTTTCCCTGGTTTTTATCTACATATTCAATCTGTCCATCCATCAATCTTATCTACCCATTCATTCATCTCATCTATCTCTCCACCTGTCAATCAATCTATTTACTTTCCAACAATCAACCTATCTATCTCTCGATCCATCATTTCTATTTGTTTATTTGTTCATTCGTCAATCAACTTATCAATCAAATTGTATTTCCTACATAAGATTTGTTTGAGATAATAATTGCCTTTTAAAGAGTCAATGCCTGACTGACATATGATGTTTTTGTTCTTTAAAACGGTTTCTGCACCGTACAGAACTAAATTATCAAGTGCCCCATTTTCTTCATTTCTGTGGTCTAGAGAATGATTATCAAAACTGTAAAGTGGAGTAATAAAAACATTGACAGATTTCCCGCAGATTGTGTGCCTATATTGCGCCAATGTAGTAAAAAAATTAAAAAACACAGTCAACCCTGTTCTGCGCAGATATGCATCAGTATATGGAATTGGAGCATGCAATTTTAGCAGTCTAAGTGTTAGATCGAAGCCATCGTTAAGTTATAGCCTGACAGTGAAGAAACCAAAAAAGACTGGCATTTTGACGTCATTATTTAGTTTTTGCACTGCCTAGTGAGTTGTCGTTAGTAGTACTCATGGAAACAAGTGGTCCCATTGGTTGAACTATTGAATACAACTCACGATTAATTTTCTTTTGTAGCCAAAGACTGGCATATTGACGTCATTTTTTGGTCAGTGTCAGGCTATAAGTAACGATGGCTACAGTTAGATCCCTACAGGTCGATATGGAAGAATAAAACAGTGAATATGAATATTCAGTGGAATCTTGATAAAGGCAAAACTGCTGGACCAGGAAGATTGTTTTTGTTTCTAGGATTTTACAGCGCTTGAAACACATTTAGGTTATATCAGCGTCAGTAAAAAGGAAGAAAATGGGATAGTAAAAAGTTCTAGAATTACAATTAAAGCACCCAAGAAAAAGTAAGACATGGGGGAACTGGGAACAAATAGGGATCAGATGTAGATTCCAAGAGCAAACCACCAATGTACTTAGTTTGAGATCACCTATAAATCTCATCCGGACACAAGCACAAAATCCAACAAAGAGGAATACACTCAAATGCTTACATTATGCATTCAAAACAATAAATTTAATAATACATAACAGAGAGATGATTTACAAGAAAAAAAATATCATCTCCCGAAATAATAACTATGCATTTGACTGTTTCCCTCCAAGCCAGGGCCAAGACAAAACCAAGTAATCTCATTCCAAGACAAAGACAGAAAGAATGTTGGAAAACAGATATAAGGGGATAGAAGATGCAGTATGTACCTCCCTGCCCACTATGGGAGGTCTGGAACCCCACCCAGTAGAAAGGTTGACTTTATCCACTATCGATGTAACACTCTTAGATAGAGATCAGAAAATTTAGGACCAACAAGAAGTGTTGACTTTATACAGATTCCACTGTAAGTAGAATGCAATTTGTGGGCGTCACTGAGATAACCAGTCGCATGGTGAAAAGCTTTGAACAGAGACATTGATAATTTTAGTCAAGGGGTCAATCTTTATGGAAAATGATTTGCCATCAAAAATCATTAAATCAAACATCTTTCTACATATATTGGTGAAATATCTTAATTGAATTCTACTCCTAAATATTTTATTAAAAATTTTTTTATGAAGGTAATTATTATACTTAATATCAACTCTTGTCAACTTTGGAAGCGATTTTCTCAAAATTAGGGTTTCACACCCTAGCCCATGCATATGACCATAACTTCATGAAAAATCACCTGATTTACTTCGAATAAAGATTAAAATGCTCAGGAGACATTTGACTTTCAAAAAAAAAAAAAAATTAATTAAAAAAAAAAAAAAAAAGCCGCAAAACATAAATTTTCACCATGTGACTGATTATGTCAGGGACGCACACATTTTTCAAAAAACAAACAAACCTTGCAAACAAGTAACAGAATCAATCAATTTGCAAATAAATATTTACTTTTCAACAATGAGTGTCTCATCACAGAACATAGAAAAATAGATCAGAAATAAATAAATTTGATATAACTATGATAATATCATACATAACAATATAACTAAAAAAAAAGTAATGGTATTTTGTAAGAAAATAAAACGGCTAAAAAACAATTGAATCTAACAATAAGAATTTGAATCATTTTTTAAAAATCAGATCAATAACAACATCATATTCATTATCTTTTCTTCTTTTCTTTGCCGTAAATGGAATCTAGCGCTAATCCAACAAATACAAAGACAGTCCCCACCCACTGCTTTGACGACATGGGATTCTGGAAGATTAAAACAGATGCCAGGATGGTGAAGAATTTACGAGTGGTCGTCACAATACTGCATGTCAATGGTCCGAATGTCGTTACAGTGATGAAGATGAACATCTGGAAAAGACATTTTTAAAAAAAACATGTTTAGAATAAATGCAATTTTTTTTTGGGAGCTTTTATATAGCGCAATATCCATTAAACATGCTCAAAGTGCTTTACAATGGGTCCCTGGCCAACAGCAACACTTAACATTTAGGATTGGACATGACATGACGCCTGTAAGGCAATATTATATTTTTTTCGCCAGAAAGCACTGTTGCTAAGACAATGGCTAACCAGAAAAATAGTGAACGTGTAATAAAATCCGAACGTGTAATAAAATCCCCTTAAACATTTTCTTTTAGACTTTGTAATGGACATATCTTTTGATAATAGTGACTTTGAATGTTCAGACAATGACAGCAAATGTAGTGATGCAGACAGTTAACAGTGATTTTAGTGACAAAATAATTGATAGTCTAGTGCGGCTATGTGGTCTAGTCGTATGACGCTCGCTTTCGGATCGGAAGGTCCTGGGTTCGAGCCTCGCGCTCGGCGCATAGTTGAGTCCTTGGAAAAGACTCTTTACTCACATTCTCTCACCGTACTCAGGTGTAAAATGAGTACCTGGCCGTTAACAGCGTTGTCTTTGTCCGAAAAAATTGTAATATCGCCTAACAGGCGTCATGTCTCGTCATCCTACATGTTAAATGTTGCTGTTGACCAGGGACCCCTTGTAAAGCGCTTTGAGCACATTTAGTGGATATTGCGCTTTATAAAGCTCAATTTTTAAATTTTAGTCCAGTTACTATTGACGACGTTGAGTGACAACACACCAGACTCTCAATAGGAAACTTTTCAAAATACAGTATATAAATAACAATACAAGTTTATTTTTTCAATAACAAGTAATCATTGCATACACTTTATTTAAATGCATTAGTTTTACATATGGATGTACAATTTAGGAAGTTATTAGATGTAGGTAGAATACTTATTGATTAGTCTGATAATGATAAGCAAGCTGTTTCCCATATTTTTTTTCCAAAAAGTGGAAATACAAAATCAGTCATAACATGACAACCAGTGGTCATTTTGTATCACCTCAAAGTTCATTTTGTTTGTAATAGATTTTTACATAAAGTTCTTGCGGTGTTGCCAAAGTGAATAAAATTAGAGGTAAGAGTAAAAATGTTGATTTTAAAAATACATTAGTTTTAGAAATATTGTGACTTTAATTATTATTGAAGGTTATTAATTCGTACAATAAGAAAAAGACAAATGTAATTTTTAGGGCTTAGGGCACCTAAATCGACATAAATGTATTGAACATCTTGCTCTCACAGGAAAGATAGAAGGTAAAAAGAGTAAAGTTAGACCAAGAAAAACATATTTGAATAGTTTGAACAGCTGGGTGACAAAGAAAGAGAAGAGTAATATTAGTGATCAGAGATATGAATGGCATACTATGATCACTGATGTCTGGCACAGACTTGGTACTTGAAGAAGAAGAAGAATTATTATGTTCCAAAAATGCAAATACACAATTAGTAATAAGTTCTATATCTTTATTGCCCGTCCACTTCTCTTTCATTTGGTATATGACATGATACAGGTCCTTTGAAAATATTTGTGTAGGAGATATTTTTAAAAGTAGTCTATGGTTAAAAAAATAAGTCTCCCTAAAACAGCCTGCCGTTTCCCAGGGAAATCCCCCTGCCGTGGGAAGAGTTAAAGTTTTAATGATTCCATATTCTACCGTATGAGCTATCCACGAACACAAAAATATTCGTTTCAAACTCAGGTCATTCCTAAAGCTCTCTCTCACCGACTTCTGGAGACAGCGGGTTCACCACACAACCATCGCTCTAGGAATGACCTGAGTTTGAAACAAATATTTTTGTGTTCGTGGATAGCTCATACGGTAGAATCACACTCACCGGCCAGGCGGAGTTGTCGTACCAATAAGGTCGCAGGTTCAAACCCCACCATCGCCGCGAAATTTTGTTAATTTTCTATTGTCTTCTGGCACTTTTCTACTCACTCCATCTCTTAATGAAACCATAATGTAATCAACTTTACCTGGCCAATAGCAGACGCCAAACTAAAGGTAATCATGTTGAAGATGACATATGGGTAACGATGAGCAAATCCAATAAACTCCAGCCCCTCTCCTGTTAAGATTAAACCTGAAATTAAAAAAAAAAAATTGTTGGGAAGAAATGAATAAAAAAATAAGGTAATAGTATTTCGGGTTTGAATAAACTTTGAAACGTCATAACTTTGTTATTTATTGTTCGATTTTGTTGAAGTAAAGTTTGTTTTTCATGTTTTAAAAAGTTCTATGTAAAAAACCTGTTGTTTTCTCTTTTGGGGTGAAACCAAAAATCACTTTGTGGCACCTAGTAATACAATAGACTTAAATCGAAGATCAAGATGGATTGATTTCTCCAGGTAGGCTGGAATAGGTTTTGAACCCTTAACAATCCTATTAAGTGTTATGTTCTATTTTTGTAAAAGCCATTCTATTTATTAATTTGTGCAGCTACGTGGTCTTGTGGTATGACACTCACATTTGGATTGGAAGATCCTGGGTTCAAGTCCTGCTCTGAGCAGCGCTTAGTCCAGTCATTGGAAAATGCTCTTTACTCTCATTCCCTCACCATCATCATCATTGTCTTTTTCACCTTGGGTCACAGACAAACAGTTTCCATCCCTCTCTATCCTGAGCTAACTTTTTTATTCCGTCCCATGCCGTATCACTTCTCTGTATATCAGCTTCATTAACTCTTCTCCATGTTCCTCGTGGCCTTCCCCTTGATCTTCTGCCCTGAGGGTTCCAGTCCAATACGTTCTTTGCTATAGTGGAGTCATTCTTTCTAAGCGTGTGTCCAATCCACCTCCATCGTCTTCTTCCTGTTTCCTCCCGCACTGGTTTCTGTTGTGTTCTTTTCCAAACTTCTTCGTTCTTAATTCTATCCATCCATTTTATTCTGAGTAGCTTACGTGTGCACCAGTTTACGAAAATCTGTATCCTCCTTATATATGCCTGCGATGCATTCCAAGTTTCACATCCGTGCAGTAGGACAGACTTCACGTTTGAGTTGAAAAGTCTCAGCTTTAGTCAAAGGGAGATATCTTTAGTTCTCCAAACTCTGTTCAAAGATGTGAATGCAGCCTGTGCCTTTCCTATTCGTCCTTTCACCTCTTCTTCCGTGCCTACATCTTTGTCTAGTATACTCCCGAGATGGCAGAAAGTATCCATATCTTCAAGTTCCTGATCTTTCACTTTGATCTGCTCCCTTTGATGAGTACCTATACTTAAGACCTTAGACTTTGCAGGGCGAATTCTTAAACCAAAGGATATGAGATTGTAATTGTAATATCGCCTAACAGGCGTCATGTCCCGTCCTACAAGTTAAATGTTGCTGTTGACCAGGGACCCCTTGTAAAGCGCTTTGAGCACATTTAGTGGATATTGCTCTATATAAAGCTCAATATAAAGAGAGGATGTTTAGAATTGTGTTTTTTGCCTGTATCTGGTCTGGGTGCAAGACAGAAGAGCCAGATCATCTGCAAATTCCCTGGATCCACTGTATCTCATTTCTTCGCCCTTTGGAGATTTCCTCAATGGCATGGATGAACAGCAATAGTTGAGAGCAAGCATCCCTGCTTGACACAAGTCTTAATTTCAAAGCTGTCAGAAAGCTAATCTTCATGTACAACCCTGCAACTTGATCCTTCATACATTTCCTTGATGAGGTTTACCAACTTCTCAGGGATTCCATAATAAAAATAACTCGTTTAATAAATACAAAGAGAAGAAAAAATCATATATTAATTGATATCTGAGAATCAAATTCATGACAAACTCTGTTTATATATCTTAGAATGATCAGATGCGATTGACATTACTAATAGTATAAATGTTATAAATTACTAATCATATGACACATCAATACAAATGTAACAAATGGCAAATCAGCTTCACCAATCTGATAAACAAGACACCAATGTTTTAACCCCCCCCCCCCAAAAAAAAAAAACAAACAAACAAACAAAAACAACACGAGCATTTATATAGCGGAATATCCACTAATCATGCTCAAAGCGCTGTACAAGGGGTCCCTACCCTACAGCAACACTTCTTTCTATGTAGGACAAGACATAATGTCTGTTAAGTGATAATATTTTGTTTGTTTTTTTTTTTTTGGCAGAGACAATGCTATTAATGACCAGGTATTCATTTTACACCCGAGTGCGGTGAGAAAATGTGAGAAAAAAAAGAGCCTTTTCCGAGGACTCAACTACGCCCCGCTCAGAGCAGAACTCGAACAATGGACTCTCAGGTTCGAAGACAATTGTCATACACAAGACCACATAGTCTCCCAATAAGAATAAGACTATTTTTCATCTCCTTAACACATAATCATTAGGATGATGAACTCATTTACAAAAAAGAGAAATGTGGAGATTTACCGATAGCTAAATACAAGACAGAGAAGAGGTTGACAAAGAACATCATGGAGTTGGCCCCCGTCTTGTAGAAAGACCTCATTCTATCCTGGGATGCCCCGGTCAGACCATCCATGGTCAAAGAGGCAAGCTGGAGAAAAAAAAACAAATTTCAAATGCAATTAATGGACACAGCATATTTTTATTCTGAACCCAGCAGAACTCAAGCCAATTCAAAGATACATTATGTTAACCCCCCCCCCCCCCCCCACCTTTATCCAAGGAGTTACCTTTGCAAGCTCATGAATTATTTGCTGTGATAAAAATAACTCATGAAATAAATGCAAACCCGTGAAAGAATGCTATATTATTATTGTTATCATCATCATCGTCATTTTTATTTATTTTTTTTAAATTATTATTATTATCATCATCATTATTATTATTATTATTATTATTATTATTATTATTATTATTATTATTATTATTATTATTATAATAATAATAATAATAATAATAATAATAATAATAATAATAATAATAATCATTATTATTATTATTATTATTATGACCATTTATGTTATTATAACCATTATTATTAATATCATTATAAAATGGAATCAACGTGCCTTCTTTGTCCTGCACATGGAAACACAACACCTACACTACCACACACACCTACACTACCACACACACACTTACACATATATATAATACATAGAAATACATCTCAACATGAGATGAAATGTAAAAAGGCACTTGAACACAACATCACAACAAACACACACTTACCAAAAGCAGTTCTCCTATACCTATGAAGTGAGTCTTTTCCTGGTTGACAGAGGCCTTGTTGTCTTTGTACATGAAGAGGGCCACTCCCATAACAATCAGCAATACACAGAAATATTTGGCCACAGGGTATTTCTTAGACGCCAGCAACACCCCCAAAATCATAACGGGGATCGGTTTGATAGATTTACCCA